>NC_053427.1:49911290-50261935 GCF_007990345.1 Gossypium hirsutum
GAATCACATCCATCAATTAAATCCGATCCTCGTTCGGAAAACACTTAGACCGTTTTGCAACCAATTCATCATCGACTTTCTGAGCTTCACGAATTTGGTGAGTCAATAATGGTTTAGCTTTTAATTCAGCTACTAAACACTGTCTGGTAAAACAGACAAATGCACGTCATCGCTCGTAAAGCAAACAATGACTTCCGGCTTAAGGCGTCCGCAACCACGTTAGCCTTTCCCGGTGGTAATCATGACAACTCGTAATCTTCAACAACTCAAGCCGACTCTTTGTCGCAGATTCAAGTCTAGTTGAGTCATCAATATTTGAGACTTTTGTGATCCGAAAATACATGGCACTTCTCACCAAACAGATAATGTCGCCAAATTTTAAAGCAAACACGATGCAGCTAGTTCGAGATCATGGGTCGGATAATTCCTCTCGTGTGGCTTCAATTGTCTCGACGCATAGGCCACGACTCGACCTTCTTGCATCAATACGCAACCCAACCCAAGTAGGATGCGTCACTATAGATGACAAACTCTTTACCTGATTCGGGTTGCACCAAAATTGGAGCTTCAGTCAAACGAGTTTTCAGTTGGTCGAAACTTTTCTGACATTTCTCCGTCCACTCGAACTTAACATCCTTTGAAGTAGCTTCGTCATTGGTGTGGCTATCATCGAGAAACCTTTCACAAATCGTCGTATAACCGCGAGCCCAAAGCTCCGAACTTCAGTAACATTTCTCGGAGGTTTCCAGTCCAGTATGGCTGAAATTTTGTTCGGGTCAATTCGAATACCCGACGCGGATACCACATGACCCAAGAAGCTAACCTCTCTTAACCAGAGCTCACACTTACTGAACTTAGCATATAACTGCTTATCCGCAAATTTGCAGCACTAGCCTCAGATGCTCAGCATGTTCGGTCTCATCTCTTGAATAGACCAAATGTCATCAATGAACACAACTACGAACTGATCCGAATACGGTCTGAAGATCCGATTCATCAAATCCATAAATACCGCAGGGGCATTAGTGAGCCCAAACGGCATCACTAAGAATTCGTAGTGACCATATCTCGTTCTGAAGGCAGTTTTGGAATATCTGGATCTCAAATTCGCAACTGATAATAGCCCGATCTCAAATCTATTTTGAGAACACTGAGGCTCCCTTCAGTTGGTCGAACAAATCATCGATGCGCGGCAATGGATATTTGTTCTTTATCGTCACTTTATTCAGCTGACGATAGTCAATGCACAACCTCATGGTTCCGTCCTTCTTTTTCACGAACAATACTGGTGCACCCCAAGTGAGAAACTTGGTCGAGCGAAACCTCTCTCCGTCAGTTCTTGCAACTGAGCTTTCAACTCCTTTAACTCGGTTGGTGCCATACGATACGGAGCTATCAAATCGGCGTAGTCCCAGGTACAAGCTCAATACCAAACTCTACCTCCCGAACATGTGGTAAACCCGGTAATTCTTCCGGAAAAACATCGGGTATTCACAAACCACCGGCACAGATTCGGGTTTCTTTTCTAATTCTTTGTCATCAAGCACATATGCAAGGTATGCTTCGCACCCTTTTCTTACATATTTCTGTGCCAACATTGCTGATATTACAGCTGGCATCCCCTCCAAGTCCGCAGACTCAATTCGGACTACTTCGTTATTTGCGCACCTCAAATCAATAGTCTTGCTCTTGCAATTCACAATCGCATCATGCGCGGTCAACCAATCCAACCCAAGGATAACATCAAATTCATCAAACGGCAAAAGCATCAAGTCCGCTGGAAAACAGGAACCTCGAATTTTCCAGGGACATTTCTTACACACTTTGTCGACAAGCACGTAACGACCCAAGGGATTTGACACCCGAATTACAAACTCAGTAGACTCAATAGGTAAAGTCTTACTGGATGCTAAGGTTTCACATATGTAAGAATGGGTAGAACCGGGGTCAATCAAAGCAATTACATTAGTATCAAAGAGGGTGAATGTACCGGTAATAACATCAGGCGAAGAAGCATCCTCGCGGGCACGTATAGCATAAGCTCTAGCAGGCGCACGGGCTTCGGATCTGGTTATATCATCTCTAGATCCTCTCTGACCACCACCAGCATTGCCCATATTTCCAGATGGTCTACCTCGAGCAGTGGTAGCACCCGGTCTCCCACTCTGATTTGCATTCTGTCCCGACAACCTCGGGCAATCTTTAATGAAGTGGTCCACTGATCCGCATTTGTAACAGGAGCGGTCAGGAAATCTACAACTCCCCGAATGCCATTTACCGCAATATCGGCATTTCGTCCTGTCTCGACGTTCATTCCCAACACTGGCGACCGAAGTGCCTCGTGTACCCACAGGGGGTCGATCACGATCTCGTCCAAAAAGGCCCGAAGTGCCTCTAAACTGGCCCGCATCATCTCGAAATCTCTTCGATGTCTGTTGAAGAGACCTTCCCGAGGATCTTTTACGAAACTCTCCAGTTCCCTCATCAACTCTTTGCTTTTCTTTTCTAAGCTCTTCGGCTTTACATGCTCGTTCAACAAGTACCACGAACTTTCGTATTTCAAGAACGCCAACGAACATTTTATATCTTCATTCAGCCCATCCTCGAAGCGTTTACACATAAAGCTTCGGACGAAACACATTCCCGAGCGTATTTGCTAAGTCTAACAAATTTTCGCTCGTAATCAGTAACCGACATGGAGCCTTGCTTAAGCTCAAGAAATTCCTTCCGTTTTTGATCAACAAATCTCTGACTGATATACTTTTCCGAAACTCAGTTTGGAAAAACTCCCAAGTTACTTGCTCTCGGGGCACAATAGAAGTCAGAGTACTCCACCAATAGTAGGCAGAATCACGTAGCAAGGAGATAGCACACTTTAGACATTCATCGGGTGTACAAGATAGCTCATCGAGTACCCGGATAGTGTTGTCCAGCCAAAATTCAGCTTGCTCGGCATCATCGCTATCCATAGCCTTAAATTCAGTAGCCCCATGTTTTCGGATTCTGTCAACTGGGGGCTTATTTGACCTTATTTGGTCAGTTACCGGTGGTATTGTAGGTGCGGGGGTAGTATTTGTCGGGAATGGAGGTTGTGGAACAGCCATATTAGTTCGAATGTATTGGTTGAACCAATCATTCATCACGCTATAGAATGCTTGTCTAGCTTCATCATTCGGATTACTAGCATTAGGTTGAGAGTCTACCGGCACTGCCCTTGCGCGGGAGCAGGCCCTACACTCTCAAGATCATCAGCTACCTCTCGGTCACGATCGGGATCCATTACTAGAAACACATTTACAATTGTCAGAAGTCACCACACTATCAAGTAATCACATAAAATGGCATGTATAGCTAGACCCAACACATTACGGTAGTCCTAGAATCGACTAAACCGTAGCTCTGATACCAATAAAATGTAACACCCCGAACCCGAGACCGACACCGGAGTCGGACACGAGATGTTAACAAACTTTGAAAAATTTTTCCAGACACTGCCCAGTCTGAGTACTAGTCGCTTTAAAAATCATATCTTGAGTTTCACAACTCGAAAATCAGTTTTGTGATTTTTCCCTGAAACTAGACTCATGTCCCCACCTATGTATTTTTTTCTAGAATTTTTGGTCGGGCCAATTAGTACAGTTTATTAGTCAAAGTCTCCCATGTTACAGGGGTCGACTACACTGACCTTTTCCCATTACGACTTGGATATCTCTCTGCACAGAGCTTCAATACTGATGCCGTTTGTTTCTATGGAAACTAGACTCAGAGAGGAATCCATACATATATGGTATGACCCCTAATTATCTCTGGTCAATTTATAGTGAATTTCCAAAGTCGGAACAGGGAATCCAGAAACTGTTCTGGCCCTGTTCCACAAGAACCCGAATATCTCTTACTGTACTGTTCCTATGATTGTTTCGTTACTTCCATATGAAAGTAGATTCATCAAGGTTCGATTACATAATTTATTCACTATTTAATTCCACTCCTACGAATTCTTGTGATTTTTCCAATCCACACCACTGCTGCTATCAGCTTCTGTGTTCAAAGTAAACCTTACCTAATTTGGGGTTTCATGGACCAACTAGGGCCTTGTCATACATAAGCCCACATATGATCATACTTAGCCATTCTAGTGGCTGGTCATTTGCTCAACACTTCCATTCCAACTATAGTTACATCATGAAACCATCTATACATTCATAAATACGCATGGTCTAATGCCATACTCCACTTCTACAAGCCATTTTCGCATGGCTGTACACTTATACATTTCATAAAGTACTCGAAAGACAACGATGGGTAGTCCTATACATGCCATATCAAAATTCAACCAAAATAGTACCCAAAAGAGCCTTTGATAGTGTGGGCGACTTCGACTTCAAGATCCCGAGTCCGATAGCTGGAGAACCAAAAATCTATAAAACAGAGGAGCAATGTAACGAGTAAGCAATTTATGCTTAGTAAGTTTGAGCAAGGAATTCCAGCATGCACAAATAATAGCACACATTTAGCTAAACGGAATATTTCATAATACGCAATTTACCGATATCAAACTTGCTTCACAACATTAACAACCCTTATGTACATACACAATAAACTAACTTGGCCGAAGGCCGGTAGCTCGTTTATCAACTGAGCGAACATTTATTTGTAAGGGCTCGATTAATATTTAACACATACGTAACATATCCCCATATTGGGATGTTTTTCGAGTATTCGCTGGAATTTTACAGCAAGCTCATTCATTACCAAATCACGTACCTTCGGGATTTAACCGGATATAGCTCCTCGTTCAAATGCCTTCGGGACATAGCCCGGTTTTAGTAACTCACACAATGCCTTCGGGACTTAACCCGGATTTAACAACTCGCACGAATGCCTTCGGGACTTAACCCGGATTTAACAACTCGCACGAATGCCTTCGGGACTTAACCCGGATTTAACAACTCGCACGAATGCCTTCGGGACTTAACCCGGATTTAACAACTCGCACGAATGCCTTCGGGACTTAACCCGGATTTAGTATCTCGCACAAAGGCCTTCGGATCTTAGTCCGGATATATTCACTTAGCACAAAGCCTTCGGGACTTAGCCCGGACAGCATTCAATTAATCATGCACATCTAACAATAATTCATGGCACATTCATATTTCATTTTCGTTTACGAAACTCAAACACAAGGCACATTTTGTCCTTGTACATTCGGCTCAATAGCCACACATAGAGCATGATTTAATCACATCGAAATTTAAGCTCTCTAACTCAAGAACTTACCTCGGGTGTTGTCGAACGATCCCGCTAACTATTCGACCACTTTTTCCTTCCCTTTATCGGATTTATTTCCCCTTTGCTCTTGAGCTTAATCAAACAAATAAATTGATTTCATCATTTAGGCATCAAAAGATGAACACAAGGCACTTAGCCCATATTCATACATTAGACATTAAAGTCTCATACATGCAAAAATCATGCATCAACACAACATATTAGCTAATTTCTTTCCCCTTGGCCGAATATGCATGTCCATTTTTGGGGTCGATTTCAACACTTAATACACACATATACACACTAGTAAAGCATCCTCCCCTTTTCATCGATTTAACACATGCATTGCTCATCAACATGCAAAGTTACATTCGGCCTTAGCACACATCTTGCTAGCCGATTCTTCTCCCTTTAGCAACCAATGCACATATGTGCTCACACAAAAATGCTAAAAAAAAAATGAGGTTCAAGAATCATCAAGCCATCATCACATGCATCATTAACAAGCTTCATATTTTGCATGCAATGGCATTAACACAACCTCCACCTAGGCCGAATCTTAACTCATCCTCATGCCTCATCACCACAACATCAAACACCAACCAAGAATGATGCATCCATGGTCAAGTGCCATTTCCATCACATAGCAAGATTTAGACCATGGGCTAGGTAGAACTCAAGCTAACAACTAAAACATGCATGCATCTCATGGAACATCATCAAACATACCTTGGCCTAGCTACATGCATGGCCGAATCTCTTCACCTTTCTTCTTCTTTCCTCTTTAAAATTTTTGGCCAAGGATGAACCAAAGGATGAGAAATTTTTTTCTTTGTTTTTCTTTCTAATTTAGGCTAAAATGGAGGTGAGAAAGGATGAACACAAACTTTTCTCCTTTCTTCTCTTGAGCTCACGGCAATGGGGGGGAACAAACACTACACACACATTTTTTTTTCTTTTGTTTTCCATTTCTTTATTACCCATACTTCTTATTTTATTCTTCCACTAACAAAACATGTTTCATGACATGTTTTGCCCATCATTCTTTGTCATGGCCGGCCACTACTCATTAGGGGGGAAATTTGACATGCAAGTCCCCCCCTTTGTCCACATGCACTAATAGGTCCTCACACATTGACCTATCACATTTTTGAATTTTCTCACATAAGTCCTAGTGACTAAATTCACATGAAATCAACCAAATTGAAGCTTGAAATTTTCACACATTCATAATTACATATTCTAGACAATAAGTATCACATTCAAACATTTCGGTGACTCGGTTTAGCAGTCCCGAAACCACTTCCCGACTAGGGTCAACTTTGGGCTGTCACATCTTTGGTGATGAGGTAAGGAGATGGTTGACTTTGGGTGTTTAATAAAAGGGTTTGGATGTGAGAGTGTGTGAGAAGTAGAAATGAGGAGTCTTAGCAACTCCATGAAGGTTCGGCCATGGTAGTTTGAGGATTAGAGATTTTATTTCTTGTTAAAAATTTGATGAATCCTAGTGTGTGAAGTGTTTGAACCAACTAAGGATTAATAGATGCATGGGTACAAAGTAGGAAGAATCGGCTACTATGGTTGACACCAATGCCGAATGTAAAGATGTTATAGTAAATAATGTATGTGATTTGAGTTGATAATGTGAAAAAGGATAATTAGATGTATTATAAATGATATAAAGATTTTAGAAATTATTTTGGTTAGGTGTGTGTATGATTAAGTATATTCGGCAATATACTTAAAGTGAGTACTTGATATTATATGGGAGTATGTATATTCGGCCACATGAGTAAATATATATATGATGTTAAATTTGATTATGTATAATGGGCATTAAGATGTGGAACTTAAGAAATGTAGTCATATGTGGAATTACATGATGTTATAGTTGACATTGTACACACATACATCCATTCGGCCATCAACATGAGTAATTAGTGAGGATGGTTGCCGAATATACAAACATACATAAGCATGTGTAATTGAATTATGAATGTTTAACAAGATGGTTAAACTAGTGAATTATTGATTAAGCTCAAGGAGCTAAAGGAGGAGAATCAAGCAAAGGCAAAGAAAAGATCACTGAGTAGCCGAGTTGGAACCGTCTTACCCAACACAAGGTAAGTCATTAAGCATGTAGCTGGTATTATTTCAAATGGTCATAATGTTTATGTATTGATGCTGAATGGAATGAATAAATATACATATATATATGCATGTACGTATGTGATGATGAAATTGTTGAATGAAAAGAGGTAAGATGTACTGAGTTGTTGATCTCGGCACTAAACGTGCGGGTATAACCATTTATGACCATGAGATTGGCGCTAAGTGCGCGGGATTAAATTGTACAGCACTAAGTGTGCGATTTGACTATGTTGCACTAAGTGTGCGAAATGAATATGATGCACTAAGTGTGCGAATTGACCATGCGGCACTAAGTGTGCGAGTTTGACTATGTAGCACTAAGTGTGCGATTTGATTACGTAGCACTAAGTGTGCGAGTTGATTATATAGCACTGAGTGTGCGGACTCAATATACATTCGTGAATCATTATGGACACTATGTGTGCGACACTATTGAGTCGATCGCGGACAGCGGATCGGGTAAGTGTCTTGAGTACATGGCTAATAGGTGCTATGCTTATACTTGGTGTTGAGCTCGGTAAGTTTGAACCTATGTGACAAATCTACTTGAAGTCACGTACATAAAATTTATCGTAGGATGGGTGAAAGGCCGTTTAGTCGTTTGATTGTAACGAAAATAAATTGATTTATGAAAATGCTTCAATGTCCTATTGATGAGTATATGGAATGTGAATGCATGAATTGATATGAAACTGAATCGATAGGTTGGAGGAACTATGGTATGGTTCGGTATGGATGGAGTAAATTGTCTCGTTCTATTTTGTTTCCTCTTGTGATAATGTTATTGATGGATGGTAGTGCATTGCTTATGACTTACTGAGTTATAAACTCACTCGGTGTTTCCTTGTCACCCATTATAGGTTGCTTGGACTCATCTATTTTTGCGGGGTCAGGCCGTCATCGAAGTCATCACACCGGATAGCAAGTTTTGGTACTTTCTTCTTAGTTGGCTTAGAAGAACATTTTGACATGTATAAGCTATTACGTTGTGTTTGAACTTTGGCATGTAAACTTTAAGCCATGCGAAAATGGCACGAATGTTCGATTGAGTTGGATCAAGGGTAGGCATGAAATGGACCTAGTTACTTTCGTAACAGATGCTGGCAGCAGCAGTGTCATGAGATTGAAAAATCACTAAAAATAGTAGGAGTGGAATTAATTGATGAATAAATTATGTAATCGAAGCTCGATGAGTCTGTTTTCATGAGGAAGTAACGAAAAGATCATATTGGCAGTATATTAAGAGATAATCAGATTTTTGTGGGACAGGGCCAGAACGGTTTCTGGATTCCCTGCTCCGACTTTGGAAATTCATTATAAATTAACCAGAGATAATTAGGGGTCGTACCATATATGTACAGATTCCTCTCTGAGTCTAGTTTTTATAGAAACAAACGGCATCAGTATTGAAGCCCCGTGCAGGGAGATATCCAAGTCGTAATGGGCAAAGGTCAGTGTAGTCGACCCCTGCAACATGGGAGACTTTGACTAATAAACTGTACTAATTGGCCCGACCAAAAATTCTAGAAAAAAATACATAGATGGGCACATGAGTCTAGTTTCTGGAAAAAATTACGAAACTGATTTTCGAGTTACGAAACTCAAGATATGATTTTTAAAACGACTAGTACACAGATTGGGCAGTGTCTGGAAAATAAATTTTTTTTAAGGGGTTAAAGTCCGTTAACACCTCGTGTTCGACTCCGGTGTCGGTTTCGGGTTCGGGGTGTTACATCTTTAAACATGGTGGGCCAATAGAAACTAGATTGCAGAACTTTTACAACAGTTTGCATGCTTCCAAAATGTTTGTCATAAGGTGTAGAATGACAGTGATACAAGATACTTTGAATTTCATCATCTGGAATACATCTCTGAATTACTTGACCTACACATTGCTTAAAAAGGAATAGCTCATGCCAGTAATATTATTTGACATAGTGAAGGAATTCATTTGTCCTTCATGATTGAGTGCAGGTGGAAGCAACCCATTGACTAGTAAGTTAACAATATCAGCATACCATGACAATGCCATAGCCAACAATAATTGCTCATCAGGGAATTCGTCTTTAATCATTTGACTATCACCATAATTATTCCCTACTTCTAGTCATGACAAGTGATCAGCCACTTGATTTTTAGTGCCTTTTTCTATCTTTGATTTCCAAATCAAATTCCTGCAGCAACAATATCCATTTAATGAGTGTAGGTGTGGCCTCTTTTTTTGTCACCAAGTATTTGATAGCAGAATGGTTTGTATAAACTGTGATTTTGGTGCCCACTAAATAAGCTCTGAATTTTTCAAAGGCAAACACCATTGCTAATAATCTTTCTCCGTGGTGGTGTAATTGAGTTATGAATCTATCAGCGTGCGACTGGCATTGTAATATCCCGAATTAGGGCCTAATCAGAATAGTGGTTTCGTGACCACAAATTCGAGATAGAAATAATTATTTTATGATTATTTTGAGGTCTATGATATGATTGCATGATTGTGTGAAAATTTCGTGAAGAAATTCTATGCATAAAGTGCTTAATTTGAAGTTAAGGACTAAATTGAATAAGTTGCAAAACTTGCATTCTAGAAGTTTATAGTATGAAATTGCTTTGAAATATTAATTAGGAGGTCCTAAATAGAAATTTGACCAATTTCAAAGTTTATGGACAAATATTGGACATCAATGGAATTTTTGAAAAGTTTAGTAGTAAGGGCATTTTGGTTATTTAGGGGTAAAATGAATTAAAAGACAAAATTAAAAGCCAATTTTGCTCATCTTCTTCACCATGGACGTGTATACCAAGGAAGACTCCATGTCTAGGGTTTCCAAGCTTCCAAGCTCGATTGTAAGTCCGTTCTAGCCTCGTTTTTAATGATTTTTACGTTTTTGGAGTCCTGGTAACTTGATTTAGCTTATGCTAGCAATAATTCAACCTAGAGTTCATATTTGGAAAAATACCCATAGGTGAAATTTGTGTATTTTGGTGTTTTATAATAGAATATGAGGTTTTAAATTATGTGAGACAACTTGTGCTACTCGATTTTAAGTGAAAACGAGCAAAAGGGCTTACTCGGTAAAAATACCTAATAGTCATAAGTACATGTTAGAGTGAGAATTTGATGTTGCCATAGAAGGGAAAAATGATCAGCATGTCATAAAACATAATAAAATAGGATGAATTTTAATTTCCGAATCTTGAGGCAAAAGTGTAAATATGCAAAAGTTTAGGGGTCAAAATGAATATTTTTAAAATATGATTTTTGGACCCGTATGATTAGTGTGACTAATTATTAGGCTAAATGTGATATTATAGATGAAGGAAATCGAGATTCGGGCTTAAATCGGGAAAATACAAGGTTATGGACTAAAATGGTAAATTACTGTTTCTGGATCGAGGTAAGTTCGTATGATAATAGTAATGCAATGTTATGTTTGAATTATATTTCTTACTATTATTGCATATATTTTATGATTTAATATATTGGAAAAGTTGATGGAATGGTGTTTATGATGTGGAAATAACCATCAATTCATCATTTTACACATACATTTTCACTAATTCGTATCTTAAGAAAAATTATCATTTTTCCCCTAAAGTTTCACATTTTTACAAATTGGTCCTTAAGCTCGTAAAATGAAATGTATTCGATTTCTTTGTTACCCAAGCCTAACCGAACCATATACATGCTCATATCAGCCCACATTTTTCATCAAATCATATTTTTACTACCCGTTTTATAACTTTTTACAAATAGGTCATTTTTAGGTGTTTTCATGGAAAAGCACTTAGAAAAAGTTGTTTATTACACATCAAACTTTCATTTTCTACCATTAAACATCAAAACACATCCATGTCATACATGGGTAAATTTTTAAAAATGAACCCTACTTCAAAATAGTGGTAGAAATGTAGAGATCGGGTGAATACGACTTCAAAAATGTAAAGAGCATTAAAAACGGGGCTAGGATGCACTTACTATCAATCTTGAAAGTTGAAGAAACCCTAGCTATGGAGAGCTTGAGATTTTCGGCCCTAGCTTGAAGAAAATGAGCAAATTTTGCTTCATTTTTCCCTTTTTAATCTTCTAATTACTAAATGAGCAAAATGCCCTTAAAGCCTTTCTTTAAATTTTTATCTCTCCATGTCCATTTTTATCCACTAACTTGACAAATGGTCTAATTATCATATAAGGACCTCTAATTCAAAATCCCATAACAATTGGACACTTCTAACATGTAGAACTCAACCTTTTTCACTTTTTACAATTTAGTCCTTTTGGCTAAATTGAGTGCCGAAACGTCAAATTTTTCGAACGAAATTTTCACAAAATCATTCTGTAAAACTGTAGACCATAAAAATCTAAGGAAAATAAATTTTACTGAATTGGATTTGTGGTCCCGAAACCACTGTTCTGACTAGCCCTAAAATCGGGCTATTACAACTTTCCCCCCTTTAGAGATTTTCGTCCCCGAAAATTTACCAAAAAAGAGGTTTTGGTACTGTTTTCTCATAGTCACATCAGGTTCCCATGTTGCTTCCTCAACTCCGTGCCTATGCCACAAGACTTTTACTAGGGTCTTTTATTTCTCAACTATTTTAATTCCTGAGTTAATATCTTGATCGACTCTTTGTCATAGGTCATATCCGGTCTAATTTCAACCTCTAAGGGCGAAATCACATGTGAAGGGTGAGATTGATATTGACACTGTAACACCCCTAACCCGTATTCGTCGCCGAAATAGGGTTACAAGGCATTACCAAATATTACAGATCAATCACATACATTTATGCAATCATTATCGTAAACTATTCACAAACATTCACATTGTCCCATACAAGGTAATACGAAACCTTAAAACATGTATAAGAGTGGTTCAGGATTAAACCAATCACATATAAAAGCTTCCGAACACTTAGAAACATTATGCAATCACAAGTCACACACCCGGGTAACAGGCAGTGTGACTCACACGGTTATTAAACACGCCCATGTCATAGGCCATGTGAAAACATGGCATACATACGGACTTGTACCACGCGGCCGGAGACATGCCTGTGAGCCTTGGCCATAGTCGAGACTGACTTGGGTCACACGGTTATCCACATGCCTATGTGTCTAGCCCGTGTACCCTTCGAAATGGCCACACACGCCCATATGCCAAGTCTGTGTGCCTCACATGGCCACCAGACATGCCTGTGTGTCTAGGCCATGCTTAAGACTGACTTTTAATTGTAAGACTACCCCAGGGGACACATGGCCATATAATATGACCGTGTGTCACACACAGCTGAGACACACGCCCGTGTGGACAAAAATAGGCCATTTGCAAAGCCAATTTGCCACTCTAATCTCAAGCACACATAGCAACCAAAATAGCATCATTTTAATATGTCTTTAAGCCACCAAAACATGCCAATTCATCAAACCAAAACTATCACAATTTATCTAATTCCAAATGCATTAACACATCAATTAACAAATAACCAAGATAACCAACACATAATCACACCAAATAAGCCAACATATAAGGCCTCATATTCATCACCTATATAAAACACTTACCAAACACAATTTAAACTAACTTTCATGGAAACACATGCCAACATTCATAAGCCAAATCTCATGGCTAATATCTTAGTTCAAAATATATCAAAATGAAACTAGCCTATACATGCCATATACCATAAATAAAGGCCCCAAAAGTACCAACAAGTAGTCGATAGTGTGATGATGGTTCCCGATGATCCCCGATGTCCGAGCTAGCTTCGATGATCTATAAAACATGGAAAGAACACAAAAAGTAAGCTTTAAAAGCTTAGTAAGCCATAAACAAATAAACTTATCACATATCACAATTATAAACCAATTCATTCATATGAATCATGGCATAACACAATAGCAAGTTCATATTTCTCATTTAGCTCAATAGTTCATAATCACTTACTTATAAGTACATCACATTTCCATGTAGCTCATATATCAAAAGATCATATTCATACTCACCTTTCATTGCCAAATTCCATATATAGTTCATACGTACCTGAATCAGATATACATTCACATAGTTATTCATTTCTCGGGATGCCAGTTGAACCGTTCAAAATCAATAAGGATACTCGGATAGCTCGAAAAGCTCGTAAAATGCTAACGTCCCTGACCTAGTCTTACATGTAATCAAATATAGATGCCATTGTCCCAGACAGGGTCTTACATGAAATCATATACGATGCTGATGTCCCAGACATGGTCTTACACGTAAATTTCAAATCGATGCCAACGTCCCAGATGTGATCTTACATGAAATCTCATATCGATGCCAACGTCCCAGATGTGGTCTTACATGAAATCTCATATCAGAATCCTATGTCACGACATATGTATCCTAACTATTTCTATGGTTCATACGGGGCTTGTCAACCTTTGTCACATTATCAGAACTTTCTCGGATTTCACATACTCAGCTCCAGTAGCCATTCATCACAATTCATTAACATATACATAATAATAATTCAATTCAACATATTTATTTGTATATAGACTTACCTCGTACGAGAATAACGGAAACGAACGCCTATTCAACTACTTTTGTTTTCCCCCCTCTAATTCTGTTTTCTTTGGTTCTTGATCTAAACACATTCAAATTTATCTCTTTTATTCACCAAATCATTCAATTCAATCAATTTACACATATTTAGGGCATTTTACAAATTATCCATCATATTTTCACCTTTTAACACTTTAGTCATTAATCACAAAAATCACAAATATGCAAAATTTCTATATACACATGCTTAGCCGAATTTTCCTTTAGCTCATATAAGCCCATATATTTCATTTGTTTCACATTTTAACCCTTCAATTTCTCATTTTCACAAATTAGCCCAAAATACTCAAATTCATCAAAAATCCAAACACAAAACATATTAATCCAACACATATCTTTTATTTTTCATCAACTATCATCACAAAGCTCATAAAAGCATCAATGGCATAATTCAAAATCATTATCAAATTCTGAAATTGAGATGTGGGCTTGATAGATTACTAAGCAACAATCTCAAAAACGTAAAAATTATTGAAAACTGATAAAAAAACACATAACTAATCAAGCTTATCAATGGTCGAATAGTTTAAGCATTCAAACCCTATTTTTTTCTTTTATTTTTGATGCAAAGCTGAACAAAATGATTACCATTTTGTTTTATTTTAATTAATATAACATTAATTACCTTTTTACAATTTTAATATAAACATATAAAATCAACTAATGGATCCATTATTGTCCATTAACACTATCTACGGTATAATTTCATCATAAGGACCTCCCATTTAATAAGCCATAGCATATAAGAACTTTTAACAAATAGCAAGCCACTTTTACAAATTCTGCGATTAGGTCCTTTTTATCAAATCAGACACACAAACGGTAAAATTTTCATACGAAATTTTCACACATATCATATATCATGCTGTAAACATTAAAAATAATATTAAAATATTTTTTGGACTTGGATTTGTGGTCTCGAAACTACTGTTCTGACTAGGGTCTAAACCGGCCTGTTTTAGCCACAACATAGACACATGAAACACATCATAACTCTTTTCCAACTCCGTCGATAGGGCCAACTAGTATGCTACTAGTCTGATTCTATCAATCACCTCATACGGCCAAATAAAACGTGGACTAAACTTGCCTTTCCGGCCAAATCTGTGAACTTTCTTCCATGGAGATACTTTCAAGAATACTTTATCCCTAATTTGAAATTCAATTTCTTTTCTTTTCAAATCCGCGTATGACTTCTGTCTATCAGAAGATGCTTTCAAACAATCACGAATTAGCTTCACATTTTATTCGGTTTCTCTAACTAATTCAACCCCGTGAATTTGTTTCTCATTGAGTTTTATCCAATATAGAGGGGTTTCGCACTTACGGCCATACAACGCTTCATACGGCGCCATCTTTATTCTTGACTGAAAACTATTGTTGTAGGCAAATTCAACCAATGGTAGATATTTCTCCCATCTACTTTGGAATTCTAGAACACAATATCGGAGCATGTCCTCAAGAATCTAAATTATCCTTTCGGATTGACCGTCGGTTTGTGGATGGAAAGCAGTACTAAAATTTAACTTCTTACCTAAAGCTTCTTGCAACTTCTTCCAAAATCGCGACGTAAATCTCAGATCTCTATCCGAAATAATTGATATAGGCATTCTATGTAATCTCACAATCTCAACAATATACAATTCGGCTAACTTATCAAGCGAGTAGTCGGTACATACCGGTATAAAATGAGTTGACTTCATTAATCTATCAACAATAACCCATACGGCATCTTTCTTTTTCGGGGTCAAGGACAAACTCGTTACAAAGTCCATTGTGATTCTATCCCATTTCCACTCGGAAACCATCATTGGCTAAAGTAGACCTGAAGGTACTTGCTGTTCGGCTTTCACTTGCTAGCAAATTATGTATCTCGAAACAAACTCAGAAATATCTCTTTCCATACCCGGCCACCATTATAATTTCTTCAAGTCATTATACATCTTTGTACTTCCTGGTTGTATAGATAAACAACCACTATGTGCCTCGTGCAAAATTTTCTGAATAAGGTCATCATCTCTCGATACACAGGCCCTATCTCAGAACATCAAAAAGTCATCGAAACCAATACGAAAATTTGAGTCATTCACCGATTCATACAGAGCTCTCTTAGCTTGCAATTCACTATCACATTTCCGAGCTTCGCAAATCTATTAAAGAAACGTTGGTCTAGCTCTCAATTCGGCTAGAACTGAACCATCATCCGATAAAGTTGGCCTCGTGTTCATTTCTCTCAAAACAAACGAGGATTTCCTACTCAAGGCATCTGCGACTACGTTGGCCTTACCCGGGTGATAATCATCAACTCATAGTTTTTCAATAACTCAAGCCATCTTCGTTGCCGCAAATTTTAGTCTTTCTAAGTCATCAAATATTTCAAACTCTTGTGATTAGTAAAAACACAGCATTTCTCACCGTATAAATGATGTCTCTAAATTTCAAGGCAAAAACTATGGCAGCCAGTTCCAAATCATGTGTCAGGTAATTCTTCTCATGTGGCTTCAACTATCTTGAGGCATAAGCTATCACTTTGCCTTCTTGAATTAACACACATCCAGGACCAATCAACGACGCATTACTATAAATAACGAATTCCTTTCACGGCTCGAGTTGCATTAAAATCGATGCTTCAGTCAATAAAGCTTTCAATTTCTCAAAACTTTGCTGACAGTTTTTGGACCACTCAAACTTAACATCTTTTTGCAACAATCTCGTCGTAGGGGTAGCAATCATCGAAAACCCTTCGACAAACTGGTAGTAGTATCCGGCTAGTCCCAAAAAGCTTTTAACTTCGGATACATCTTTTGGAACTATAGCAAAAATTTTACTCGGATCAAGTTAAATGCCATCACCTAAAACAATGTGCCCCAGAAAACCAACTCCTCGAAGCCAAAACTCACTTTTACTGAACTTAGCATATAATTGTTTTTCCCTCAAAATCTGTAAAATAGTTTTCAAATGCTCGGCGTGCTCAGATTCATCTCGAGAATAAATCAAGATATCATCAATGAACACGACCACAAACTTTTCTATGTATGGTCTGAAAATCCAGTTCATCAAGTCTATAAAAATTGCAGGAGCATTTGTTAGTCCGAAAGGCATAACGAAGAATTCATAGTGCCCGTACCTTGTTTTGAAATCAAACTTTGATACATCCAACTCCTTAACTCTCAACTGATAATAGCCCGATCTCAAATCTATTTTTGAAATATTGTTGCCCCTTTCAACTGATCAAACAAGTCATTAATTCTCGACAATGGGTACTTGTTCTTTATGGTTGCCTTATTGAGCTGTCGGTAATCTATACAAAGTCTCATAAAACCGTCTTTCTTCTTTACAAATAATACCGGTGCACCCCAGGGAGAATAACTTGGTCTAGCAAATCCTTTATCTGTAAACTCTTGTAACTAAACTTTCAATTCTTTCAATTCAGTCGGGGCCATCCTATACGGAGCAATTGATATCGATGAAGTACCAGGGACTAAACAAATATCGAACTCAATTTCTCTAATCGGAGGTAAACCTGGAAATTCCTCTGGTAATACATCTGAATACTCACATACTACCGGCACTAATTCAATTTTAAATTCAAACTCTTTAGTGTTCTACACATAAGCAAGATAAGCTTCACACCCTTTTCTCATGCATTTCTGAGCCGACATAGAGGAAATCACAACAGGTAGTGTATCTGACTTATCTGATTTAACCTGAAGAATTTCACCATTTTCACATTTCAATTCAATAATTTTTCGTCTACAATTCACTATAGTATCATATAGTGCCAACCAATCCATACCCAATATAACATCAAACCCATCAAATGGCAACAACATTAAGTTAGCCAGAAAAAAGTGGCCTCAAATTATCAAAGGACAATTCTTGCAAACTCTATCAACCATAACATATTTGCCTAAAGGGTTCGACACTTTAATCATATATTCAGTAGACTCAACAGGTAAATCCTTACTAGATACTAACTTCATGCAAATATAAGAATGGGCTGATCCAGGATCAATCAATACAACTACACTAGTATCATAGAGAGAAAAAGTATCGGTGATAACATCAGGCACAGAGGCCTCTTCCCTTACACGTATGGCATATATCCTTGCTGGAGCCCCAACCTCAAATCTGGCTGTTGAATCTTTTGCAATACCACAACAACCATTGACATTCCCAGGGTGACGTGGAGGTCTACCCCTCATGGGGAGGTTACTCGATATAGGAGTCCGTTCAGTATCCTTCTCAACTCTTTCCGGGTATTCCTTAAGGAAGTGATCAAAAGAACCACATTTGAAACATGCCCCACTTCTCAGTCGGTATTCACCGTAATGCAATTTATTACATACATTACACCATGGCTTGGGGTTTCCAACACTCCCTTGGCTAGCTGCTGAGGGAGTCGAAGTCCTCGATTTAGAGCATTTGGAACTTCTTTCCTTTCCCGTATGTCCCATTGATGAGGTAAAATACTCATGATAACTTCTTGATTTCCTTGAAGTAGAGGATTGTAACTTACTCATGAATCTTTTACTCGGAACCCAGGTTTCCCTTTTGGCTTGTTTTTTTTCTATACTTAAACCTTCAGCCTTCTTGGCCCGACTAACTAGCACGGAAAACTCCCTTATTTCGAGAATCCCAATCAGTAATTTAATGTCGTCATTCAGACCTTCCTCAAAACATTTGCACATCTCAACTTCGGTTTGAACCCATTCCCTGGCATACTGACTCAAACGAACAAACTCTCGTTCTAGAACAAGTATAAGAAGTTTTGGATACACGATAACAGTTTTCAGCACTATATGAAGCTCTGTATGATTGTGAATGTAAAACTTCATAGTATTTGATTAGATGCAGCGAGAAAAGGAATAGATAGAGTTATTTTGATTCGGGAAACTGAAGAAAAATAAAAGTGATTTGAGATAGGCTGAAGGCAACTTTTGACATACATAAATCATATGTAGACTTGAAATGTCGGGATATAGAGTATTCTGTTAATGATAAGGTATTTCTTAAAGTTTTACGTTGGAAGAAAACTTTGAGGACTAGATGAAAACGAAAAAAATTGAGCCCACAATCTGTTTGGCTATGTGAAATTGCAGAAAAGTCAGACCGATAACATATTGACTAGTTTTACCTTCGAAGTTATAGAAAATTTATGAGATTTTTCAAGATTTAGTGCTCAGAAGATATAGATAAGATCTTCCACATGTTACTTCGACAAATAATGGAAGTTGAACTAAATCATGGTATGAAGAAGAAGAACCGATTGAGATACTACCTTAGTAAGTGAAGTCATAATACTGAAGAAATCACACGGGAACTGAGAGAAACAGTGAGATTTCTGTACCCCCACCTCTTTTCAGGCAAATTTTGAGGATGAAATTTATTAAAGGGGGGAGAATTGTAATGACTCGAATTTTACTGTTACCAGAAAAGTGTATTTTCGGGTCTCCGTTTCAGAAAAACGGATTCATAAATATCTAATAAATATTTATGAAGTAAAATGAGTGGTTAATTAGAGTTTAATTAAGTGAATTTAATTTAATTAAGAGTGATTAGGAAAAAGATTAAATTGAATATAATGTGAAAGTTTAATTATAGAATAAAGAAAATTGAATGGACTAAATGGGTATATTGTACAAATGACTTTTGATTAAAAAAATTTCAGATTGAATCTGATGATTGTCTGCTATTTAGAAATAGAAGTTGTACTTAAGAATTCAGAAGCTTATACATAAGATTTTGCATGAAATTATAGTAGTACCATGTATATGCATTCTGAAAAGAATAAATTGTACAGTAACTTAAAGTAGATGTGATGATGACTTGGAATGAAAAGTGATCTTTTGAACTTGTATATAAATGTTTATTTGTCAACAAGATAAAACTAGGCATCAAATACTGATACCTTTAGAACTATTACAGCTAATGATGATGTTAGAATGGAAATAAAATAGAATTTCTATGGATTTGAATTAGAATTACCTCTATCTTCGACAAAGAGAAGTGATACTTGAATAATCGTCGAAGGTATGGAGAAATTTGAATATTTTATTTCGGTATGAATAAGTTTCTTACTTAGTAATTATCTGAAATATAGATTTCTGAGATTGTCAGATTCATGGTATGTCAGTTTCTATTATTTCTGATCGAGATAAATGGTTTACATCCTGATTCTAGAACAAGTATAAGAAGTTCTGGGTACACGATAACAGTTTTCAGCACTGTATGAAGCTCTGTATGATTGTGAATGTAAAACTTCATAGTATTTGACTGGATGCAGTGAGAAAAGGAATAGATAAAGTTATTTTGATTCAGGAAACTGAAGAAAAATAAAAGTGATTTGAGATAGGCTGAAGGCAACTTTTGACAGACATAAATCATATGTAGACTTGATATGTAGGGATATCGAGTATTCTGTTAATGATAAGGTATTTCTTAAAGTTTTACGTTGGAAGAAAACTTTAAGGACTGGATGAAAAAGAAAAAGATTGAGCTCACAATCTGTTTGGCTAAGTGAAATTGCAGAAAAGTTAGACCGATAACATATTGACAAGTTTTACCTCCGAAGTTATAGAAAATTTATTAGATTTTTCAAGATTTGGTGCTCAGAAGATATAGATCAGATCTTCCACATGTTACTTCGACAAAGGATAATGGAAGTTGAACTAAATCATGGTATGAAGAAGAAGAACCGATTGAGATACTACCTTAAGAAGTGAAGTCATAATACTGAAGAAATCACACGGGAACCGAGAGAAACAGTGAGATTTCTGTACCCCCACCTCTTTTCAGGCAAATTTCGAGGACGAAAATTATTAAATGGGGGAGAATTGTAATGACTCGAATTTTACTGTTACGAGAAAAGTGTTTTTTCGGGTCTCCGTTTTAGAAAAACGGATTCATAAATATCTAATAAATATTTACGAAGTAAAATGAGTGGTTAATTAGAGTTTAATTAAGTGAATTTAATTTAATTAAGGGTGATTAGGAAAAAAGATGAAATTGAATATAATGTGAAAGTTTAATTATAGAATAAAAAAAATTGAATAGACTAAATGGGTATAGTGTACAAATGACTTTTGATTAAAAAAATTTCAGATTGAATCTGATGATTGTCTGCTATTTAGAAATAGAAGCTGTACTTCAGAATTCAAAAGCTTATACAAAAGATTTTTCATGAAATTATAGTAGTACCATGTATATGCATTCTGAAAAGAATAAATTGTACAGTAACTTAAAGTAGATGTGATAATGGCTTCGAATGAAAAGCGAACTTTTGAACTTGTATATAAATGTTCATATGTCAGCAAGATAAAACTAGGCATCAAATGCTGATACCTTCAGAACTATTACAGCTAATGATGATGTTAGAATGGAAATGAAATAGAATTTCTATGGATTTGAATTGGAATTACCTCTATCTTCGACAAAGAGAAGTGATACTTGAATAATCGTCAAAGGTATGGAGAAATTTGTATATTTTATTTCGGTATGAATAAGTTTCTTACTTAGTAATTATCTGAAATATGGATTTCTGAGATTGTCAGATTCATGGTATGTCAGTTTCTATTATTTCTGATTGAGATAAATGTTTACATCCTGATTCTAGAACAAGTATAAGAAGTTCTGGGTGCACGATAACAGTTTTCAGCACTGTTTGAAGCTCTGTGTGATTGTGAATGTAAAACTTCATAGTATTTGACTAGATGCAGTGAGAAAAGGAATAGATAGAGTTATTTTGATTCAGGAAACTAAAGAAAAATAAAAGTGATTTGAGATAGGCTGAAGGCAGCTTTTGACAGACATAAATCATATGTAGACTTGATATGTCGGGATATCGAGTATTCTATTAACGATAAGGTATTTCTTAAAGTTTTACGTTGGAAGAAAACTTTGAGGACTGGATGAAAAAGAAAAAAATTGAGCTCACAATCTGTTTGGCTATGTGAAATCGCAGAAAAGTTAGACCGATAACATATTGACTAGTTTTACCTCCGAAGTTATAGAAAATTTATGAGATTTTTCAAGATTTGGTGCTCAGAAGATATAGATCAGATCTTCCACATGTTACTTCGACAAAGGATAATGGAAGTTGAACTAAATCATGGTATGAAGAAGAAGAACCGATTGAGATACTACCTTAAGAAGTGAAGTCATAATACTGAAGAAATCACACGGGAACCGAGAGAAACAGTGAGATTTCTGTACCCCCACCTCTTTTGAGGCAAATTTCGAGGACGAAATTTATTAAAGATGGGAGAATTGTAATGACTCGAATTTTACTGTTACCAGAAAAGTGTATTTTCGGGTCTCTGTTTCAGAAAAACGGATTCATAAATATCTAATAATTATTTACGGAGTAAAATGAGTGGTTAATTAGAGTTTAATTAAGTGAATTTAATTTAATTAAGAGTGATTAGGAAAAAAGATTAAATTGAATATAATGTGAAAGTTTAATTATAGAATAAAGAAAATTGAATGGACTAAATGGGTATAGTGTACAAATGACTTTTGATTAAAAAAATTTCAGATTGAATCTGATGATTGTCTGCTATTTAGAAATAGAAGTTGTACTTAAGAATTCAGAAGCTTATACAGAAGATTTTGCATGAAATTATAGTAGTACCATGTATATGCATTCTGAAAAGAATAAATTGTACAGTAACTTAAAGTAGATATGATGATGACTTGGAATGAAAAACGATCTTTTGAACTTGTATATAAATGTTTATTTGTCAACAAGATAAAACTAGGCATCAAATACTGATACCTTTAGAACTGTTACAGCTAATGATGATGTTAGAATGGAAATAAAATAGAATTTCTATGGATTTGAATTAGAATTACCTCTATCTTCGACAAAGAGAAGTGATACTTGAATAATCGTCGAAGGTATGGAGAAATTTGTATATTTTATTTCGGTATGAATAAGTTTCTTACTTAGTTATTATCTGAAATATGGATTTCTGAGATTGTCAGATTCATGGTATGTCAGTTTCTATTATTTCTGATCGAGATAAATGGTTTACATCCTGATTCTAGAACAAGTATAAGAAGTTCTGGGTACACGATAACAGTTTTCAGCACTGTATGAAGCTCTGTATGATTGTGAATGTAAAACTTCATAGTATTTGACTGGATGCAGTGAGAAAAGGAATAGATAAAGTTATTTTGATTCAGGAAACTGAAGAAAAATAAAAGTGATTTGAGATAGGCTGAAGGCAGCTTTTGATAGACATAAATCATATGTAGACTTGATATGTAGGGATATCGAGTATTCTGTTAATGATAAGGTATTTCTTAAAGTTTTACGTTGGAAGAAAACTTTGAGGACTGGATGAAAAAGAAAAAAAATTGAGCTCACAATCTGTTTGGCTATGTGAAATTGCAGAAAAGTTAGACCGATAACATATTGACTAGTTTTACCTCCGAAGTTATAGAAAATTTATGAGATTTTTCAAGATTTTGTGCTCAAAAGATATAGATCAGATCTTCCACATGTTACTTCGACAAAGGATAATGGAAGTTGAACTAAATCATGGTATAAAGAAGAAGAACCGATTGAGATACTACCTTAAGAAGTGAAGTCATAATACTGAAGAAATCACACGGGAACCGAGAGAAACAGTGAGATTTCTGTACCCCACCTCTTTTGAGGCAAATTTCGAGGACGAAATTTATTAAAGAGGGGAGAATTGTAATGACTCAAATTTACTGTTACTAGAAAAGTGTATTTTCGGGTCTCCGTTTCAGAAAAACGGATTCATAAATATCTAATAAATATTTACGAAGTAAAATGAGTGGTTAATTAGAGTTTAATTAAGTGAATTTAATTTAATTAAGAGTGATTAGGAAAAAAGATTAAATTGAATATAATGTGAAAGTTTAATTATAGAATAAATAAAATTGAATGGACTAAATGGGTATAGTGTACAAATGACTTTTGATTAAAAAAAATTCAGAGTGAATCTGATGACTGTCTGCTATTTAGAAATAGAAGCTGTACTTAAGAATTCAGAAGCTTATACAGAAGATTTTGCATGAAATTATAGTAGTACCATTTATATGCATTCTGAAAAGAATAAATTGTGCAGTAACTTAAAGTAGATGTGATGATGACTTGGAATGAAAAGCGATCTTTTGAACTTGTATATAAATGTTTATATGTCAGCAAGATAAAACTAGGCATAAGATACTTATACCTTCAAAACTGTTACGGCTAATGATGATGTTAGAATGGAAATGAAATAGAATTTCTATGGATTTGAATTGGAATTACCTCTATCTTCGACAAAGAGAAGTGATACTTGAATAATCGTCGAAGGTATGGAGAAATTTGTATATTTTATTTCAGTATGAATAAGTTTCTTACTTAGTAATTATCTGAAATATGGATTTCTGAGATTGTCAGATTCATGGTATGTCAGTTTCTATTATTTCTGATCGAGATAAATGGTTTACATCCTGATTCTAGATCAAGTATAAAAAGTTTTGGGTACACGATAACAGTTTTCAGCACTGTATGAAGCTCTGTATGATTGTGAATGTAAAACTTCATAGTATTTGACTGGATGCAGTGAGAAAAAGGAATAGATAGAGTTATTTTGATTCAGGAAACTGAAGAAAAATAAAAGTGATTTGAGATAGGCTGAAGGCAACTTTTGACAGACATAAATCATATGTAGACTTGAAATTTCGGGATATCGAGTATTCCGTTAATGATAAGTATTTCTTAAAGTTTTCCGTTGGAAGAAAACTTTGAGGACTGGATAAAAAAGAAAAAAACTGAGCTCATAATCTATTTGGCTATGTGAAATCGCAGAAAAGTTAGACCGATAACATATTGACTAGTTTTACCTTCGAAGTTATAGAAAATTTATGTGATTTTTCAAGATTTGGTGCTCAGAAGATATAGATCAGATCTTTCACATGTTACTTCGACAAAGGATAATGGAAGTTGAACTAAATCATGGTATGAAGAAGAAGAACCGATTGAGATACTACCTTTAGAAGTGAAGTCATAATACTAAAGAAACCACACGGGAACCGAGAGAAACAGTGAGATTTCTGTACCCCCACCTCTTTTCAGGAAAATTTCGAGGACGAAATTTATTAAAGGAGGAGAATTCTAATGACCCGAATTTTATTGTTACCAGAAAAGTGTATTTTCGGGTCTCCGTTTCAGAAAAACAGATTCATAAATATTTAATAAATATTTACGAAGTAAAATGAGTGGTTAATTAGAGTTTAATTAAGTGAATTTAATTTAATTAAGAGTGATTAGGTAAAAAGATTAAATTGAATATAATGTGAAAGTTTAATTATAGAATAAAGAAAATTGAATGGACTAAATAAGTAAATAAGCCAAAGTGAATGTCAAGTGTGTGATAAAAATAAAATACATGTGTAATAAATATTGTACATACATTTGTAATACATGTATGTATTTACTTATTATTTAAGTAAATATTATTATTTTATAATTAATTAATTAAAGTAAATAATTAAATAAAGACAAGTGTGTGGTAATAATAATTTATATGTGTACCAATGATATATATACATTTGTAATATACATGTATACTTACTTATTATTTAAGAATAATATTATATTATAATATAATTAAAACATAAAAGTAAATGAAACAAAAAAAAAGAAAGAAAAGAAAAAGAGAATGAAAAAACGAAAAAGGGGGAAGGAAAGGAGAAAGAAAGAAGAAAGGAAAAATTAAAGGTTTGAAGCTTGGAAGTTTAATAGGTAAGTCCATTTAGCCTTTTTTACTTAATTTTAATGTTTTAGAAGCCTTGGAACAAGGTTTTGATGAATTTAAGTTGATATTTTGACATATAGTATATTATTAGACATTATTCATGTGGAATAAAAAGATGAATTAAGGGCTAAATTGATAGAAATTCAAGTTAGAATTGATTAAAGGATTGAATTGTAAAGTAATTCATAAGTTTTGAATAGTAGGGACTAAATTGAAAGAATTTTGAAATTATGGTTTTATGTTGAAATTAGAGAGCTGAAATTAGTTTAAAGTGAAAATTGAATGAAAATATCGAGTTAAATGTGAAGAATAAAAGTTAGTCTCCGTTTGGGACTAAATTAGAATTTAGACAAAAGTTGAATCAAAATTGAAACATTCAATGTGAAAATTTTACTGTATTAATGATTATAAATTGTATTAATTTTGTAGCTAACAGGGTGCAGAAAAATCCTCGGTTAAGAAAGGAAAAGATGAGGTCAACGAGGGTTAGCTCGAAAATCACGGTTTGTGTTTCTATAATCCGAACTTAATATTTAATTGTTGAATTTATTATTTAATGTATAGGGTGATGCATTGAAAAGTGAAATTTAATTGTTAATTATTATATTTTGATTAAATGTTATGGTAAGTAATTAATGTAAGCATTATTGTGTTTTATGATTATTGAAATGAATCAAAATGTATATTGTATTCCAATTGAATTGCATGTAAATTGATATGGAAAAATGTAATAAATTGAATTGAAATTAAATTACGAATGAAATTGAAAATTTGAAAGTTTACTGAATACCCTATTAACAAAGTCAGGCTAGTCGAATATAATTGGCATACCATAGGATTGGAAGTGTTCAGGGATATTTCGACTGTGTGTCGATGAGACACTATATGTGTCAACTACTGTGACTGTTCCGGATTTGTTCCGAAGAGGTACTCTGTACCTGACTATTACTGTTACTGCTACTGTTACTGTTACCATTACGGTGTATTCTGGCTTCGGCCGATGAAACACTGTATACTATCCCCGGTGTGTGGGTTGGACCTGTATATCCGTCCAAATCCGAGTCGTGTTAATAGGGGCAAATAAAGGTACTGAAAAATTTACTGCTATCGAATATTTGACTGTTACTGAATAAATAAATGACTGATACTAAATAATAATGATTAAATGATTGTTATTGAAAAATACTGACTGACATTGAATAATTGATTGATACTGAGTAAAGGAACGCTATTGAACGAATAATCGTTACTGGATAACTAATTGTTATCAAATGACTAAATGTTACTGAAAGAAACTGATAAATTAATCGATACTGAAATATGTTTACTGATATTGAATAGTGAACAGAAACATAAGTAAGACATATGAATAGAGAATATTATTGTTATGAATTAAATGGAAAAGCTAATTAAGTTATTAGATGATGAAGGTTGAATGAGTTGTAAAGAAATTATCTATGAAATGAATAAATGAATATTTATCATTATTATAGGATAATAAGTGTATGTTATGTTTTAAAGTTCGGATTATAGACATACCACTGAGTTCATACTCAGCGTACGGTTTGTTTCCATGCGCAGGTTAAGTTAAAGGTAGATCGTTGAATCAGCATCCTAGGCCGATCCCGAACTCAATAAGGTAAAGTATATTAATTGTTGATAATGGCATGTACCTAGGATGTCTTAAGTGTGTTTAATCATGTTTGGATTGATTGAATGGAGAAATTTTGAAATGCTTGTTGTCTACAATTTGCAGGATTGGTAAATTTTAAAATACAAGGTTCATTTTGAGTTCACATGGTTTGTTACACGGGCGTGTGCCTTGGTTGCCACGGCCGTGTCTTAAAGTCAGTTTAGTACACGGGCAGGCCACACAGACATGTGTCATGGCCGTGTTTAAAAGTCAGTGTTGCACACGAGTTGAGGACACGAGCGTGTCCCAAGCCGCACAGGCATGTTAAAGTACTGTTCAAAAGAAGAAAATTTAAAATTTTATGAAAAAAATTTATAAGCATCCGATCGAATCTCGGTTTGGTTTAATTACACTTGTAAAGTACTGTGGACCCATTAAAGTTATATTTAGATGGATAATATTGCATTTATACTTGTTTATGTGCAAATGTACTGTAATGACTGGTAATACTTTGTAATCCTATTTCGGAAACGGGACGGGGTTAAGGGTGTTACAGGAGAGCTTGAGATTTTCGGCCCTAGCTTGAAGAAGATGAGCAAAGTTTGCTTGATTTTTCCGTTTTTAATCTTTTTATTACTAAATGAGCAAAATGCTCTTAAAGCCTTTCTTTAAAATTTTATCTCTCTATGTCCATTTTTGTCCACTAACTTAACAAATGGTCTAATTATCATATAAGGACCTCTAATTTAAAATCTCATAACAATTGGACACTTCTAACATATAGAGCTCAATTTTTGCACTTTTTTACAATTTAGTCCATTTAGCTAAATTGAGTGTCCAAACGTCAAAATTTTCGAACGAAAGTTTCACGAAATCATTCCATGAAACTGTAAACCATAAAAATCTAATGAAAATAAATTTTACTATGTTGAATTTGTGGTTCCAAAATCACTGTTCCGACTAGCCCTAAAATCGGGATGTTAAAAGAGTATTCCACCACTGATACGATATGTCCCTCAAAAGTGATACGGCACATTTTAAACACTCAACTGGTGTGCAAGAAAGCTCATCAAATACCCGAATCGTATTTTCAAGCCAAAACTCGACTCTCTCAGGATCGTCGTCAACATTAGCTCTAAACTCTTTGGTTCTGTGTTTTTGAATCTTATCAACTAGCGACTAATTCAACCTTAAAAGTTTCACACCTTCAGAGGCTATGGGAACTACTTGGGGATTAGGTGGGGGTAGAGGTTGCTGAGTAGTCGGATTTGTTTGAACAAACTCTATAAACCACTTATTCTTTAGCTGGAAGAAGGCTACTTTAGCCTTTCCTCCCTGTCTATCCGATATGGGTTTCGACTCTAATTGCGCTACTCCATGAGTGGAAGCTGACGCATTACTCTCAACATCATTGGCTATAACTTGATTGGGATTCATTTACTATACAAAAACACGATTTAAATTGTCAAGAGATATCACACTATCACAAGTTATATA
The DNA here is from genome assembly GCF_007990345.1 of Gossypium hirsutum. Lineage (NCBI taxonomy): Eukaryota > Viridiplantae > Streptophyta > Magnoliopsida > Malvales > Malvaceae > Gossypium > Gossypium hirsutum. The sequence continues at coordinate 49,940,219 of NC_053427.1, forward strand.
TGGCATGTATAGCTAGACTCTCACATACGCTACGTTAGTCCTAGAATCAACTAAACCATAGCTCTGATACCAATAAATGTAACACCCCTCACCCGTATTCAACGCCGAAATAAAGTTACGGAGTATTACCGGGCTTATAACACAAATAAACATACATTTCACATACATAATTCAATTTCATATAATCATCATTCAGGGTGGTTCGGAACTAAACCGATAACTCAAGAGATTTTTACGAAACTTAGAAAACATTTCAAACTACAAGGGACAAATGCCCGAGTCATAAGCCGTGTAGACATTCGAAATGGGATCACATGGCTGTATCATAACTCGTGTCCTACCCCATGTAACTCTCTAACTTGGGTCACATGGCCAACATACATGCCTGTGTGGCTAGCCCGTGTACCCTAGGTTATGGCCACACACGCCCATGTGCCAAGCCATGTGCTAGGTCGTGCCAATCTTGTAAGGTATACTGACTTATGCCACACGGCCAAGTCACACACCCGTGTGCTGGGCCATGTGGAGCATATTGACTTGATTTTTATTTCGACACTAGGGGACACACACCATGTAATCTGACCGTGTGTCATACACGACTAATACACACACCCGTGTCTCTGCCTATGTGGACAAAAATAGGCTATTTACCAAGCCATCTTGCCACCCAAATTTGCACAAACCTAAACCAACCCAATTGGCACAAAAACATGGCATAAATAAGCATTCAACTAACCTCAACCAAGCATAATTCATATCATTTCAATATCAACAAATATAAAACACATCAATACTATAATATGTCATTCAATTTCATACCAAACTCATAATTTCAAATCATCAATATGAACACTTCCAATTTTGCATCATTTATCCTAATCTCACAAACATACCAAACTCAATTCACAACCATTTAGTACCCCTAATTACCAAATACCAACTAGCATCACATATCCATCATCAAACTCACAACACAAGTCATATGCCAAATAAATACATGATCAAATTTATCAAAATAACCTGACTCTCATGGCTAAATACAAAACCAAACTTTAGATATTTACAAGCCATTTCAAATGACTAAATTCATTAGCAAACTATATACCAAAATAACCATAATCCTATACATGCCATATACCCAAATACTTAAGTTCAAAAGTACCAAGTGATAGTTGGATAGTGTGATGAAGTCTCCGACGAATCCCAAATCTGAGCTAGCTTTGATTTCACTATGAAACACGAAAAATAAACAAAGTAAGCTATAAAGCTTAGTAAGTTCGTATAGAAATAAACTTAACTTATCAAATATGCACAATTTAAGTAATTGAAACATATCATAACATATCTCAATTTAAACCATCAACCTACCACAATTTCCATTCACAAGATTAGTTATACATTTCACAAGTTTCTTTGATTCAATGCCTGCACAGTTTATGTACATACTTGTGCCATCTCGTATCAAATACGCACTCATCCACATCATTGATTTACCCGTTGAACCATTCGAAGTACTATCGGATACTTGGGAATCTCGCACCCTAAGTGCCATATATATATATAGTCGAAGCTATCTCAATCTTGTATCACATATAATGCTCCCACTAGAGCTATCAACGGGTCTACTCACACAAGCTGACGGTCATAACAAAGCTACACGGTGTTGCTCACACAAGCTAACAAGTATCCACAACACATGTCTGATAACTCAACCACCGGTAGGACGTACGGACTAGAATCCAAATCAAATAACACCTAATGACATGTCATTTGTATCCTAATCTATTCCTAAGGTTCAACTAGGATTTCTCACTTGCCAAATCGTAGTCGAACATGTCTGTAGAGTCGTACTCACAATTTATGCAATATCAAAGCATTTAAAATACAATTATAATCAAGCTTATTACATACGAACTTACCTCGAATGCAAAAACGATGAAACGAGTCGATTAGTCCAAAATCTTGTTCTTTCCCCAATCTAAATCCGTATTTCACTTTTCTTAGTCTAAATGTAATCAAAATTAACTTATTTAATTATCACTCTATTCAATTTATTCCAAAATACACATTAAGGAAATTTACACTTTTGCCTTTAACATTTCAACATTTTTACAACTTAGTCCTTATTTCATAAAATTACAAATTCATGCAATTCAACCAAAATCCATGCTATCCAAATTTCAATTAGGTCCCTACTAGTCTATATTTTTCATTTATTTAACAATTTAACTACAAAATTTACACATTTCACAATTTAATCCCTAATTAAACATTTTACTAAAAATCACTTAACAAATGTTGTTTATTTAACAACAAGCATGCATTTTCTACTATTAAACATCAAAATACACCAACATTCATCAATGGAAAAACCCTAAACCTTTAAAAATTTTGCAAAATAGTCCCTGGGCTAGCTAGATTAAGCTACAACAATCTCAAAAACATAGAAATCATTAAAAAACAAGACAAAAACGGACTTACATGCACTAGTGTTAATAGATGAACATCCAAAAGCTCAAAAATGGTTTTCTTCCTTCTAATTTCGATCCAAAAAAAGCATGGAGAAGATGATACATATTTTATGTCTTTTAATTTTAAGTTAATATTATTTTACCATTTTAACCTTAATGAAAACCAATTAAAAATCATTTAAACCATGTACATAAATGTCTACTAACCTTATAAATGGTCTAATTACAACATAAGGACCTCCTCTATTTAATTTCATAGCTATTAAACCCCTTTAGCATATGAAACTTCAGTTTTGCACTTTACGCGATTTAGTCCTTTTAGCAAATTAACAAATCAAACGATAAAATTTCTTAACGAATTTTTCACATAATATTTAATCATACTATAGGCCTCAAAATAATAATAATAAAATATTTTGACCTCATATTGGTGGTGCTAAAACCACTGTTCCGATTTGACTAAAAATAAACTGATATAGAGCCTATAGTTGTGCTGGATAGAAGGATTAGGAAACGAGGTCAAAAGGCTGTTACAGAGGTTTTGGTGCAATGGAAAAACTCTTTTCCAGAGAATGTTATGTGGGAAATCCTCTATGACTTGAAACAACAATTTCCTAATTTAAATCCTTGAGGTCAAAGATTTACAGGAAGGAGGGGAAAATTGTTGCAATTAAAAAATTAAGAATAGTAATACAGTGTCGTTCGAGTTGTTATGAGGTTTTTATAATCATTTTAATAATATGATGTGTTTTGTTTGAGTATGTTTGTAACGACTTGTAATAGATGGTAGTTATCATCTGTTATAAATTGGTAGGAACGATTTCTTCCCTAATAAATGAGAATTTTGTTAATCATCTTCCTTTATCTTTTCTTTCTTCCTTCTCCCCTCTTCTCTTCTCCTTCACTTTTGATTTCTTCCTATCAAATCAAATAGCATCAGAGTTCCAGTAACAACACTGGTGAAGGAGAGCGATTGGCGGGAGAGAAGAATGAAGAGGGGAGAGAAAATGTGTTTTTTCCTCATGCATGAAATGTAAAGAAAAAAATCGTAAAATGACTTACTCTCTTTTTGGAGTAAGTTGTTTTATAGGAAAAACACAACTTAGGCTCCCTTTGGATTAGACTGAACATCTCGTTCAGTGTGTTTCACACTTTCCCATGCTCAACTGCACTTGATTTGTTGTTTGGATAAATACCAGTGAAGTGTATTTGGGCAACTGATGCCCCATCTTCCACTGATGTAGAAAGGTCCAATTAGTTCACCAAGCCATCTATTTGGAAAATATGCCCTCTTTTTTTTACCAATTTCTACTCTTATATAATATAAAGTGACATGCATGAGAATTTTTATTTATCCACATATTTGTTGTGGCATTTCTTTTATATGTTTTATATTTTATCTCTAAATTTTCAATATATGTTTATATTTTACACTTGCTATATTTATATGTATTAAAAAATTATCATATTCTTAATATAATATTATTTTTAATATAAATATAATTAAATTTTTATTTAATGTCAAATTCTTTTAGTATATTTTAATACTCAATATGATTTAAGTAGTGTTTTTTTCTTTATTTCCCTTAAAAATATAATATTTTTATTTGTTGATATAATACTTAGCATTTTTATAAAAAAAATAGTTAACTATAAAAATAATTAAATATGATTATCATTTAATATAATAAATAATTTAAAGTGGTTGCAAAACAATTAATTAAAATATTTATAAAAATATTGTGATATATATGATTTTATTAAATTAAATTTTTAATAATTTTATAAAAATAAAATATTTTAAAACTTTTATTGTATATAAGTTTCAATGTAATGCTCTTAATAGTTATTTTACTTCCTTACCTCACCGTTACAGTTATGTTTGAATCTAAACACGCACCCCACTGTTGTTTCTAATCTCATTGCGAAAGAATTAATCTCATTGTCACCATTATTTTTAACCTTACCGAAGATAAACATACTGCTAATTCAAACTAAGCCTTACATGTCTTTCAACTGACTAATACTATTTACTTTATTAAATAATGAAAATTTCATAAAATATTTTTGAAATATGTTTTACTCCAATAAAACAAACCCTTAATATATAGAAATTAGATATGGATTAGACTTTCCTAAACAATTGTGAGCTGGCAGTCAGTAGGCGATTAGATTTCTTTTTATCACACACTAGTGAACCGAGATTTTGATGTCTTTGAGGTTGAATCAGCTGGTTCATCTTTTAGCCTTTGGTGACATTGGTAATGATTAAAACAAGTGGCTGGTTTTTTTACGAATAGCATAAGCTTGATTAATGTCACGTTCAAAAAGTTTAAATTTTTTATCGTGTGATAATTATTTTGTAGATTTTAAAAGTATAGAATTCATATTGCATTTTAGATACGAGAGTTGGAGTTCAATTTTAAATAATTTCATTATGTATCTCTTATATATAAATAAAAGATATTAATGAATAAATTTATGATCAATAAAATTTAAATTTCTAGTTTAACTATTTATCTATATAAAGATTTATTTTAAGGTTATAATTTAAATTATTCAACCTTTTAAAATTATAAAATTATTGAAAAGCATAAATATTTATATGTAAGGTTTATGAAGCATCTCATACGAAGCAATGTAATAGAGAGATTTATCAATAATTAGATGAATCTGATAAGGAGCAATGTAATAGAGAGATTCAACAAATTAGATGAATATTTGTTCATTGAATAAAAAATCAAGAGTTTTAACTTATCACTTTTACAAATAACTCATAATGTTGCATCTCTTTCGAGATCACGAGCCATACTTCTTGATATTATATTTTAACTGAATTGACATTTAATTAATTTTTATAAATAATAATATTTTTTTATTGTTAATGACTATTTCTTTCAATAATATCATCTCTAAAATTCAAATACACATCTTCACTAAAAATACAATGTACTTGATACTTATCTATATAAAGATATTTGGTGTTGTAGGAGCCCATGGTTTTAATCTTTTAGAACCCTTGTTTCACAATCCTTATGTTTTGCTTACCGATTTGTGAGAGTCGTATTCATATCTCAACTTGGTAATATTTGACACTTTTAGAGAATGAAAAGCCATTATCCTTTTGTCTAATTAAATTTAACAGCAATATCTTTAAGGGTGAATCTTACTATACCCAATGATTCACAATGTTCATATCCTCCTCTCTTTTTTTAAATTAGGAATTTTTTTTAATTATAAAAAGTTTAATTCAGTTCATGTGAATTTTAACAAAGCTTTAACTTAACTGTTAAATTATTAAACACCTTTATTTAACAAAGTAATAAGTCTTATTTTTAAGATATTTTTGTCTTTTTCCTATAAAATACAGAAGATTTAATCTTATAAATCTATTTTACAAAAGCTATATATTTTGGTACTTAAAAGTAATCGTGTTAGTATTTTAGTGTTTAATTCGAGTTTTAAGATTGATTTGATCCAAGTTGATTACTATATTATTAGGTTTTAATTTTTGCCTATTTATAAATTATTATATTATAAATTTGTGCATAATAAAATGGCACTTTTCTCAACCAAAATGAAAAAAAAAATTGTTTAGTCCTTTAAAAAAATATGAAATCATAAACTAGTATATGATAAAATTTATTTTGACCTCTTAAAAATTTATATTTTGATTATGATCCCTTCTAAATATTTTTCTAAATTCGCTACAACAAATAATGTATTAAGTCAATCCAAAAAAGAAAACGAAATATATGTATTTAATGAAATTTAAACCCAAAACCCTATCACTTTCACTCCCAACATATAACTATACATATATAACTTTTATATAATTTTTAAAAAATTTATTATATAATTATTTTCACCCACAAATTTATGACTAAATATCAAGAAAATGCCAAAAATAAGTTATATGTTTAGGCCATTTTCTCGAAAAATGATGGGAGTAGGCCGATTTTATGAAAATGCTTCTAGCTGGTAGCATTTTCAGGTGAAATGCAGAACAGCGTATCCACATGGAAGTGTTTTCAATGTATTTGTAGGAAAATGCTCCTAGCTAGAGGCGTTTTTTTGCTTTTCACCTAAAAACGCTGTCAGGTGGAAGCGTTTTTCATGTGTAAATTTTATTAGGGTTAAGGTTTTGATTATTTAAATTAGGGTTATGGTCTAAGGTTTTTTGGATTTTAGGCTTTAGGGTTTGTTTTTTATATTTTTTTTTATAGTTTTTAATTTTTTATATATTAAGTTTTTTTAAAAATAATTTTTTATATATAACTTTTTTTATAATTTTTTTAGATGTATAGTTAGTAATTATTTAATTCGACTTTTAGAGGTATTGTATTTACACCAATCGTATATTCTGATTATTCTAATTGGAAAATTCAATTCACATCATAATCGAAACTCGAACTACTCATTTTGATTAAATATTTCAGTGTATTATTTTCGAACACTTATATAGGTTCAGGAAATATACCTCGGGAATCCTGCTATATATGATGGTTGAGTGGCAGTTTGTGTTAAAATTCTTAGAGAGAAAGCACTCCACGTAGGACGTTTTTCAGTGCATGTCAGAGAAAAGCACTGAAAGCGCCTCCAGCTGGATGCACTTTCAACGATGTGGCAGGAAAATGCGTCCTGCTAGAGGCGTTTTCAGTGCTTTTCTCTTACATTGTAATAGCCCAATTTCAGTGAAATTGGAACAGTGATTTCGGGACCACAAATTCGATCCGAAAATAAATTTATTTTTATTTTATTACATGGTCCGTATTATGTTATAAATGTCATGCGAAAATCCCAATAAGAAAATTTTATCGATTATGTGCTTAGTTAGGGAAAGGACTAAATCGCATAAAATGAAAAAGTTGAATTCTAATAGCTAGAAGGATTAAATAGCTATGCAATTCAAATTTTGAGGTCCTTATATGGTATTTAGACCATTAAAGAAAAGTATGTAAATATTTTGGTGACTCATCCATGGAAATTTAGAAAAAGGGAAAGGACTAAATTGGAATTTGAAATAATTTAATTAATTAAAAGATAAAAAAGAAAATATCATCTTATTTTACTCATCTTCTTCCCCAAATATACATGGAAACCCTAGGAGAGAGAGAAGAAACTTTCATGGCTTAATTAGGTAAGTTTCCTTGCCTCGTTTTTAGTAATTTTAATATTATTGAAACCGAGATAGCTTAATCTATCTATTTGGGAGATCAGTTTGAAGAGTTATCAAAGTATGGAAATTAGTTCATGGATGTATATGCTGAAATTTTAAAATTTATGGTAGAAAATGAAAGGTTGTTGATAAATAAACAACTTTTACAAAATGATTTTCGATGAAAACATGATTTACGGACTAAAATGTAAAGTTGTGAAAATTGATGAAAATTTTGAAATTTATAGAAAATATGTGCTGTAAATTCTATATTGAAATTTCGGTTAGGCTTCGAATTGGGAGTAAATTGCATTAATTTCATTTTACAAGCCTAGCGACGAAATTAGAATTTATGGTAAAGTTAAGGGCAAAATAGTAATTTTGCCTAGGACGTAAATTGAGTCCAAATGAATATGAAATGTGTGAAATTGATGATTAAAGTTATTTATATAGATCTAGACAACACAAATTCGAGGTTAGATTGAGGAAAAGAAAAGTGGTTTCGGAATAGTAGATTTTATACACGAACCAGTGCCGAGGTAAGTTCGTGTAACTTAATCGAGCATGTAAATATGTTAACTTGAATGCTATGATTGTATGCAATATGAATTATATTTATGTGAATGTTATAAATATGTGAATTGTTTTCATGTGCGGAAATGTTGGAAAAAGGGTATAGTCTCGTTTAAATATTGAATTTCAATGGATAAATGTGCTTTCCCGAAATGAATGAGGTCCTACATTTATTGCTGACGGCATTTAGCTCGGACGAGTAATCCTATTGATCTCATTATAGAAAAGGTTTAGCCCGGACGGGTAATCCTGATATAATCTCTCTCTAGCATATGTTATAATTAGGGTTTAGCCTGAACTAGTAATCCTAATTGAGCTCTTTTAAGCATACGTCACATAATGGATTTAGCCTAGACTGGTAATCTTGTAATACGATATGTGGCTTGAGAGTGTGGTCCTTGATTAAGATCCCAATGGTTATTCTTGAATAAGAATTGGCAGGTTATTAAATCGTACACCTCGAGTGTACTATTTGACTATCCATCGAAATTTCAATAATTCAACGGGCAAAACTCTTGGCACGATGAAGGAATTATGAGATGAAATGATAATGTCTTGAAGGAATATTGCATGATGAGCTCATCTATGTTTACTTGATGTATATGAAAATTTTGTGACTAACATGTTTGATTGAATGCATGTGTTTAGAAATTTTTGCCTAGTTGATGGAAAACATGTTATTGTATGCTTAGATTTAATAAACTGGATTGGTAAGTTTAGTTTCCATTATACAAACTTACTAAGCATGTAATGCTTACTCTATTTTGTTTCCCCTGTTTTATAGTGCTCGGAAGCTCGCGAAGGTTGGAGATCATTAGAGCATCATCACACTATCCACTAGCTTATTTTGGGTATCATTTTGGTGTAATGGCATGTATGGGCTAACTTGGCCATAGATGGCTTAAATATATGGTTTGTAATCTAGCCATTGGAATGGCTAGTAATGGTTGTTTTGATATACTTGTAATGTCATACTATGGTAGTTACATACATGTTAAATGGTTGTTCAAATTATGCCTAACATATGGAATATACCAAGGTAAGATTATAAACATGTATGCATGTAATGATATGCGATGTTGAATGATAGAGTTTGCTTAATTTGAATCCTTGAAATGGTTGGTATTTGGTTGTGAGTTTAAGTGCAGGTCATTGGTGTGATTTTGGGTGAGAAATGAAGCCAGAAATGGTTTTATTTTATCCACACGAGCATGTGTCTAGACCGTGTGTGACACACGGGCTAGCACATGGGTGTGTGGTTAGGCCGTCTATCCCCTGCACCTTAAATTTGAGAAATAGAATGCTCAAAATTGAGCAAACGAGTAGAGACACGGGTGTATGTCTCAGTCGTGTGTGCTACACGGCCTAAAACATGGACGTGTGTCTTGGTCGTGTGAAACCTGCACCTAACTTTAAAAGAATTTAATTAACCACATAGCCTAGCATACAGGCGTGTGGCATGGCCATGAGCACAAGTCAGAGAGTTACACGGGGTCGAACATGGCCTGTAACATAGGTACGCCCCAGGGTCACACAGATGTGTCCCTTGGACCACACGGGCGTGTGAGCCTGTAACTTAAAAAATTTTTAAAATTTCGCGAAAAATTCTTAGAGCTTCCGATTAAGTCCCGACTTGGTTTTAATGCTCGTATTGAGCCTCGAGGGTCTATTTAAGGGACGATATGAATAATCTTAGTTAATGAATAGTAATTTACGTGAATTATTTGAAAAATATTTTGAAAGTTTTGGTAATGCTTAGTAACCCTGTTCCAGCGACGAATAGGGTTAAGGGATGTTACATACATGCACTAAAAAAGCGTCCTTTATGAAGTGCTTTCTCTTTAAGAATTTCAACTCCCACTAGTCCCGAAAATTTTTTAAAATCAATTGGCACTCACCCCCGGGTCTATAAAAGCAAGCTATTTTAGATTTTTTTGTCATAAAGCATTTACAAGCAAAGAAAATTGAAAGAGGATAAAAAGAAAAGAAGTTCGCAACTTAAGGGTAATTTGGAGCTACTGCGTAATTTTTTTAAAGTAACAATCATTTTTTGTTGTTCAAGTTTAATTACAACACTATTTCTCTGCGTGATTTTTTTTGTTTCGAACATGCGGAAAAGGTTATTTTGTTGAAAATGAATGGACAATTTAATGCTATTATTTATACAACAATGAAGTATGTGACATTGAGAACAAGATCATTTTTTATCAAAGAACACAACGCGGTTGGCTTGTAACCAGAACATACAATTGCCAGAACTTCGAAAAAGAATTAGGTGGAAAATCATCGGATCCAACCAGATAAGAGTATAGTCCCTTAAATATCAATTTTGTGCTTTTGATGACCCCGCCGGATATAAATCTTTCGATATTAGAGGTGCGAGGGGGTATGAGGCGATGGTGCATACGCATATTGATAGTGGATCACAATTTCTCGAGTTATATGTAGAGTTTGCAGGATAGATGAAGGCCCTCAAAGATAGAAATACGTTCCTATTCGAGAGGCCAAAACGGAAGAACAAGCCGAAAGTCCAACGACTTAGTTGCACCGCTTTGTGAGAAAGTTCCCATTATGATATCCCAGAATCATCAATAGGAAGACACTCATCTCTTTCGACCGTAGATGTCAATTACAGAAAGGGGACACTAAACAGTTGAGATTTGGTGGTAACATGAAATATTGGACCTCTGTACGACACTCAGTTGGTGGTTTTGATTTGAATTATGATTAGCCTATGTTCAACATTGGGAATATTTATAGGGGAATGACATCAAGTTCTAGCGGTTGGCAATCAACAACTGATTTTGGTTGTTTCGACAACTACACAAGAAAGGATGATGTACTCCCTACGACATCCACCATCGAGGGGACACCCAATCTTGGAGGTATTAGTGGGTTTGATAATTGATAAACCGTAATTTATACATATTTTTACCTCATGTTTAACGCATTTTATGGATGATTTCCCATTAGAATTGGTGAATTCGATGCTTCTAATGCTTTAATTTCATGTTTTATACTTAAGAGAGCATAAGAGAGTGAAAGGAAAGAGAAACGGGCCAAAAACGGAGAAAATGAGCCAAAGTACAAAATCAACACAGCCTAGACCTCCTCACACAGGCAAACCACACGGCCATGTCAATTTGGCAGGCTCGAGCACAGCCTGAAGTAATCTCACACGGACGTGTCACACGAGTGTGTCCCTGCCAAGCCCAAGTTGAGTCCAATTCGGAAAAGGCTACTTTTGAGGGCTCTTAGGCATTCCAAAGCCTATAAATACACCCTAGAGGAGGAAGAAAAGGGGACACACAGGGAGGGAGGAAGGAATTACTCAAAGGAAGCGATTGATCCATCTCAGAAGCCGAATTCATCATCAAGACTGAAGATCTCCCCTCAATTCCCCTTTAGGAGTTTTGGGTTTTCTTTATGTTTTGTATTCTTTATTATTCTGAGATGTTTTCTTATTTAGTTATGAACTAGAACCCCTAAATACCTAAGGGGAATGAAACCTAAGACGAATCTTGTTATTATTTTCTGAATTGTATGATAAATATTTAACTTGTTCTTAATTATGTGTTCTTAATTCTTGTTTTGATATCCCAGGATACTGATTCAAGATAAGCTCTTATTCAGAGGAGGAATAGACCATGTCTAAGAGTACATTTGTCATAATTAAGCAGAGTTGTTTGCGCGCCTAGACATAAGGTGACACGATTTTTTCGGATTAGGGTGAAACCTAATAAGGGGATTCAGAGATCGAGTTAATGCAACCCTAGGGTGTTAACTAGAGAAAGGTCTCAATTATTCAATCTAGGGATTAGACGTTATTAATCTTGAATAGGGATAATAACATAACTTAGGGATCTCTACGGAACAAGTTGAATGAATAAATCGTCCGATTCGGAGCCAGAATAACAAGTAAAGTCTAGGTGGATTTTTCCTTAGGTATTGTCTTAATTCAATTGATTTTCCCAAAAGCAATTCCCCAAGTCTATTCTCTGTGAGTTCTTAGTTTAGATAATTAGTTAGTTAAAACAAAACCTCTTTATTCTTAGGCTAGATAATAAAAAGACGGTCATTACTAGTACTTTTAGTTCCTTTGGGTTCGACAATTCGGTCTTGCTAAAACTATACTACTGTTCGATAGGTACACTTGCCTACATCGCGATAATAGTTAGTTTTAAGAACAATTAATTATAAATATTTAAAACCTGTCACACCAAAATCACGATCAATAATGAAAAGGGCATTGACTTCAATGTCGATCCAATCCAGAGGCCCGATGTCAATAGATAAAAAATTGTATTATTTTTTGAACCAGATCTGTAACGACCCAAATTTTAAGGTTATCAGAAAAATGTATTTCCGGGTCTCTGTTTCTGAAAAAATGGATTAGTAAATAATTATTAAAAATATTTATGAAGTTAGTCGAGTGGTTAATTAGAGTTTAATGAAGTAAATTTAGCTTAATTAAGGATAAATGGATAAAATGATTAAATTGAATGAAGTGTAAAAGTTTAATTATAGAATAAAGAAAATTGAGGGGATTAAATAAGCAAATAAGCCAAAGTGAGTGCCAAGTGTGTGATAAAAATAAAATACATGTGTGATAAATAATGTACATACATTTGTAATACATGTATGTATTTACTTATTATTTAAGTGAGTATTAATGTATTTATTATTATTAAATTGATATTATATGATAAATAAATAAAAGAAAGACAAGTGTATGAAAATGATTTGATATAAGTGTATAAATAAAAATATACACATTTGTAATACAAGTATTTGATAATAAATAGATATTTATTTAAATATTAAATTATTACTATAATTATTAATTAATATTAATATTATATTATATTATGAAATAAATTAAAATAGTGACAAATGTGTGGTAATTATAAAATACATGTGTAATAAATTGAATACATACATTTGTAATATGTATATTATGACAAGTGTGTGGATAATAAATGGATACAAATGTAAAATAAATATTTGATATTAATTAGATATTTATTAAGTTAACATATTATATATATATAAAGTAAAACAAAAGAAAAAGAAATTAAAAAAAAAGATAGAAAAGAAACAGAATGAAACGAAACAGAGAGCAAGGAAGGAAAGAAAAGAAAGAAAGGGAGAAAAGGGAAATTTGAGATTTCAAGGTTTGAAAGTTTAATTGGTAAGTCAATTTAGCCCTTTTTACTTAATTTTGATGTTTTAGAAGCTTTAGAACAAGATTTTGATGAAATTAAGTTGATATTTTGAAAGTTATTAGATTTCTAGATAATGTTCATGTTGAGTAAAATGATGAATTAAGGGCTAAATTGATATAAATTCAAGTTAGAAATGAAATAAGGATTGAATTGTAAAGTGATTCATAAGTTTTATGCTTTAAGGACTAAATTGAAAGAATTTCAAAATTATGGTTTTATGATGAAAAATAGATAATTATGTCTAAGTTTGGTTAAAATTTGAGTAGAAATAAAGTATGAATTAAGATAGAAAGGTACGTGAATTTAGTTAGGATTAAATTGAAATTAAAAGTAGAAAATCAACATTTTGCAGTAAGACTATTTTGGACAGCAGCAGTAGTCTAAGTTTGAAAAATCACCAAAAATTGTAGAAATTTAATTTGAGAATAAATAAAATATGGAATTAAATCTTATTGAGTCTAGTTTCTTATTGAAGAAACGGTATAAGCAATTGAATTGTAAATTATGAGATATAATGAATTTTGTGAGACAATGTCAGAATGAATTCGGGTTCCTCTGTTCTGACTTTGGAAAATCACCAAAAATTGGAGAAAAATAATTAGAGGCTTAAAGTTATATGTTTAGAATCCCTAGTGAGTCTATTTTCAGGCGAAATCAATAGGAATATTATCCGAGTTCTTTACTGTGAGATAATTAATTTTTAGTGAAGAAGAATCAAAACTGTCAAACAGCAGAATAGAGGTAAATTTAAAGAATAAACTGTACTTAATGGTTAAACCAAAAATTCTGAAAATTTTATGGTAAGAAGATTTGTGAGTCTAGTTTCAGGAAACATTAGCGGATCTTAATTTAGAATTCTGTAACTCAAGATATAAATTAGTAATGTATTAATGATTATGAATTGTATTAATTTTGTAGTCAATGTGGTACCGAAAATCTTGGCTAAGAAAGGACAAGACAAAGTCAACGGGAGTTAGCTCGAAAATTACGGTTTGTATTTCTATAACCCGAACTTAATATTTAATTATTGAATTTATTATTTATTATGTATGGTAGGTGCATTGATTAAATTATTTGAAATAAAATGAATATTGATTGAAATTGAAGGGTGAATTTAATTAATAATTGTTGTATTTTCATTGAATGTTATGGTAAATAATTAAAGTATGAATTATTGGTATTGTGTTTTTATTGAAATGATTTGATTTGAAAATGTGGTGAAATAATTATGAACATGTGTTTATTGTGAAAGTGAATATTTATTAGTGAAAAGTAAATGGAATTATGTTGAATTGAAAAAAATATATAATTAATTAATTAAAATATGAATTAATTGAAAACTGAAAAGTGAATTAAATACCCTATTAACTAGTCGGGCTAGTCGGATATAGTTGGCATGCCATAGGATATGAAAGAGTACGAGTTTTTGCCGGCTTACTGATCAGGCACTTATGTGCCGACTACTGTTACTGTTACTGTTACTGTTACCAATTCGGCACTTTGTGTGTCGGATATTGTTACTGTTATCGTTACTGTTACTGTTTCGGATTTGTTCCGATTAGGTACTCTGTGTACCGTACTGTTACTGTTCCGGATTTGTTCCAATGAGGTACTCTGTGTACCGTATTGCTACTGTTACTGTTACTGTTTCGGGTTCGGCCGATAAGGTACTATGTGCCGTACTAGTGTGTTAGTTGGATCTGTGTATCCGCCTGAGTCCGAGTCATGTTAATAGGGGTAAATAAAGGAATTGGAAATATCAACTGTTACTGAATAATTTAATTGTTACAGAATAACTGATTATTATTGAATAATTGATTGTTACCGAATAACTGACTGTTACTGAATAAATAATCGTTCTGATTGACTAGTTGTTAATGAATATTACTGATTGATTAATTGCTATTGAAAAATAATAAATGATTTTGAATTTAAAGTAGACCAAAACATTGGTTGGAAAGTGAATATTTGAATACTCATTGAGTTTGAATAGTTCAATATATAAAAATTAATATGTTTTATAATTGTTCAAGTGTTCAGATTATAGAAATACCACTGAGTGTATACTCAGCGTATGGTTTGTTTCCGTGCGCAAGTTAAGGTTAGACCGTTGAATCAGCATCCCAGGCCGATCCCGAATTCAATGAGGTAAAGTATGTTGAGTATTGGTAATGGCATGTACCTAGGATGTCTTATGAGAGTCATTTAGATTGTGAAAGTATTGATAAAATAAGTAAATTATGGTTGGCAATGGTATATAGTATGAATTTGAAATTTGAAAGAAAAATTCTTAGTAATTCAAAATTAGTTTCGAATTGATTTTACTGTTCATATTATACCGCGAGGGCCCATTAAAGGGACGACATCTTAAAATTATGATGAGTCTAAACGTTTATATTTAATTAATGTTTGTATTGTACTGTATTGACTAGTAATATCTCGTAACCCTATTTTGGCGACGGTATGGGGTTAGGGGACGTTACAAGAGCAGGTTCCAACAGAACCAGAAGATGAAGGTTCAAAAGGTGAAGGTCTGAACGAAGATGCCAAAAAAGATCCATGATTTAGTGTGTACTCACATTCAGTCCATATGCATAATGTGGACCTATCAATAGAAGAAGTATTGGAGTTTGCAGAACTACCACACAGAAGACCGATCCATGCGAGTTCTTCGTTGGATTCAGGTGATTTAGAAGTAAGGAATGAGTTTTTCTCTAAAGATGGTTTTTCACTGTAGTGATGTGATACAGCATAAAAATGAGGTAAACTTCCATGTTTTTAAGTCCCAATCTAACAAACTCGAGGCAAAGTGCGTAATGCGAGGCAACATATGTGCATAGAAAATCATGGCTTCTGTTAAGAAAAAGATGGGGTTATAGACCATAAAAAATTATATCACTCTTTATACGTGTGTTGCCATGGGTACTACATCAATACTATTTTCTATTATAATGATCGATGAATCGCTTATTTTAACGTATTCGTGTTGTTGCAGGTATTTCACGGGATCATCCGAAATTGGATTCGGATATGATCGCAAACATAATACTACCTGTGGTCAAAGTGAGTCCCAGGGTTGTTATGTTGATTTTAATTGCATCAACCGATGGACAATATAATATGACAGGGATTTACAATATGGGCACATAATGACAAACCTGGTAGAATGCACCAATTTCGTATTGAAGGAAACGCGCCATTTGTTGATAATATGACAGGGATTTACAATATGGGCCAAAACACGTGCCCATGTGGTAGACCGTGTGTCACACACAGCCTAGACACACACCCGTGTGTCTACCTGTGTAGACAAAATAAAGGCTATTTGTCAAGCCATTTGCCACCCTTATTCACACATACACTTACACCAGTTCAAAGGCACAAAACATAATATACTTAAGCAACCAAAACATCCACATTTATGACCAACAGATACCAATACTGTAGCACCCCAAACCCGGCCCAGACGTTATGACCGGATCCGACATGCCACATCGAAGCGTTCAAAACATTTTATATTGTTGATCTAGAAAAAACTTACTTAGTGTTTTAAAAGATAATTTCATTATAGGTTAAAGTGAATGGAAGCTGTGCACCAGGTAGGAAACCGAAAAAGAGGTGGTGAGTCCATCGGACTGCTTAAGTACCAAGCTCCCTTCGGATCCAATCTTAGACATGCATACCGCCATTGCCACACCTTAACGTCATGGATATTTCTAGGAAACCGATTTTGATTAAGTCATTTTTAGGAAAAGTGATTAATTTTGGAAAATACTTTCATTGCGGAAGCTTTGCTTGTTGTCGTATTATTTTGAAATCAATTGTTGTTTTTGAAAACGCGCCCTAAAGCTATCCAATTTCAACAGTTAAAATAAGTAATACCTATCTTAGTAATACATATTAAAACCATCAAAAATAGTTAAGCGGCCTTATTACATTTAAAAAACCAAAAACTTCAAACATAAATAAAAGGATGTCCAGTTCACCAGAAGAAAACCAAACTTTCAGAACGGGTGGCCACTCCGAATTCCCTCACAGCTCCAAGCCCACTATGGTTGAGAATTTCTTACGTGGATGAAAATAAAAGGGGTGAGTTTGGGGAAACTCAGTGTGTAAGGAAAACCCATTCAAAGCCCAAGTCAGCTCAAGCCTATTGGGCCTAAGCCCATTCAGGTAACAGTGGTACTGGACCAGAGCCCTTTTTAGATTACAATAAACTGGGCCTTAGCCCCTTATTCAGATAACAGTATGGCCCATTGGCCCATTTCAAAATACATGCAACATCAATAACATATGCAAGCCCATTTGGGGAGACTACTCAACCCACCAACCACTACACTCCACCCGTACCAGCCTTACACTCCATGTGGGGAATAGCTCAACCCACCCAGCCCAACACTCCACAGTTGCAGCCTTGCTGCTCAATTAACAGTAAATTGAGGCAAAGCCTCCAGTACGTGGACAAGCCACTTTCAGTACTTCCTCTGTCAATATCTCAATCCCATGCATCAGATAATAACAACATGGCATGCAGTAAATAACAACAATCAAACATGTATTTAGGTCAATTTAACCCTAGGGGTATTTCGGTAATTTATCTACTAGGGGTAAAACTGTAAATTTTCCACTTTTAAAGGTATTTCAGTAATTTATCTATTTTAGGGTTTTTCATGCATATTCCTACTTTTCACGTACTAACAGAATC
Organism: Gossypium hirsutum; assembly: GCF_007990345.1. Taxonomy (NCBI): domain Eukaryota; kingdom Viridiplantae; phylum Streptophyta; class Magnoliopsida; order Malvales; family Malvaceae; genus Gossypium; species Gossypium hirsutum. The sequence goes on from NC_053427.1 coordinate 49,958,351, forward strand.
ACGTACCGAGTGTTCTTACCGAATTGGGTCCGTTGGCCCATCATTCCAATTTTGGCCCATTAAGCCCAAAAATATCGAGGGCACAGAAATCATGCACTTTGCAGTCCAAATTTTGCAGTTTACCAAAAACATTAATCGATTTACCTCACGAGCATTCGCACACTCACAAATCTACAAAATACCGGTTTTCGGCATTTCGGCTTTTCGACTTTTTCCGATCCAGACTAAGAAAGAGGGTGTTAGTTACACACCTGTTTGCGACGATATGCTGACGAGATCCACACACGAACCGCCTACAATTGGATTACTAACACGTTAATCTAACTATTCAAATACAAACTACGTATTAACCCCTTACAATATTCGGCCAACCACACCTACAGATCATAGTAAGCTTATAAGAAATCAATAAGCAACTCATTAACAAATTTTTGTCAATGTTTACCACATAATCATAATTTCACTGCAAGCTGTCTTCCTGAGCAATAGTCACTAAATCATTTATAACTGGAGCTACGAAACTCCAAATCAAGTGCCGTTAATTTTCCCTGAAAATAGGCTCATATATCTTATATCCATAAAATTTTCAGAATTTTTGGTTTGGCTAATCAATACCATATTTTTCTCAAAGTTTCGCATGTTTCACTGTTTGACTAATCTGACCACTCTTCATTACGAATCAAATTTCTCATTGTACAAAATTCAAAATATGTTCTCGTTTATTCCATTTGAAACTAGGCTCATTAAGGTTTAATTACATAATTTATTCAGCTTCTAACTCATCTCCCATAATTTATGGTGATTTTCCAAAGTCACGTTACTGCTGCTGTCCCAAGCAGATTTATTACCAAATCACTCTTTCACACATAACTTGCATGCATGTTTTTTTTTAAAACATGTATATCACCAATCAATCATCACATATCTATGATTTTACTTAAGTATAATCTCCATTTCATCATTTTAAAGCACAACATATTAGCCGATTTTTCCCCTTAGCATCTAAGCACATGCATGCTCATTTGTTTGGCTCAACTTCACATATCTTCCATTTTTCATCAAAAGAACATGAAACAACAACCATTTCCTTCATTTTAATTCATGACCAAATGCTCACAACACAATCAAAAACCAAAATATGCTTCAAGAGTTAAGGTAGAATCAAGAAGAACTCATGAACATCAAGATAGAAGCAAACTACCATGAATTTACCTTCAATTTTCTTCCCCAAGTGACCGAACATTCAAGAGCTTTCTCCTCTCCTTTCTCTTCTCTAACTTTAGGCTATGATGAACAAAGATGGACAAAACTTTGTTCTTTTCACCCCTTTTTCTTTTAATAAAATTTCATATTTCATCCATTTAATTCTTTAATACAAAAGACATGAAATTCCAATCATGGAACATTTACCTAACCCATTATCATGAAACATTTACCTAACCCATTATCATGGAACATTTACCTAACCCATTATCAATTTATATCAATTTGTACCATAAATTATGGATATCAAGTGCATATTTTGTCTACAACAACATGATGGCTGGCCACTTCATGTAAAATGGGAGGTTTGTCATGCAAATCCTCCTATTTTGCACTCCTATTTATTTGGCCACTTCAATTTAGCCTATAGCATTTTCAAACATTTTCACATAGGTCCTATTTCATAATTTCACTCACAAATGACAAAATTAAAGCATGAAATTTTGCCAACATTCATAGAATTCCTGAAAACTAGGGCGTTACAAATACAATATCAACATCTATCCTACACACAACATTTATCATACCCCAATTGACTACTTTCAAGATACCTAATTGTACATAAATTTTATCATTTCATCCATAGATCATATCACCAAACATTTCACATTCATGCCTTAAATCACAATTCCATCTTTCACCAAGCATTCATAGACCACATCACACAAGGATGATTGCACATGCATGCATACATAAATATATATCTATATAGATATGCTTACAACATTCCAATCAAAATGAGCCAAGCTACAAGGCCAAATATCACATCAACCTTTGACAATTACAAGCCAATATTTTTTGCCAAAACACAATGACACATATAACATAATGACCAAGTCCCTATACATGCCATACTTTCAAAATACTAAGATCATCGAATACCTAAAATAACAGTTTCGATAGTGTGAAGCGAATCTCCGATGATCTCCGATTTCGAGCTAGCTTGGCGACACTATAAAAACATGGAAAATAAACGAAGTAAGCTATATAGCTTAGTAAGCTCGTATGCAAGAAATAAGAAACCTTACCATGCATATAGTATTCAAATAATATAACATAATTAAATGTACATTTACTATGGTCTCATAATCATTTCTCATTCCATCACAAAACTTACCTCATATTCTTCATTTCAAGCATTTAATAGATATGAGCTTCAAGTACATACCTATACCATCTCGAAAGGAATTGACAAATAATCTCATCTTTGACATACCTGTGAACCACTCAGAATAACAATGTCAGATACTTGGGAAATTTGCACACTAAGTGCCACATATGTAGCCAATGCTACCTCAAATCTCATATAACATAGTTGCTCGCTCTCGAGCTATCAACGGGCCTCTGCTCACACAAGCTGTCAGTCAAGACGTGGCTACGCAGTACTACTCACACAAACTGTCAAGTATCTACAACATATGCTGGTATACTCAGCCACCGGTAGGACGTACAAGATCAACGCCTGAATCACATAATCACATAACACATACTAACCCTAGTGACATGTCACTTGTATCCTACCCTATTCCTAAGGTTCAAACAGGATTTCTTGCTTGTCGGTTCGTCTTCGGACTCGTGCATAGAATCAAGCTCATCTACATTTATCAAACATACAATTCATGAAATATTAAAGCAATAAAATACAATCATATTAAAACTTATTTTTAACATACGAACTTACCTCGGTACAAAATGGCTAATTGTTCGATTTAGTCCACAACATTGTTCTTTCCCCGGTCTAGGTCAGAACCTCATCTTTCTTGATCTATAATACCATATTTAACTTATTCAATAATCATATTATTCAATTTAATCCCAAAAATACCTTATCGATAAAATTACATTTTTACCCCTATTTTTTAACTTTTACATTTTAGTCCCTAGGCTCGTAAAATGATTTTCATTTGATTTCTTCATTACCCAAGCCTAGCCGAATATTATTAGTACTCATATCAGTCCAAAATTTTCATTTATTCAAATTTTTACACACATTTTTCAACTTTTACAATTAGGTCCATATTTAACATTTTCATTAAAAATCACTTGGTAAATGTTGTTTATCTAACACCAAAAATACATTTTCTACCATTAAAAATCAAAATACACAAATATTCAACATGGGTAAAATTTTAAACTTTGATTTTCTTTCAAATTTGTCCTTAGAATAGCTAAATCAAGTTACAGCATTCACAAAAACGTAAAAATCATTAAAAATGGGACTAAAACGGGCTTACAATCGAGCTTGAGAGCTTGGTAAACCTTAGCGATGGTTTTTCCTTGTGAATTTCAGCCATGAGGATCAAATTAGAAAAGATGACATCTTTTTATTAGTTAATTTTGTCCTTATTTATCAAATGACCAAAATGCCCTTCACTTAAAACTTTGAAATTTCACCTAGCCATGTCCACTTTTGTCCAAATTAGATTATAATGATCTAATTACCATTTAAGGACCTCCAATTTAAAATTTCATAGCAATTAGACACCTCTAGCTTCTAGAACATTTATTTTGCACCTATTGCAATTTAGTCCTATTAGTCAAATTGAACACACTATCGATAAGATTTCTTAACGAAAATTTCACACAATCTTTCAATCATACTGTCAACCTTAAATAAATAATAAAATAAATATTTCTACTTCAGATTCGTCGTCCCAAAACCACAGTTCTGACTTGACCTTAAAACAGCCTGTTACAACTCTCCCCCCTTTAGGGATTTTCGTCCCAAAAAATCTTATAGAAAAAAAGGTTTAGGTATTGTTTTCTCATAGCTTCCTCGATTTCCCATGTGGCCTCTTCGACCTCATGTCTTTGCCACAAAACTTTCACTAGGGCTATATTTTTATTTCTCAACTGTTTAACTTCCTAAGCTAAAATCTTGATCGTTTCTTTACTATAAGTCATAGCTGGTCAAATCTCAACCTCTGCTGGTGAAATCACATGCGATGGATCTGATCGATATCTTCACAACATAGACACATGAAACAAATTGCGGATCCTTTCTACCTCTGACGACAAGGCTAACCGATACACCACTAGCCCTATTCTTTCAATAACCTCATAAGACCACTAAAATGTGGACTTAGTTTACTGTTGCGACCGAATCTAAGGATTTTTTTCCACGGAAATACTTTCAGAAATACCTTTTCACTAGCTTGAAATTCGATTTCCTTTCGTTTCAAATCTGCGTACGATTTTTGTCTATCCGAAGCTACTTTTAAACGATCACGAATTATTTTCACTTTTTCATTGGTTTCTCTAACCAAATCAACCCCATGAATTTATCTCTTACTGAGCTCGGTCCAGTACAATGGAGTTCAACACTTGTAACCATACAATGCCTCATACGGTGCCATCTTTATACTTGATTGAAAACTGTTATTATAAGCAAATTTGACTAAATGTAGATATTTTCCCAACTATTGTCGAACTCTAATACACAACAACGAAGCATATCTTCGAGAACCTCAATCGTTCGTTCTGATTTTTCTTTGGTCTACAGATGAATGTGGTACTAAAGTTCAACTTTGTGCCCAAAGCTTCTTGCAACTTCTTCCAAAATCATGAAGTAAATCTCGGATCTCTATCCAAAATAATAAAAATAGGCACTCCTTGCAATATAACAATTTCAGCAATGTACAATTCAACTAGTTTATCAAGTGAATAGTCAGTACGTACCAGAGTAAAATGAGCCGATTTTATCAATCTATCAACAACTATGTAACACCCCCTACCTGTGTCCGATGCCGGGACAGGATATGAGGCATTAACGGACTTAAACGCAAACAATCATGCAATCCGAGCAATAAAATTTCATTCATATTTTAAAACATTCAATCACATGCACATAGTCCCTTATTTGGTTTTACGAATCCTAAAACATACTTTAGAAAGGGTTTGGGACTAAACCAAGAACTTTGGAAAGCTCTAGAAAAAACTTAAAAATTTTTCTCATGAAACAGGGCCACACGCCCGTGTGCCATCATCACACCCGTGTCCTCAGGCTGTGTAACTCTCTATTTATGACGTCGTCAAATCAATTGAACCACACGACCAGGCCACATCCCCAAGTCACTAGGTCGTGTCCCTCACACGGTTGAGACACACGATCGTGTCTCATCCCGTGTAGTTAACTCTTAGGCTACTTTCCAAGCTTTTTTGTTACCCTTACATGCACACACATATACATGGATCCAATGTCATTCAACATCCTCAATTATGATACAAACACATCATTTACCTATCAACATACATGTGTTACACATTCCCACATTAAGTCAAGACTAGCCATACCATAGTTATCTTTGTGCCAATTTATTTCAACTTATCATCAAACTTCCATGTTCAAAGCATTATTATTTATCTCCATATTACACATTTAATTCATGGCCGTAAAACATGCATTCAACACACATGACATATTGTCAACCATGCATGACAAACAAACATAATCTTATATTCACATCATAAGCAATAAATCATAACTTGACTAGCTATACTTACAAGCCATAATCAATATGAGCCACATCTCATGGCCATATACAATAGCTCAAAATAGGTCAATACATTTGGCCAAATCATAATAACACATTTCATAGAACTAGGTCCCTATACATGCCACTCACTTGAAAATTCTAACATATGTAACAATATTCCAAAGGTATTGGGTTGATAGTGTGATGCTGCCTCCAACGATCTCCAACCTCGAGCCGACCTGGCAACACTAAAAGAAATGGAAATGACAGAGTAAGCTTAAAGATTAGTAAGTCCATATGAAAATAATAAGCAAATTATAAACATGATTCCATGGAAATATAATCATAATTACACTTTTACTTATTTTCTAAACATGCTATTTTATCGACTCATAGTTACTAAATTATTTATATCTAGAGCTACAGAACTCCAAATTAATATCCATAAATTTTCCCTCAAAATAGACTCATATATCTTTTTACCATAAAATTTACAGAATTTTTGGTCTAGCGAATAAGTACAGTTTATTCTTTAAAGTTACCAATGTTCTGCTGCTTGACAATTTCGACCTTTCTTTACTAAAAATAGATTATCTCATAGTTCAGGTTTCAATTAATGTTTCTATCTATTTATTTTGAAAATAGACTCATTAAGAATTTTAAACATATAAATTATAACCCATAATTGTTTTTGTACAATTTTTAATGATATTTCCATGTCAAAATAGGGAATTCCGAAATCATTCTGACCCTATCTCACAAAAATTCAAATATCTCATAATATGAAATTCTTTTGCTTACATTGTTTCCTTTATATGAAAATAGACTCAAAAATATTTAATTTCATATCTTATTAAACCTTTAATTCGATTTCCACTATTTTTGATGATTTTTTAAAGTTACACAACTACTGCTGTCCAAAACTGTTTTATTACAAATTTCACTCTTACATAATTTCACTTACTCCATTCCATCTTACCGAAAGTTCGATCAACAATCGAGCACATTGCTCATAAATTTCCACAAACATATACTTGCACTTATTCATCACATGGTCATGTTCACATGTGTTTTCACTTAGTCAATTTCCTGTTGAACTCGTCAGAATAATAACAGATACACGGTTGCCTACACATATTACCACCCTTATAACCGAAGCTATCTAGTACGCATAGTAGCCTGCACTTAGCACTACACATGCGACCAACAATCCGGTACATGTAGTAGCCTACACTTAGTACTACACACATGACCTTACCATCTGATACACGTAGTAGCCTGCACTTAGTACGACACACGTGATTGAAGTTATCGGGTACGCATAGTAGCCTGCACTTAGTACTACACATGCGACCTAACTATCTACTTAGTACTACACACGTGACCTAACCATCTGATACACGTAGTAGCCTGCACTCAGTACTACACATGCGACCTAACTATCTAGTACACGTAGTAGCCTGCACTTAGTACTACACGCGTAACCTAAAACCATCTTAAACACATAGTAGCCTGCACATAGTACTACACATGTGTTCTCACAATGGATCATTCATATCATTTCTATTCTGAATGTTCAACTGGGAAATTCCTCACTTTTCAACATTTAACAAACTCATTCATAGTCTATTGCGATTCATAATTTACATCAAATGATCATTCTATAGGCAGCCACATCTCATATAATAACGAAATATAATAACATAAAAAGAATTGATATATTATTTACATACGAACTTACCTTGAATGCGAGCACGACTATTTATTCAGATTTAGTCCATAATCTCATTCATTCCCAATATATGCCCAAATCTCATTTTCCTTGATCTATAATATTACATTTAGCTTAATAATTAGTCACATTATTCATATGGGTCCAAAAATCATATTTTTACAAATTTGCTTTTGACCCGTAAACTTTCACATATTTGCACTTTTACCCCAAGGCTCGTAAAATAATTTTTATCTAATTTCCTTGCATTTTAAGCCTAGCCGAATAATTTTCATAACTATAGCAGCCCCTAACTTCCTCTAAATCACACTTGTATGACAAATTTTGTAACTTTTGCAAAACAATTCTTTTTGACAATTTCACCGAAAATCACTTGGTAAAAATCGTTTATTACACACCGAGCATTCATTTTCTACCATTAGACATCAAAACACATGCATTCCATCCATGGATAATTTTTAAACACAAATCCTAGCTCAAAATATGGGTAGAAAAGAGTAGATCTTGTTACGAGGATTTCAAAAACGTAAAAATCATTAAAAACGGGGCTAGAACGGACTTACAATCGAGCTTAGAAGCTTGAAAAACCCTAGCTATGTGTTCTCCATGCAAGTTTCAGCCATGGGGTAGAAGATGGACAAAAATTGGCTTTTAATTTTGTTTTTAATTCATTTTAATTACTAGATTACCAAAATGCCCCTAACTTAAAAATATTCTATTTCACCCATTTCATGTCCATTTTTGTCCAACAAATTATCCAATGGTCTAATTTCCATTTAAGGGCCTCCAATTCAAAATTTCATAACAATTAGACACCTCTAACATGTAGAACTCAACTTTTTCACTTTTTACAATTTAGTCCTTTTGACCAAATTGAGTGCCCAAACGTTAAAATTTTCGAATGAAATTTTCACGAAATCATCCCGTGAAATTTTAGACCATAAAAATATAATAAAAAAATTTTACTGTGCCAAATTTGTGGTCCTAAAACTACTATTTTGACTAGGCCCTAATTCGGGATGTTACAACTCTCCCCCCTTTAGGGATTTTCATCCCCAAAAATCTTACCAGAAGAATGGTTTAATTATCACATAAACTCCACTATCTCATAATCATTGCTGAAGAACTTTTACTCAGGCTATGGTTAATACTTAGCTCTTCAATTTCTCATACTAAAGTCATGAACAATTCTATGTTATACGACACATCAACCGAATCTTGACTTCTATTAGAGAATTCATGTACACAAGGTTCGAACCCATACCGTTCATAGAATATATATATATGCATATCATACTTGAATCCTCTCAGATTCAAATGGCATAGCCAGCCCGATCATCATGGCCTTAAGTTCTCCATCATTTATACAGCCCGACAGTTTACTAATTCAACCTTTGGTCGTCATTAAAAATCAAATCCTCATTTAGCTTTTTCAATAATTCATTATATAAATCCCGTATCTCAATCCGATTAACAAAAACTAGCATTTTAAGAAATTCAAAAATCTCAAATATACTTAATTCCATAAGTCTGATGGACGGAAATTCAGTACATACTGACGTGATTTGCAGATTCATCCATTACTTAACAATAAGTCACATAACATCTTTCTCTTTCAAAGATAGGAATAATCCTGATATGAAATCCATAATAATCTCATTCTCATTTCCATTCAATTACCACCACTGGCGAAAATCGTTCTAACATCACCTGATATTCAACTTTAACCCTGATAACATTTCATTTATCAAATACAAAGGTTAGAAATGTCGAATTCCAAACTTGAACACCAACACATTACTCCCTTGAGCTTTCTTGCAAACTTTCTGTAATAGCTCTGGATTGTAACGTCCCCTAACCCTATACCGTCACCAGAACAGGGTTACGAGATATTACCAGTCAGTACAGTCCAATTCCGGTCATTAATTAAAATAAATATTCACACACATCCTAGTTTTAAGATGTCGTCCCTTTAATGGGCCCTCGCGGTCCAATATGAACAGTAAATTCAATTCGGGAATAATTTAGAATCACTACGAATTCTTAGTAAATTTCAAAATTCATACTACATACAGTTGCCAACCATAATTTACCCATTTCATCAATACTTCTATAACCTAAATGACTCTTATAAAACGTCCTAGGTACATGCCATTATCAATACTCAACATACTTTACCTTAATGAATTCGGGATCGTCTTGGGATGCTGATTCAACGTACTATCTTTACTTAACCTGCGCACGGAAACAAACCGTACGCTGAGTATGGTATACTCAGTGGTATTTCTATAATCCGAACAATTAATAATATAACAAATACTTAAGATCATAATAACAATTACAATTATTCAATTATTTATTCATAGATAAATTTCAACTACTTACCATATAAATTTATATACAAATCATATAATAAACACAATAACATAATTGTTCAATTCTTAACTAAATCCATTATTATTTACTCCATTCTTTCACTTACTACTCGGTATAGCTTTCCTTAATTTACTCACAATTGAATATCATTAAACTATATTCAACTATACACTTATCAATCATATTCCATTTTAATTCATTTCAATAACAGTCAATTTCATTTATATCATATCAACTTACTATCCCTGATAGCTTTCAGTATATACATGCGATTCATATATCTCAAATCACATTTCAATTCATCAAGTGGCATCATATATCATCAATTCGAACTCCAATCATTTCATGAACCTTTGGTTCATATTTTCAATTTCATATCTAAATTTTCAATTCTCAATTCAATTTCTCTTTTCATTTCAATAGCTTGATCAATCAAATTTATTCGATTTATCTTTCACTTATTTACTCCTATAAACAAACCCGGACTTTGACGGATACACGGATTCCAACCCAAACACACCAGTACGGCACATTGTGCCTAAAACGGTACATAGTACCTAATCAGTATACGACACATAAAGTGCCTAAAACGACACACGAGGTGCCTGATACGACACACGAGGTGCCTGAAATACGACACATAAAGTGCCTGATCGATAAAGCCGGCAAATCCCATACACTTCAGATCCTATGGCATGCCAATTATATCCGACTCAGCCCGACTAGTTAATAGGGTATTTCATTCACTTTCTCAATTTAATAATTCTTTCATCAATATACCATTCTGATAATCACATATATTCACCCATTTTCACAATTCATACAATTTCATTCAATTCAACAATATATTTCAATTATTCACATTAATTCATAATTCAATACAATTCAATTCACTTTTCAATATCAAATATTCAAATATCACAATCTTATATACTCATATCAATTTCCTCATATTTCCAATCAATATATTTTTCAATATAATATTCATTCAATATTCAAATTTCTACATAAATCATATATATTATATAATTCAATCAATATAAATTCAATCAAAATAATTTCAATCAATATAAATTCAATAAATTCATCGCATACCAAAATCAATCCATTCCAATTGTAAAACATCATAATTCTAACACTAACAATTGCCATATGTATATAAATATAACAAAAAATAACTAAGCCCGGATTATAAAAATACAAACCGTAATTTTCGAGCTAACTCCCGTTGACTTTGTCTTGTGCTTTCTTAGCCGAGATTTCCGGTACCACATTGACTACGAAATTAGTACAATTCATAATCATTAATACATTACTAATTCATATCTTGAGTTACAGAATTCTAAATTAAGATCCGCTAATTTTTTCCTGAAACTAGACTCACAAATCTTCTTACAATAAAATTTTCAGAATTTTTGGTTTAGCCATTAAGTACAGTTTATTCTTTAAATTCACCCCTATTCTGCTGTTTGACAGTTTCGTCCTTCTTCACTAAAAATTAATTATCTCACAGTACAGAACTCGGATAATATTCCCGTTGATTTCTCCTGAAAATATACTCATTAAGGATTCTAAAAATATAACTTTAAGCCTCTAATTATTTTTCTTCAATTTTTGGTTATTTTCCAAAGTCAGAACAGGGGAACCTGAATTCATTCTGACCTTGTCTCACAAAATTAATTATATCTCATAATTTACAATTCAATTTCTTATATCGTTTCTTCTATAAGAAACTAGACTCAATAATATTTAATTTCATATTTTATTCATCTTCTAATTCGATTTCTATAATTTTTTATGATTTTTCAAAGTTAGACTACTGCTACTGTCTAAAACAGTTTTAGTGCAAAATGTTGATTTACTTTAATTTCAATTTAATCCTAACTAAATTCTCTTACTTTTCTATCTTAATTCATACTTTATTTATATTCAAATTTTGTCCAAACTCATACTTAACTATTAAATTTCCAGCATATTTTCATAATTTCGAATTTATTTCCATTTAATCCCTAAAACTCGAAACTTATAGCTTAGTTTACGATTCAATCCTTTATTCAATTCCAATCAAAATTTCTATCAAATAAACCCCCAATTCCATCATTTTATTCAACATGAACCAAACTTAGAAATCTAATGACTTTCAAAATTTCTACTTAAAACAAGTACTATTTATCTCTAGGATTCCAAAAAACTCAAAAATCATAAGAAAAGTGGCTAAATTGACTTACCAAATTAACTTGGAACCTTTAAAACCTTATTTTCCCTTTTTCTTTTCTTTCTTTCTTTCTCCCCTGTTTCTTCTCTGTTTCGTTTCCTGCTATTCTGTTTCCTTCCTTCTTTTTATTCTTTTGTTTCTTTCCTTTATTTCCTTTTTATTTACTTTACTTTTAATAATAATAATTTAATATATATTTTAACACATAAAAATCTCAGATTTTTATGTTTATGCCGCCTCACTTAGGACAAATGGCATAATTGCCATTTTGGTCCTCTTCATTTTCTTTTAATCTACAATTTAACTTTCATCCTTTATTCAATTTAGTCCTTTTTCTTAATTACTCTTAATTAAATTAAATTCACTTAATTAAACTCTAATTAACCACTCATTTTACTTCGTAAATATTTTTAATAAATATTTACGAATCCATTTTTCAGAAATGGAGACCCGAAAATAACTTTTTCGGTAACGGTAAAATTCGGGTCGTTACATGGACTTTCTACCCAAGCACTTGTAACCATATTTTCCTTTTCTCAAAGATCATACAACAACAATCTCAGATCATCTACACTATCTCAAACTCAAATCTTTCTATGACAGCAGATACATTAAGCTATCACATTGCCTTTTTGTCTCGAAACGTATCGCAATTCGTTTAACGACACATCATTGAAATATCAAGAATTTCTTGCCCGATGTAGGCCAAACCAAGTCTAATGTCCTGATTAACAATGTTCTCATCTCTTCTAAACTTTACTAACATGCAATAGACCTTTCAACTTTCACAAGGCAATAACTTTATCATTCTTAGCAACTTTAAATCATATCAATGTCTGCTAGGGAATATACACTTTTCATTCAAACTATCCGTCTTGTACCCATAAAGGAATGAAATTTTATTCCCAGACAAGAATATCTCGTTTAGTCTTTCAAATAGTAACCAAAACCGATTGAACTACTGAGTCGGTCTTAATTATCAATAAATAACATTTCAAGAAATCCTCTCTTCCAATCAATAGAACGATTCAATATGTAATCATTCAAAGTTCACTTATCATACTAATCAAAAACCATTTCAAAAGCATTAATTCAAGTAACAAGGATATCTCAATTGAAGGCATCAACTTCGATTAACTTACTTGAGAAAAGAAATCCACCATACAAATTGTAACTAGCAATTTCACCACTTATGCATTTTCCGATGTCAAATCCTTCACGAAGATTTAGAGAAATCTAGTAACTAGAATTACCACATTACTATGATCAAACCAGAAGCATAGTCACACTTGACATGATTATCACAACTGAAGAACACACTGTAGATATGAGCCGTGATTGATTAATTTAGGAATATAGATAACAAGAAAACCAGGATTAAGAAGTCCAAGATAGAGAAATCCAAGATATAATATCATAATGAAAGACCTAGAACAAAGCTTATAAGAAAATATGGAAGATTTCGACAATTTACCAGAGGAAAGAAGTCCAGAAGAATACATCATTCAAGCCTACTGGAAATAAATGCAACAAGGATAATGTACCTTCCCCTACATATATATCGAATAGAATATCAATTAGAAGAAACAGAATCATGGCATCATGTGCATTTTCTCATAAAATCCCAACAAACGGAATGTAATAGAATGCCAGAGGGAATATAGAGCAATACAGATTATATACCAGTCAAACTATCAATACTTTCGTCTTATTCCAAAATTAGAAAACATTCACGTATGATAACAATTCATCTGAAAATAGATAGTCCCAGTAATACTTTCAAGAGTAAATGAACTCATAGAGTACTGGTCTAGCTTGAAGTTCTTTTATCACTTTTTAAACTTCGCAAATTTGTTGAAGAAATGCAAGTCTAGCTTTCAACTCAGCTATAATCGAGCTATCATCAGATAAAGTCAATCGCGTATTCATTGCTCTCAAAGCAAACAAAGATTTCCTACTCAAAGTATCGGCGACTACATTTGCCTTACCCAGATGATAATCGATCACCAACTCATAATCTTTTAATAGCTAGAGCCATCTCTGCTGCTGTAAATTCAAATCCTTTTGGTTCATTAAATACTTCAAACTCTTGTGATCAATAAAGATGTGGCACTTTTCACCAAATAAATGGTGCCCCCAAATCTTTAAAGCAAACACAATGGCAGTCAATTCTAAGTCGTGCGTCGGATAATTCTTCTCATGCGATTGCAACTGTCTCGAGGCATAAGCTATCACTTTTCCCTCTTGCATCAACACACATCCAAGACCGTTCAATGACGCGTCGCTGAAAATCACAAACTCTTTTCCCGACTTAGGTTACACTAATACTGGTGCCTCAGTTAGCAATGCTTTCAACTGTTCAAAACTCTTTTGGCATTTCTCTGACCACTCGAACTTAACATTTTTCTGTAACAATTTTGTCATAAGTGTAGCAATCATCGAGAATCCCTTAACAAAACGTTGATCATACCCAGCCAAGCCCAAAAAACTTCTAGCCTCGGATATTTCTTGGCAGTTTCCAATCCATAATTTTTGAAATCTTACTCGGATCAACTATTATACCTTTCGCTGATACAATATGCCCCAAAAATCTGACTTATTAGAGCCAAAACTCATTTTTGCTGAATTTAGCAAACAACTTATCTCTCAAAGACTGCAATACAATTCTTAAATGTTCAGCATGCTCCACCTCATCTCGAGAATAAATCAAAATGTCATCAATAAATACAATCACAAACTTGTCTAAATATGGTCGGAAGATCCGATTCATCAAATCTATAAAAACAACAGGAGCATTAGTTAATCCAAAAGGCATAACAAGAAATTCATAATGCCCATACCTCGTTCTGAATACAGTTTTCGGCACATCCGAGTCTTTAACTATCAGCTGATAATAACCAGATCTCAAATCTATCTTTGATAATACTGTTGCCCCTTTCAACTGGTCAAACAAATCATCAATCCTTGGTAAAGGATACTTGTTCTTTATCGTAACCTTGTTAAGCTGACTATAATTAATAAAAGTCTCATGGATCTATCTTTCTTCTTGACGAATAATACCGGTACACCCCATGATGAAAAACTCAGTCTCGCAAAACCTTTATCTGTCAACTTTGCAACTGAGACTTCAATTCTTTCAACTCGATTGAAGCCATTCTATACAGAGCTATTGATATCGGTGTAGTCCCCGATACCAAATCAATAGCAAGCTCCAACTCTCTGACTGGTGGTAACCCTGGCAACTCTTTTAGGAACACATCCGAATATTCACAAACTACCGGCACAGATTCAATCTTCAATTCAGACTCTTTCATGTTTAACACATACAGAAGATAAGCTTTATAACCTTTCCTTATATACCTCTGAGCAGACATCGATAAAATCACCACAGGTAACTCACCTGACTCATCCGACTCAATCCGAAGAGTTTTATTGTTCTGACATTACAATTCAATAACTTTTCATCTACAATTCATTACTACATCGTGTAGAGTTAACCAATCCATTCTAAGAATCACATTAAACTCATCAAATGGGAGAAGCAATAAGTCAAACAGAAAACAGCGACCCTGAATCATTAAAGGACAACTCTTGCAAACTTTATCAACTAAAACATATTTGCCTAAGGGGTTCAACATCTTAATTACAAACTCAGTAGACTCAACAGGCAAATTCTTACTACATACCAAATTCATACAAATATAGGAATGAGTCAGTCCAGGATCAATTAATGCAACTACATTAGTATCATAGAGATAAAAATGTACCAGTGATCACATCAGGGGAGGACGTATCCTCGCAAGCACGAATGGCATAAGCTCTCACAGGTGCTCTAGGTTTCGATCTCACAACTGAATCTTTGGACACACTTCTGCTACTAGTCCCATTTCTTGTATTTTTCACTGGCCTCCCTCTAGCAGCAGTGTTACTCGATCTTGCATTCTGAAAATTATATTTTTCAACTATTTCCGGGCAATCTCGAATGAAATGATCTTGGGAGCCAAACTTAAAACAAGCCCGGTTATTCATCCTACATTCACCGGGATGTCGTCTCCCACAGTGTTGGCATTCAGGCTTATTAGACCTACCGTTACCAATGCTCAATATAGACATAGTTTAGGCGTTAAAACCCAAATGTTGCTTCCCACGATAGCAGTTGGAATACCCGGCTGAAGCAGTCGATGAGCATATAAATCTCTCTATTTCTTTAACGAGGATTGGAATGACTTATTCATCATCTTCTTTCTCAAATCTCTAGTCTTTAACTCAAATTTCCTCTTTTCTTTGCTCAACTCTTCGGCTTCGCAAGCTCGTTTGACTAGTACAACAAATTCCTTCAGCTCTAAAATTCCAACTAACAGTTTGATGTCCTCATTCAGTCTGTCTTTAAATCTCTTACACATAATAGCCTCTGTTGAGACGCATTCCCAAGCATACTTACTGAGCCTAACAAACTCTCGTTTGAATTCAGTCACAGTCCTACGGCCTTATTTCTCTTTATGTTTCTAATCAATGAACTGTTGACTGATGTACTTCTTTTTGAATTCCTCTTGGAAGAAATCCCAAGTAACTCTTTCCCTTGGTACCACAAATATAAGAGTGTTCCACCATTGATATACTATATCCCTTAGTAGTGATATAGCACATTTCAAGCACTCATCCAAGGTGCAAGAAAGTTCATCAAATACTCGGATAGAGTTCTCAAGCCAGAATTCTACTCTTTCAGGATCATCATCGACATTTACTCTAAATTCTTCAATCCCTTGCATTCAAATCTTATTGACTGAAGGCTTGTTCAGTATTACCAATTCCACACCTTAGGGAGCTACATGAACTGGTTGAGGGTTAGGTGGGTGTGGAGGATGTTGGGCAGCCAAATTTGTTCGAACAAACTCGGCAAACCACTTATTCATTCTTTAGAAGAAGGCTTCCTTAGCCTCTTCTCTTTGACTAATCGTCACTGGTCTACTTTCAGATGGCGCGGTCCCTTGAATAGGAGCCGGCACATTACTTTCTACATCATCAGCTACTTTTCGGTCGGGATCCATTTACTATATGAAAATACAATTTAAGTTTTCAAGAGTCATCACACTATCAAAATTTATATATGGCATGTATAGTTAGACTCTTACACACGCTACGTTAGCCGAGAATAGACTAAACCATAGCTCTGATACCACTAAATGTAACACCCCTTACCAGTATTCAACACCAGAATAGGGTACAAGGCATTACCAGACTTACAACACAAGCATTCACACAAATTCGAGTCATAAATTTGCGTCCAAATTAAAACCATTTGCAATTAATCATAAAGTCCCTAATACAAGCTTACGAGGTCCAAAACATGCTCTGGAAGTGGTCTGGGACTAAACCAAAAACTTTACAAATTTTTACAAGCTTAGAATATATTTCCCCTAAACAGGGGTCACACGCCCGTGTGGGCAGGCCGTGTGGTCAGACACACCCGTGTCCCTAACCCGTGTAACTCTCTGTTTTGCAATGCATGAACAAATTGATGTCACATGGCTAAGTCACACGCCCGTACGCTAGGCCGTGTAGATAACTAAATTTTTACAAAATAGGTATAGACCTTACACGCCGAGGACACACGTCCGTGCCTGAGGCCGTGTCATCCACACGGCTGAAACACATGCCTGTGTCTATATCCGTGTGCTTAATTCTGAGCATTCTGTTTCTCAAAATTTAGGTGCAGGGGACACACGACCAAAACACATGCCCATGTGGCAAACCATGTGTCACACACGGCCTAAACACATGACCGTGTGTCTACCCATGTGGACAAAATAAAGGCTATTTTCCACCCTTATTCACACATACACCTACACCAATTCAAAGGCACAAAACATAATATACTTAGGCAACCAAAACATCCACATTTATGACCAATACATGCCAATGCAATATCAACATCTATCCTACATACAAAATTTATCATACCACAATTGACTACTTTTAAGATACCTAATTGTACACAAATTTTATCATTTCATCCATAGATCATATCACCAAACATTTCAAATTCATGCCTTAAATCACAATTCCATCTTTCACTAAGCATTCATAGACCACATCACACAAGGATGATTGCACATGCATGCATACATAAATATATATCTATATAGATATGCTTACAACCATTTCAATCAAAATGAGCCAAGTTACATGGCCAAATACCACATCAACCTTTGACAATTACAAGCCAATAGTTTTGGCCAAAACACAATGACACATATAACAAAATGACCAAGTCCCTATACATGTCATACTTTTAAAATACTAAGATCATCAAATACCCAAAATAACAGTTTTGATAGTGTGAGGCGAATATCCGATGATCTCAGATTCTAAGCTAGCTTGGTGACACTATAAAAACATGGAAAATAAATTGAGTAAGCTATATAGCTTAGTAAGCTCGTATGCAAGAAATAAGAAACCTTACCATGCATATAACATTCAAATAATATAACATAATTAAATGTACATTTACCATGGTATCATAATCATAACTCATTCCATCACAAAACTTACCCTAGATTCTTCATTTTAAGCATTTAATAGATATGAACTTCAAGTACAAACCTGTACCATCTCGAAAGGAATTTACACATAATCTCATCTTTGACATACCCGTGAACCACTCGGAATAACAAAGTCGGATACTCGAGAAATTTGTACACTAAGTGCCACATATGTAGCCAATGCTACCTTAAATCTCATATCACATAGTTGCTCACTCTCGAGCTATCAACGGGCCTGCTCACACAAGCTATCAGTCAAGACACGGCTACGCGGTGCTGCTCACACAAGTTGTCAAGTATCCGTAGCATATGCCAGTATACTCAGCCACCGGTAGGACGTACAAGAACAACACCTATTAATATATAGCATTGCTTCCATAATTTATTATGAACATAAGCTATCAATCAATATTAAGTATTGCTTCCATAATTTATTATGAACATAAGCTTTTACATTAATATATATGTATATACACATCAACATCCATGTGATGTTTTTTAGGGTTTAGGGTTTTAGAAGTTATAGTTTAGGGTTTAAGGTTTTTAAGGTTTAGGGGTTTAGTATTTTAGGGGTTATAGATTAGTGTTCATGATTTTTTAGGGGTTTAGGGGTTTTAGGGGTTATATGACTTTTAGCAACATTTTACCAAAAGCGCCGCTATTGCTCCGACTTTTAGTGGCGTTTTACCAAAAGCGCCGCTATTGCTCAGACTTTTAGCGGCGTTTTACCAAAAGCGCCGCTATTGCTCTATTTTTAGCGGCGTTTTAACAAAAAACGCCGTTATTGCTCTGTTTTTAGTGGCGTGTTAACAAAAACACCGCTATTGCTCTGTGTTTTACAATTTTTGCGGCGTTTTTTGATAAAATGCCACTAAAAACGCCGCTAAAACCCTATTTTCCTGTAGTGCGGATCACATAATCACATAACACATACTAACCCTAGTGACATGTCACTTGTATCCTACCCTATTCTTAAGTTTCAAACGAGATTTCTTGCTTGTCGGTTCGTCTTCAGACTCGTGCATAGATTCAAGCTCATCCACATTTATCAAACATACAATTCATGCAATATTAAAGCAATAAAATAAAATTATATTAAAGCTTATTTTTAACATACGAACTTACCTCGATACAAAATGGCTAATTGTTAGATTTAGTCACAACTTTGTTCTTTCCCTGGTCTAGGTCAGAACCCCGTCTTTCTTGATCTATAATACAACATTTAACTTATTAAATTATCACATTATTCAATTTAATCCCAAAAATACCTTGTGGAAAAAATTATATTTTTGTCCCTAACTTTTCAACTTTTTACATTTTAGTCCCTAAGCTCATAAAACGATTTTCATTCAATCTCTTCATTACCAAAACCTAGAAAAATATTATTAGTACTCATATCAGTCCACATTTTTCATTTATTCACATTTTTCACACATTTTACAACTTTTACAATTAGGTCCCTATTTGACATTTTTATCAAAAATTACTTGGTAAATGTTGTTTATCTAACACCAAACATACATTTTCTACCATTAAACATCAAAATACACAAATATTCAAAATGGGTAAAATTTTATACTTTGACTTTCTTTCAAATTAGTCCTTAGAATAGCTAAATCAAGTTACAACATTCAAAAAAACGTAAAAATTATTAAAAACGAGACAAAGACGGACTTACAATCGAGCTTGAGAGCTTGGAAAACCCTAGCTATGGTTTCTCCTTTTTAATTTTAGCCATGGGGGATGAAATTAGAAAAGATGAAATCTTTTTTTCTTTAGTTAATTTTGTCTTTATTTACCAAATGACTAAAATGCCTTTCACTTAAAACTTTGAAATTTCACCTAGCTATGTCTATTTTTGTCCAACTTAAATTATAATGGTCTAATTACCATTTAAAGACCTCCAATTTAAAATTTCATAGCAATTAGACACCTCTAGCTTCTAGAATACTTATTTTGCACCTATTGCAATTTAATCCTATTAGACAAATTGGACACCCTATCGATAAAATTTCTTAACGAAATTTTCACACAATCAATAAATCATACTGTAGACCTTAAAGAAATAATAAAATAAATATTTCTACTTCAAATTTGTGGTCCTGAAACTACTGTTCTAACTTGACCCTAAAACGGGTTATTATAAGGTAGTTGTGAATATGGTCTACCCTGGTAGAATAGTGACCTCAAAGGTGTTTGCAACACCATCGGTGTAAGGGTATAACTGTATTGTGTCCCATACACTAGTGGCATAGCAATCGGACTCTCGGTCAGTGCGCCAAACAGAGACGGCCTATACGTCGTCGTCGGTATCGTGGTCGTCAAAAATATTGATGGCATCGACATGTAATATGTCAAGGAAAAATGTCCATAAACAAAACTTGAAGTCGAAGTAGAAGTAGGAAAATGTGGTGCAATGTATGGTGCTTATGTAAAAAAGAAGGGGTTAGTATAAGAACAAGAATAAGTCAAGTCATATTGACCAGTTGGTGGTGTGACCATCGGTGTGGTTCTTGTGTCGGTGTAAACGATTGACTCATCTCATCATCTCCATCATGGTCTCCTCTCCTTAGATTTATAAGCGTCTGTCGTGGCCTCCTCGTATGTTGTGGCCTGCCCCTTGCCTCTTCACCTAGTAGATATGGCTTGCCATTGATCTTAAACCATTGCATGTACTGCGAATAGCAGGCTTATTTAGGAGCGAAAATGGGCTCACGAGTAGGTAAGAACTCATACCTATTGTTCCAGATGTTGATATGTTGAGCGTGGAATGTAGTCCAATTCCCATCTATCTTCCCCCGCAAGTCGACAAGATGTAGATCATCGAGGTCTAGGGGTGCCATTAGAATCGATTGCCAGAACCTAAATCGTTGCAACAATCTATCCGACTCATGCATCTCCACGGTAGCGTACACTACCAATGGAACCTTCACGTGCCAAATGTTGGGATTGACCAAGAATTCCGACAGGATGCATTCTTGAATTATCATATCAAAGTAAGGTGTCCATTCAAACTATATTAAAATAATAAAAAATTTAATTATCTATGTACTACTAATTTTTAAATGAACTACATTAATATTATATAATTCAAAATTAAAAAAATATATTCATCCACTTTCGATCATAGTCTAACAAAAGTCGTATATCTCGAAGCTCATCAGGTTATCCCACGTAACTCGGCTCATGGTTCTACCTATTGAACTAATATGTTAAAACAATAATTTAAAATTTAAATAATTTTTTTGTGGTCAATATATTAACTAATAAATTTTGCCTTGTTACGAGTGGGAATGTATAAGGGTAGCCCACTTGAGGATGTAAAAAAGGCAATCGATACCGCACCCATGATTGTAGTCAAAACATTGACCACTGATTTTGATTTTATATGGTTCGGTCGCCTGACACATCTTCCGGTACAATGTCTCCAACACAACTGACCCTTAGTTAAGTTCACCTACTTCTTTAAAGTTGACGAGTTTCAGAAGCCACCTTAAATGGACGAGATTTGGTGACTTATCGGGCATTAAGAGACCTCCGATAATCATAATGATGTACACCTGAGCGTGTTGTTCTCTTTGGACTTCAGTCGAGTCCTCATCAAACCTATTGAAATTTCTTCTTAACCAATTCATATCTATCCGGGCTCCAAAAATGGTTTTCGAAACCCACCCCAAAAGTTGCTTGCACACGTCTCTCTAATCGGCTACGTGAACTAACCTAGTCACTATTGGCCCATCCACCAATAACTTGAGATGTAATTGCACATCTTCTAAAGTGATAGTGTACTCGCTGCATGGAATGTAGAATGTGTGCATATCAAATTTCCACCTTTCCACCAATGCGCTTACTAGTGTGGGGTCCAATTTACACCCTCGACTAATAAGGGCCATATGCAAAAATTCGGCATCTCTTAAGTACAATTCGATTATGGGTGATGAAGAGCGGGTAAATTACGAATATAAGTCTCCAAAATTCAATCTTCCACCTATATATAAAAAATACAAAGTATTAATTAAAATATAATAATAAAATAATTAAATTAAATTACATTAAATATAATAAAAAAAATCTTACCATTTACAATTGATCGACGAAAATGTGCTTCTCATCCAAACAGATTAGAGACGGTGTCATTGTTAAATTCGGAAAGCACAAAAATAAATTGTAAAATAATCTACAAGAAACTTAAGACAATTTCTTTAAATGAAATTGAGTTGGGAGATAAATAAATTTTTAGTGAGAAATTATGAGGGAATTGAGAGAAATTTAAGAGAGATTTGATAATGTGAGAGAGAGCTGAGATTGAATTGACTAAAAAAATGAAATGGGAGAGGGGTTATATAGAAATGGAAAATATGACCATTGAGGAAAAGAGCCATTGGGGTGTTGACCATTGGGGGGAAGCGCTTCCACGTGAACGTGTTTTTCTATATTTCACCTTAAAACGCTGTTAGATGGAAGCATTTTTATAAAATCGACCTAATCCTGTCATTTTTCAAGAAAATGGTCTAAACACATTTTTTTTAATTTCCGGCTATTTTTTGACAATTTAGACCAAATTTATTTATTTTTTTGATAAATAAAACAGAAAATTACGTAAAATTATTCATAAATGAGTAATCAAGAGTATTTTCTTCTTTCAAGATCTCTTTAATCTCCAACAGAGTTCTTAAAATATGGGCAACACTTCATCATTTAGTCAAAAATTATCATACATTATTTTCACCCACCACAGTGTTGTTAGAATTCATTCTTTTAAATTTGTCAAAATCATGGATGTTACAATAAATTGACACATCCATCCTTAACATCGAACGTTGTCAAGGAAATCATCTTGAAATTTAAACCCATGTCGTCTTTTAGTAATTACATTAAACCTTTAGACTTCAATCCTAAATACAAAATACTGTTAATCCCCCCCTTGAATAGCTAGAGACGACAAGACGACTATGCACATTTAAAAGAACCTGTAAGTGCGAAATTAATGCTTTTCATAAGAAAATACTTTTCCGATCACTAAATTGATAAAATTGAAACTGTAATAAGAATCTTGAATTAACAAAATAATGTAGTATTTATTTTGTAAATTTAAGATGCAACATAAAAACAAAATGGAAGGGACAGAAGTTGTCATTTTCTTTTTCAAAAGATAATAAAGAAGGACCACCCCAATAAAAACAACTACATTTAAGGAAATAGCTTTCATGGCTTTTCATGATCGGCCGCTGCCAGCACATTTACACACTATTACTTGAAAATATAAATAAAAACTTCAAATGGAAGAAGCAGGAATCTACATTTCTTTTTCTTTTTTTCACCACAAGGGATTAAAAGAAGAAAAGAAAAAGTGACTTTTTTTTTTTTTACAAAGCAAAAGAGGAAGAGAAAAAAAAAAACTAAAGAGGCACATAATTTAAATATTATTATAAAATATTTATATTTTAAGAAGAAAATATATTTATCCAGCCCAATTGGTTTACTCTTGGTGGTAGGGACCACCTCCGAAACACGTGTCTCGACCTTATCAACGTTTGATGAAATTTGAAATTTTCCCAATGGCTTGGCTTCCCATCATCATCATCTTCTACTCAAATCTTCTCGAGCTTCTCTGCTTTGACGAGGGGATTAGCGCGTGCTATCTCCTCTCTGCCGACCTTCTTGAAATCGAACGTACACCCGTGATTCTCAGGGTACCTGTGGGACCCACAAAACGTAACACCGCACTTGCATCTGAATCCGGTCAACCCGACCCGCTTCCTGCAAACCATGCACCGATTCGGTTGTTGCTGCGATCGCTGTTCGGCCGCCGATGCAATCTCCGGAACCGCCGATTCTCTGTTGACTTCATGGAGAGCCAAAAGAGGAACCTGAGAAATGGATTCGACGACCGTTGATGAAGACGAAGGGGAAGAGGAAAGAGCGGATTTGATCGAAGAAGCTTCCTGTTCCTTGAGACAGAGATCTCTGTAACATTTGGAGCAAAGGTTCATCGTCGCCGAACTTCCGAAAAAGCCGCAGTTATTGACGCAAAGACGATGGCCTTCTGGCGCTTGGCATCTATGCTCCTCTGCCATTCTTTTTTCTCTCGATCTGTTAAATTTTAATTTTCTTAAAGATCAGATCTACAATCTAAAATTCAAATCATAAAAAAAAAAGAATCAAACTAGAGGAACAGCGAAATACAAAATAAAAGGGTGAGAAAGAGAAGTACCTTGAAAGGAAAAGGTGAAAGAAAATAAATAAGAAGCAGAAAGGGAGAATATGAACAAAGGAAAGGATTATCAGAAAGATCAGAGAAAAGAATATTAGAGTGGATGGAGGATAAAGGAAAAAGAGGAGCCAACAACGAAAAAGAGACAAAAAAAAAAAAAGAGTAATAATTTTAAATGTTTTTTCTTTATTTTCTAATTGAATTTTTTTGAAAAATAAAATAATATGGGAATATCTGAAAAGACAGGCTGGCAGTATAACGCTAAAATTGGAAAGTCCAGGCCACGTCCTTTTGGTTATCTTAATTGCCTGCAAATCAAAAATCGCCACGAAAATTCATGCACAAAGGGCAAAAAAAGAAGAGAAATTAAAATTACAGCTGCGTGCTGTCACTCCTAAGTCCTACCTGTCCAGGTTAACACGTGGCATCTGATCTGTGGCTTTAATTATTTTTGGATTAGAGATGAAAAAGTTCTTCGTTTTTTCGCTGAAGTGGTCCTCTTGTTCTTTTTTCTTTGGGTTGGTAGGATGTGGTTAATAATCTTTTATAAAATTTTATTTATGAATATTTTAGTGATTAAGATATTGTTTAAAAATTAAAATTAAAATTTATCTAATATGATCATCTTAGAAAATGCTTTGTTAGAATATTTTATAGGGTCAACTACATCACAAGTAAATTTGTTATGTGTTTGGCTATTCAATCAAGTTCGAAAGTTCGCTTTAAATTAGGAGAGATTAGAAAAAAATACGATATTTTAAAAATAGGTTTGAATAAAATTTAAAACCTATTTTTTATATGGGTTGAGTATTGGGCATAATTTTTTTTATCGAGCTCGGCTCGGCTTGACCTAAATATATTATATTATAAAAATATTATTTAATTATTTATTTATATTTATATTAAATCACCAACTTAATAATAATTAAAATCATTACCCAAAACCTAAAAAAAAAAGAAAAAAGAAAACCTTACCCAACTAAATAACTTAACCTAATATATAAAATTTTAAAATTATATTTAATATAATAAAATAATTATTATGATTATTTTTGCTTTATAATATAATAAAACATTGATTATATTTATGGTAGTATTTTTTTTAATATAAATACTTTTTAATGTATTTTTAATGTGTTAGAAAACTTTTATTTTAGCGTTTTTAGTACATTTTGTTGAAAAAATCCAGTTTGAAAGCAGTTTACTTGCACAATAGAAAATAAAAAAATTTGGATAAAAGATTCCTTGTCGTTCTCGGATTTCAACCAAACAATCTTCTCCACTATTCTCATACCTCGAATTACTACAAATGTGAGCCCGAATCAATTGAATCAAAATACAAAACTAGAAATTCTTTTCTTTTATATGGAAAGAAAAAAAAATCACTTCCCAAATAGAAACTAGTAGAATTGTTATTTCGGAAAAATATATTTAATAGTTGAGAATAAATTCACTCTATTTTTGGACTGTTGTCATCTATTTATAGGAATAGAAAGTAGAACATTTGTTGAATTGTAAAAGTTTATTTCAACTAGATAAACAAGTTCATACTTAAAGTAAGAGTAGGGTGGATGGCATCCCCTAGTATTCTTACTACGGCTACTGCCCCTTCATATACCATGAGGGGATTTTGAGTCTCTTTTACATCGGGTCCAATTATGAGTACTTCCTAGACTTTTCGACTCAGTACTTTGTAATTTGATCAACCCAATTCTATTTTTCTATTACCCAAAATAAACTTTGATATTTATATTTAATTAAATAATTTTCTCATCCAAATTTACCCCTGATAAAAATTTCGAAAAAATATATTTAATATTTCACCATTCAACTTGTTCACTATGATCGAATGATTTATTTTCATTTGAGGGCTTTAAAATATCTCAAAAGCATAAATTCATTCTTCTGATCATTTCTGAGTAATCCATGTTCATTTGCAAATGAATCATTTCTCATTTTCATTTTCATTTCAATTTCCATTTTGAGAAAACCACATTAATTCTCAAATGATTCTATTTCTCCATTTTGGAGAAAACCATAATTATTTCTGAATGTTTTCCATTTTTCTATTTCTATTCATTATGTTCATTTCGATTCGAACACACAATTCATTTCTAGTTTCAACGAGCTAGAGGGACCGATTGAACATATGCAATTGAGGCTCAAATGATTTATAATTAAGTTCCAACTTTTCGCGTATTAATTATAAACTCATTTAGTCATGAATTCATTCCACTATATTATCATGACTGAGCTCTCCCCATATGGCATACCATTACGAAAGCATTTCAATTAGTGCTTGTCCAATGACCTTGTCATAAGTGTGTTATCCTTATAGGATATCCTTAATCTCTTTGAGATAATATTCATTCTCCCAATATGATCATATTTTATCTCATGGTAACCATAAATCTTCCTTTATGAAAAGTCAGTTACTATCAAATAATAATCAAGTTATTCATCACAAAGACGAACCATGTAATGCTAATAAGAGAATACCATTTACTCATGTCTTGTGCTATGAATTTCACTGCAGTGAATGATGCTACATACTCCAGAAGTCGTACACCTAGTGCACCCACTTTTAGTTCTTTATCTATTCGAACTCAGGCTTTTACTTACATCAAAATGTGTGAGTCACACATAAATGTCTGTTATCCACTCAAAATTTAGGTATGTCACACTATGAACGTCACAAGTGAATAAAGCCATAAACGAATTTAGAATCTAATCTTCTTATGCCTAGTCTGATGTACTGCCAATTCAGTCAGTCACATATATATATCCTTATCTTCTAGGAGTCATCTGCTTTGATGCCTAAGACAAAACATCTCTTCAATTGGACTTGATAGACAACATATTAGTCTTTCAATCGATTTGCTCATTAGACTGAGGATATGTTTAGGTTCGTCTACAAATACAAGTTGTCTTTTCGTATCATGACCCAACCACATGATACCGCTAGTATTAGTTTAAACATTATACAACCAATGAGCAACATTTGTGTAACGACCCGAAAGTTAATGGTATTGGAAAGTGTGATTTTGGGACTTCGTTTCCTTAAACTGGACTCGTGAATATTTTTGTGAAATATTTATGAAGTTATAATTAAATCGAATTAAATTTCGGTTGGGTCATTTTATTGAATTAAGACTTAATTAGCGTACAGATACTAAATAACGTAAATGATAAAAGTGTGAATTGTTATTAAATTATGAGGTAGACCATGACTAAGGGACTTTTGAGGCAAATAGACCAATGGTTTAATAATAGTGGATGGTAGTGTGGTGCTTAAGATTAAAAATTTTGTAAAAATTATAATTAAAATAAATTAAAATAAAACATTAAACAATTGCATAATAAAACAAAAACCAAGTGGATAGAGAGAGAAAAACAATTTTTCTTCTTTTTCCTTTTTCTTTTCAAAGAAAAACTAAGTAGATAAAGAGAGAAAAATATTTTGTTCTTTTTCCTTTTTCTTTTCGAAGAAAAAAGAATAAGGAGGGTTTAGTCATTTTCTTGTAATTTTTATATTTTTGGAATCATGGTAGCTTAATATAGCTAACCCATGTCGTATTTTTAGTACTGTTAAAGTTTTTGGATGTCACCGTTGTTAGATAGTTGAAGCTTTTGATGATATCTTAATAAATTTTAAGTTTAGTGTTGAAAAAGGGAAATTGTAAAGTTAATTGATGATTTTATGCAAATTTTGCATAAATTAGAGTTTGAATGTGAAAATGATTGTATATTGATTAAATATTTTGTTGTTTTTAATCCGTAGTTAACGTCGACTCAAATTCCTCGAAAAAGAAAAGGGAAAGGCAAAGTCATCGACGAATAGCTCGGAGTTTACGGTTTGTATTTCTATAATTCAAACTAACTTATAAAATGTTCCATATTGATTTATTTATGCATGGTAAGATTATAAGGTGAGATTAATTGTTCATTTGTAATGATTTGAATCAATTAATGGTTATGAGGATTAAATTGAGTATAGTTGAAAAATTGTGTGTATTCTTTATAAATGTAAAAATTTAACATGATTTGGGATAATTGTGGTTGCTATATATGTTGAAGCAATCTTTACATAATATAAAGAAATGTGAATTGAGGCATTGGTTGATATTAAATAATGAAATGGAAACCCTATTAACTGTTCGGGCAAAGTCAGATATAGTTGGCATGCCATAAGATACGAAGAGTTCAGGGATTCTTCGACTACGAGTCAATGAGGCACTGGGTGCCAATTTGCTTCGATTTAACCGATGAGACACTAGGTGTCAAACATATTAGTGTTGGGCGCAACTATTTACTTTGGATTTATCCGATGATGCACTGGGTGTCAAACTGATGTGTTGGTTGGATCCGTTTATCTATATGAGTCTAAGTTATGTTAATAGGGAAATAAATGGTAAAATTGATATATTCGATATTG
The DNA here is from genome assembly GCF_007990345.1 of Gossypium hirsutum. Classification (NCBI taxonomy): domain Eukaryota; kingdom Viridiplantae; phylum Streptophyta; class Magnoliopsida; order Malvales; family Malvaceae; genus Gossypium; species Gossypium hirsutum. The sequence continues at coordinate 49,987,603 of NC_053427.1, forward strand.
AAATGGACAATGATGAGAAATAGAATTAAAATGTGAAATGGAACACGAAATATGGGTTGATATGTGAGTAATGATTGATTATGATCAATGAGTCCATGAAATTGGAATTTTAGTTGGAGTGTACCATTATATGAGTTGCATTAGTAAATGACTTACGAATTGTGATGGCTATGTTTAATTATTAGTGAAATGGGTTGGTTGTGATAAAAGATTATGTGAATTGGCATATTTGATTTGTATATTGCATATCATCTTAATTTTTAATTATATATCTTTTTGAATTAAATTATGATTTATTGTTTGGATTATAGAAATACCACTGAGTTGTACTCAATGTATGATTTTGTTTTTTGTGCGCAGGTTAGATACTTAGCGTTTCAATCATCGACTCAGCATCTAGCGGCAATCTCGAACTAAAAAGTTGGTGATGTGAACATTTTGGGTCCTGACATGTACCTAGGAAGTCTTTTGGTTATAATACACATTTTGTATCTTGATGGCATTTTGGTTGTTATGTATATAGGTATATGTATGTGTATATATATTTGAGTTGGTAATATCCATATTATTGTTGTCATGGTAGGTAATTTGTTTTATATGCTTAATGATTTATTGGATGAGAAAATAACATGCTAAGTGTCTTAGTTAATGCTTGGAAATGATATGATGGATGGTATGTTAAGTTATGCATTAGAAATGATCTAGTAAGTTTGATGATTATATTTATGCCTTGCTTGAAAAAATTGGTAGTTTTAGTATCTAGGTTATAAGGTTAATAGGAAAGCAAAGGTGAGATGGTTGAATGATTAAATATGGTTATTGACTAGCTTTGATATGTTGTTTGAGGTGCCAATTATGGTATATTGGTTAGGTAAATTGGTTGGTTGATTTAAGTAATGTTTTTGACATAAATTGGTGTTTTGGAATTGGTCAAAGCATGGTATATTTGGTTGTTTGTGACCCCTATTTACAGATTTTCTCATATTTGATATATTTGGTGTTTTAGTTTCAAGTTGATCCCTAATAGTTGCTTGCTTAGTTTTAACCTTCTGTAAGCTCGTTATTAAATTGACATATATAATATGCTTGTATGTGATCAATTGATATTTATTTAAGATTTTTTATCTATAATTTGTTTATAAATATATTTTTTTTGTCAGTAACACTTTGTTGCTCGAATCTGGCAATTGGACCAAGTAAGGGGTGTTACAATTTGCTTCTGTTTTTCTTTGTGTGCAAAAACCATTTGAGGAAAATTATACAAAGTATATTAATTTAAGGGTAAATTACACCAACAGTCACTCAACTTTGATGTAACTAACAAAACAATCAGTCTGGTTTCAATTCAGTCACTCAATTTTCGAAAAATGATAAAACAGTCACTAACATTATCGAAAAGTGACAAATCAGCCACTCATTAACATTTTCTGCCACAGGCTTAACGGGACAACTGACATGACCAGTTAACTAATTGATATGGCGAAATAACCTGCCACATTAGAAACACAATTAGCTAACGTGACAGATTGACATGGATTTTACCCAAAATCAAGGCCCAGAATGGGAAAAGAAATTTGGGAAAAAAATTTTGGCAGTGACAAAGTAAGCAAAACACAGTCCCTAATAGGACCTGGAAAAACTCTTTCTTTGGCAGTGAAAATTAAAAATCGACGGTGAAAATGTTGAGGTTGGCATTGAAACAATTGCTTGGGCTAACGTCAAGGGAGATCCCATTATAGCCTATTCATTGGCACTGGTTTGGTCAGAGCTCCTACTTGTGGCAATGTTATGAAGCTTCAAATCAAAATCGACGACAAAACAACAAAAACCAGCAAAAACAAAAATACCAAATAGCAAGCATCCAAGATCAAACCAATAAAAAAAGAACAAGAATCCCGAATCGGCCTGCATCAAAAAAGAGAAGTAAAAAAAAACTAAATAAGAAGAGAAGAAACCTACACCCATTTCAAGTTTTACAGGTTGGAGAACTCGAGCCACCAGTTTGATGATTTGAGTGGTCAAAAGTCATGGTTGGTCGAAGAAAAACTGTGGCCGGAATATTGTGGCAATCTGACGGTGAACGACGAAGATCCGTTGAAGCCTTGTTTGAAGCTTTGAGGTTTTAATTTTGGGATTTTGAAGACCTATTGGGAAATATGAAATGAGATTTGAGAATAGGTGAAAAGGAGCCATTTGGTGATGATGGTTGGCCAAAAAAGGCCATGAACAACGGTGACTAGAGTTAAGGAAAAAAAAGAAAAAGACCGAAGAAGAAGAGAAGAAAAAAAAGGGACAGAGATTCAACGAGTAGCAATGAACTGAGTGGTGGCTCCACATTGGAGGAACAAAACAGTCGTAGCTAGGGTATGTCAATTCCTTCTCTTCTTCTTTCCTATTGCCTAGCTAGGGCTATGGGGCTATTTAAATGATAGCTAACCCTCCGTTAGATGCCATGTCAACCTTTTTGTTACATTTGTAACGGAAAATGATTAAAAAGACTGTTTTGTTATTTTTCAAAAGTTGAGTGACTGAATTGAAACCAGAGTGACTATTTTGTCAGGTGCATCAAAGTTGGTGTAATTTACCCTTAATTTTATCAATGAATTTGTTTTATTAATCAATCTATTTGAAAAAATACAAGTTTACAAACGAATATACTACACTATTGCACCAGATCCAACACATTTCGTATATTATACTTAAAAAAATTAAATATGGGTGGGCAGACTCGAGTTTACATTTCTTAAATTGGGTCGGACTTGGGCAAAAAAGTAAGCTTATTTTTTAGGACGGGCTAGGCTCGAGCTTGGAAAATTGGTCTAGATACCTTGCATGGGCTTAGCCCATGAGCAGTTCTAATCACAAGTCACCCAACTATGAGTCATTTTCTTTTTTAGTAACCCAATTATGGATTTTTTTTGTCACCCAACTATGAATTTTTTAAAAATTTGTCACCCAACTAATCGAGATTGTTTTTTTGGGTCCATTTCCACTAATTGTCGTTAAATGTCTAATAGAAGGGTGATGTGACAGTTAAAAAATCAGTATAAGAACAAATTTAGGCTTCAACTTTTACGTACTATATCAATTTAGTCATAATTTAAAAAAAATTAACCCTCAAAATTTACAAATAATCTTAATTTAATCCTAATTCTAAAAAAAAAATACAAGAATATTTTTAAAAATATTAAAAAATAAAAAAAATGATTTTGGAGTAAAGCATCTCACTTGGTCAATCTTCTTTCTCAGCATCTCTCATCTCTTCCTTCACTACAAATAATGCACAGTATAAAATGCAATATTTGGATTAAAGTGATAGGTAGATGAGAAAGTGTTTCAAGATTAAGGTCCCCACCCAGAAAGAGTAAACCATGGAGAGTTTCTGAAATACATATTTCCTCGCTGTGAAAAAATATCCTAAAAATTGAAATCTTTAATATGGGAAAATGAAGTCCCATTATGAGATCACTAAATTTCAACAGAAACAGAAGCTTGTATGTACTTTTTCTTTTGCCACATTGTAAGCAACAATAATAATAAAACACAAAACAGTAACAAAAGCAAACATCAAAGACTCCAATTCTGTCGCTATAGCAAATCAAAGCAAAAACCCACCCAAAACTAAGATGATTCAAACAAGTGCAAATCACCCGAAGAAACTAAAACAACGAAAGTGAGGGAAAAAATGAGAGAGAGATGAAAGACAGATTTGTGATAATCGATACCATTGAAGCATTGGGTTTATGAGTTTTTAATACTTTTAATTTTTTTAAAACCATTTATTTATTTATTTATATATTTTTTAATTTTTTAAAATTAAGATTAAGTTGAGATTATTTATAAATTTTGAGGGTTAATTTTTTAAAATTATGACTAAATCATATTCTATGAAAAAGTTTAAGGCTAAATTTGTTATTGTTAGCTTTGATTTCTCAACATTTTGATATAACAATATTTAAGATAAATTTTATATGTATTATATTTCTTAAATTATTCAATGAAAATAAAAATTTTATCAAACATTTTCAAAACATTTTCAAAGACTTGAAATATACTCAAAAACATGTTTTAAACGTGTTTAATATCTAAATGTTCTTAGGTCAATACCAAAGTGCTCTAACGTGTTTAAAATGTTTTTAAGTTACTTTGGTATGCGAGTCTCAGGACATTGGAACATATGTCCCGAGACATGAAGTTTTGCAAAATCTTATTTCAAGGACTTTGGTCTCCAGACAACAATCTCGTCTCAAGCCATAAGCATGTTTGTCTCAAGACAGATAAACATCGAAGCTAAGAGTTACTTCAGGGGGCCATGTTTCAAGACATTCGAGTAATTGTCTCGAGACATATGACCAAATGTCTCGAGACACACTAGCCCTGTCTCTAGGCACAACTTGCCAACGACTATATAAAGGTCATATTTTTCTTCCTGTCTCAAGACAAGGGTTTTATGTCTCAAGACACAGTGTTGCAGGTTACATTAAATGTGCGAAACAAATGGTCCTACTGGATAGAATTCATCCCCAATGGCCATAAATGTCTACAAACTTATTTCGTGATATAAATACAATTCAAGACTATGACAGAAATATCCAAGCATCAAGATAAAAGTATTCAAATATTTGTTATTTCATTTCTCTTGTAAATATTCTCTAGAAACTTATTATTAGATCTTTTATCACTTTCATTTCATTTCTGTGAGCTTATTTTTGTAAACGCATACTTGTAAAGGTCTCTTTGTTTAGCCTATTTCATTTCACAAATTGTAAATTGGGAAGGTTTTAGTTGAGCCAAAAAAACTAAGGGTTCTAGTTTAGTCATAAAAGCTAGGAAGAAGTATTTTATCTTATCATTGTGAAAAAAATATGGATTGTAAATGTTTTACCTTCTCCTAGGTATCAATTTTAGTAATGAATTGGAAAATCTTTAGTGGTGGAAAGCTAAAGTAGTAGAGATAGGTAATTGGGGTTGAACTACTATAAATCGAATTGTCCAAAATTTTCTTCCCTTCCTATCTTTTAGAGAAGTTTGCAAAAAAATTTAAAACACCAATTAACCTCTTTCTGGTATTTGCGGGCCTAACAATTATTATATTAATTCTTTAATTGTCCTGTCACTTTCTAGTTAGTGCAATTAATGAAAATAGACAAAAAAATAATTTTAATGAATTGAGTGATGAATTTAAAAAAAATCGACCAAAAAAGAAATAAACCCATAATTAGGTGACTAGTTTTAAAAAAAAATAATTGAATGATAAAAAAAACTCATAGCTAAATAACTTCGGTGTAATTTACCCTATTTTATATCAAAACGAAAATATTGATTGAGGAGGTTAATGTGGGTTAGCTTAGCTGGATGGATTGATTGATTTGGTCGTGTATTTTCGCTTTGCCTGATACGCGGCATTTAGGGGTGGGAGAAAGATGGGTGATGCGGCCGGATGCATGATATGCGGCATGGTTCACCACCTAATCATTGAGGGCTACTTCAGGTTTATATAGAAAAAAAAAAGTAGCATTTAAATTTTTTAGTATTAATAAAATAATTTCATGGTTTGCGAACTTTCAAAAGTTTCATTTTTTATCTTTTCATTTTCTTTTATTAAATTAGGAAATAACTTTCGATCTTAAAAATGTGTCAATGTCTTAATATACTAAATATTGTTAAAGGCAATTGATTGAATCTCATCGAAATTGTTGTCTATGTGGGAGGACGTAGGTTCGAGTGTATTGAAACGTATTATAGTCCTATATAAGGGTAGGAGAGGTTCTATGAGTAGTAGTTCTAGGCATTGTATTAAAAAAACTCGAGGAGAGTCAAAAGGTAGTTCACTTTCCATTCCCCAAACTGTTAAAAAGCAAAAATCATTCTTTTGACCTTTCTTTTTTTTTTCATTGGATCTTTATGAGAGGGTTGTAGTTTAAATCTGTGCCAAGGTTTCAGACAAAAAAGAAATAGGATCTTTATCTGAATACCGTCTGTTAACTAATTTTTTAGAAATTCTGTTTCGGATAATTGAACACCATTATAAGTGCATTGAACATGCATTTCTCGATTCCAATCCATTAAATCCTCGACCACTCAGGAAATTGAAATAATAATATACGGGCAATTGAAATAATAATATACAGACAATGTTTTTAACTATTATCAGTTAAGGTAATATACTATATTTTTTAAGAATTGATTGGGTTATTAACACGGAGCCCCTTACTAATTGAGCAAGTAAAAGACTATCCCAAGTTTCTGCTGTTTCTATTCTCATTTTCTCTTCTCTTTTATATTTTTGTCTTTCGGCCTTGTCTTTTTTCTCGATTTTTTTTTCTGTATAATCAAAAAAAAATTATTCTCTCAACATTCACATGTTTTTTTTTTCAATATGAACTTTACTCTTAAAAAGTGCATAATTTTTTTTTAAAATAAATTTTTTTTTTCATATCTTAAATAAAAAATATTTAAAACTATAATTTCTTTAAAATAAAAAAAGATATAATTTTAAAAAAATTATGAAAAAAAGAGAAAAACTCTTTAAAAATAAAAATAAAAATAAAAATAAAATGATTTTAAAGTATAAGAAAAAATTCTAAAATTCAATGTTATTTAAATCGAACTGGCCAATTTGACAAGGAACCGATTGAGGTATTGGTCCAGTGAGAGGTAAAAAATTGATTGACTCATGAATTAGTATGGACTAGTTGAACCAAGCTAAAAAATAGATTAAACTGATAGTTGAGTCGATTTTGAACCAGTTTGACCAATTGATTCCCAAAACAACTGGTTGGATCTCTTTAAGCAAATAAATATTGAAAATTGAAAATAAAAAATAAAAAAATTATAAAAATCAATTCAATTTCCAGTTCAACTGATTTTTAGTCTGGTTCAACCAGTCCATATCGATTCATGAGTCAACCGATTTTTAAAATTTTTAAACTTTTTTAGCCCTTAACATTTATAAATTTTAGTCAATTTGGTTCATACCCTTTAAAAGTAAGTATTTTTAAAAAAAATACTAAAAGTTATTATTTTCTTATTTTAAACAAAAAAAAAACATAAAAGCTTTAAAAAATATAAATTTTTTAAAAAAGATAAAAGATCTTTAAAATTCAAAAATTAAAATTAAAATAATTATTTAAAATATTTTAAATATATAAGAATTTCAAAGTTCGAGGTTATCTAAATCGGACTAGACTGATTGGATTAAAAGTCAATTGGGGTATTAGTTTGTGAGAGGTAAAAAACTAATTGACCTGCGAACTGATACAAATGATTGAATCAGGCTAAAAAAAAAACCCAGTTGATCTGACAGTTGAATTGATTTTTATATTTTTTAAATTTTAATAATTTATTTGCTTTGAATCAATCAAACTGATCGTTCTAAGAACCAATTTGTCAGACTAGTTCAAAATCGATTCAACTACCGGTTCAATCGATTTTTAGCTTGATTTAACCAGTCTATTCTGGTTGTTGGTTCACGGATCAACCAGCTTTTACCTCTCGCCATACCAAAACCCCAGCTAATTCTTGGTCTAGTTTAGATAATATTGAATTTTGGATGTTTTATATATTTAAAATATTTTTTATTTTCTAAATTTTGAAGTGTTTTTATCTTATTCATATATATTTTTAAATTTTTATGTTTTTATTTAAAATATGAAAAAAAATTTCTATATACTTTTAAAGGGTAAGGACCAAGGTGAAAAAATATTGTAAATGTTAGGGCTTAAAAAATTATTTTATCTTTGACACCACTAACTTTAATGGCAAAATTAGATGAAGGGTTCAAAATTTTTAAGTAAAAAAGTACAGGGACTCAATACTTAAAATTAAAATATAGGAATTAAATTTTAATTCAAAAAAGTATAGAAACCTTTGGCATATTTAAACCATAATAATACTAAGGTCTCATGTAGCATTATTATTCAAACTGTATTTTGAAAACAAAACAATTTTTTTTAAATCTTATTATAGGTTCTGATCATATCTGCTCTTTTTGACAAAATGCCTAGAACTACACATAATCTCTCCCAACACATAAATAGGAGGATAATGCGCTTCAGCACATCGAGCCCACGTCCTCCTGCATTGGCAAAAATGCCCATAACAATTAAGTTAAGACTCAATCGACTCAAATTAATTTTTTAATTCATAAATAAGGCTAAATGATTTGTTTTTGGTTTCAGCCTGACTTTTTAAGCCAAATAGAAAGTTAAAAATATTTCTCACAACAACACCTCGACTAGGATTACTCAACAACTTTTCCTTTCTCGCAATTATCAACTGATTGATCCATTTCTTGATTTATATATAATAATTTAACTCAATTAACCAATTCAAATGCCTTAAAATATTTGAATTCATGTATTTGACCCTTTATCAACATTTTACAATTTTAAATACCTATGATTTGATAGGGAAATCTAGGGGATCAAAAGTATATTTATGGGAAGGGGACATTTCAGATGGTTTTCTATTTGTTTAATGTTTAGATTTTTTTTCTAACCTCAACATTCTTTTCTTCTTTTTTAAGATGGGAATTAGTGTTGCGTGTAAGTAACTAATGCAATTGTGCAAGTGTACACGTCATTCAAGTAATAAAGTGATAAGTAAGTATCATCTCCACATGAATCGAAAATTGGTAAGAGATTGATTAAGTTATTATAATCCTATTAATTATACTAAATAATAGGAAATACTCTTAAATTGAATAAAATGTTGGTATAATGAATTAATGTAATTTAATGCTAAAAACAGAGATATGGCAAATAAAATGTAGTGGCAAATTACAGAGAAAAGCAAGAGTAATTATGTTGTTGAATGAATAGGGCTGAAATTATTCAGATGAAATGCTCATATCAAAATAATGTCATGGAAAAATATTATCTAATCAACTGCTCAGAGAGTTACTACTGTAACCTGCCTCTTTTGATAGCTAGATTTTAAGCTAAAAATCTATGCTACTGTATGTCTACAGAAGTTTGGATTAATAACTGTAATAAACGTTCTTCTCTGCACAACTCGCAACATCTATGTCTAAAGTGCTATGAATATTCTATTGAATATTCGCTTGCATCAAACGATTCTAGATCCAATATATTTAACCTTTTTAGAATTAAAAATACATCTATGAGCATAACATACAATCAACTAGGTTTAGAGCTTGCATGCATGTATTTAAAATAGGCATAAATATAATGAAACAATGATATAAAGAGCCTCAAATCATGAGCATCAAAATGATAAACATCCACCCAAATAACTCTAACCTAGAAAAGATATAGTTCATGGGTGGAAAAATGAACACCAAATTTAAATCATTCATCAACATTTAAAGAAGTTTGAATCACAGAAATCAGGAAAACTAAAGGCAGAACTGCAAGATTTCTCGCCACACTCCAACTTTTCTTTTATCTTCTGGTCATACGTGAATCCATGATAGGTGTCTCTTCCCCTTTTTCATGTCTGTATCCTGCTCTCTGTAGTTGCTACCCTTTCTTTCTCTGAAATTCTCCAACAAAGTTTTTCTGTGTATAGATAAAGGATTGCTGTCAACAGTCTCTTTCTCACACAAATTCTCCTCTCTCTTTTTCTTCTTCTCTCTCCTTATTTTATTGGGTAGATTTGTCCTACCTCAGCACACCCTTTTCATTCCTCTTTTCAGGTTGGATTTTCTGGTACACGTACAGTTGGATGAGAATGACATGGAAAAAGTGCTGAGTTTTCTTCTTGGAATTACCATGACAAATCTATTGGCTATCAATTTCACCATTTGCCACGGCAATACTTCACTTCCTTTATTTTCCCTCTTCATCTTCTTGCTTTTTCTACACCTGTATTCACACAAAACCACACCTTTCCTCCCAAAATGAGAAAAGTAACAAATAATAACCATTATATCACAATTCAAGCTTTGTTATGCAATGTTCTAAAAATATCCTAAAAATACAATTGCATTCACTTAATTACAATGAATTAATTTTATTTAGAGGCCTTAAATATAACTCTTTTAAGGAGTTATCACACCCCAAACCTAAATTATTGCTTATCCTCAAGCAAATGATGTTTGAATATGCATGAATGTATGGAATTGCCAAAACAATCAGTCACCAAATGTACTGCCAATTCGTAATAAGCATATTGTGTACCTCTATTCTTAGCAATCTTCTACTGAAACAAAGAAAAAATGCTTACAATTGTTTTAAACCTATTTAGCAAATGCAATGTAGAAAATGGTTCCTAAAGGTAAAATTTTCTAAATATTTCAGCAATTAAAACTATAACAGATCTCTTTAAATATACTTAGGTTATTTCTCTCCTAAACTCAGTTTTTAAGCATTTATTTAATTTTCAACACAAAATTTCCTAGAGAATTCATATTGTCATATGATTATATACTTGACAACCTCAATGGAGCATACACTAGACTGCCACGTATTATATCATGTCACAATTTGAATATAAATCACTCATGAAACAAAAGCTTTTAACTAAAAAGATGGATGGAGTAAACAACTACCTTATTAGCAATTTAGCCTCAAGATTTAGTGGAGCGTCCCTGAATATGTACATATATATTTTTTAGACAAACACTCATATTTGAATTTATTTTTCTAGTCAACAATATAATGGAGCAAACAAAATATTACTTACTTACTCAACAGGTTCAAACATTGGAGTATTCATATTATTTTACCATTACAAAATTATACCCTATTATTATACTGAAATTAAGTCAAGAAGTCCTAAATTTATTCAAAGAATGCTATTATAACCTAATTGCATTTATATTTCGATTATTTTACTTTTAGAAAGTCATTTTCAACAACTATTCTGTGCTAAATATGACTAAACAATTATCACCCTATTTTCTAAGTTTACAAAGAAGAGTTATTATCCTCATTGAACATCATTGATAACAATATACTCGCATAGTATGATAGTTAAATGGAAATTAAACGTTATGGAAAAAAAACTGTATGCACAACACACCCCCAAACCTAAGGGATACATTGTCCTCAATGCATGAAATGACAAAATAAAATTAATAAAAGCTACATGAATGCAGGAAACAGATAAAAACTAAAATGAAGGATCATGAAAATATAAAAATCAAACCTTGGAGGGGAAAGAAATTACTTCACTTGTGTTGGGTGGATTTCTTTGAAGCTTTCTTGTAACATTGCGGCCTGTCCTGGTCATCATTGTCTGCTTGAACGGTTTTACCAAAAACCTTCTTAAATCTTTTTCTCTTAAGCTAGTTGATGGGCACTTCTTCCTCATCATCATCGAAATCAGACTTTGTGATTTCATCAATTAGTTGATGAACTGCATGTTCTTAGGCAGTCATAGAGGCCTTAGATTGTAGTGCATGTGCGGTAGTCTGAGTGGTATCCCTTCCATCATCATTTGATTCAATGTGGACAGATTCTGCCTTTGCTTCATCTTGCTTTGGGTCTTGGTTGTGCCTGAGGGCAGTAGTAGGTTCTTCATCTTTTGCTTCAGGATTCAATAGTAGTTCTTTAGGAAAAACAGGAAATGGTGGCATTGGGCGCGAGAAATTTTTTTGCAGGGATTTACGAATGGAAATATCACATTGGCGGACACATCCTCAAAAGATGGCTATTTCCTCTTGAGCTTTTCCACAGTTAGTGACAAGCATTATCTGATGTTTTTTCAATATACAAAAATTTTGTGTCAAACTTTCTACAACTTCAATCATTCATTGCTCAAACTTAGTGTGAGAAGTCGAGGGGGCAGTAGAAGCAATCTTAAGGGGAGAAGAAATTGTGACGCGTCCGATAAGATAGGCCTCAATCATATGCTGACAAGGCAAAAAATTAATATTTAGTGGGAAAAGGAAATGAAATTAGCCCAAATTGGGAGGATTAAAATAATTTGGGCTAATGGCTCCAACTTGTACTTATTATGGCCCAAAGAAAAACTTGTAACAAGAAGGAAAAATTAAATGACTTTAGTGAATAACAAAAAATAAAATAAAATTAAATGAAGAAAATTTTAAATGCATAAGAGAAATTTTAATTATTCCAAAGAGAAATGGAATTTTTGTCACGCATTATAGGAGCTCCAAAATAATGTTTTAGGAGTTGACCATTGACTTTGAAAGTGGATCTTTTTTTTTCCATCTTTAATGTCAATAACTCCATGAGGATATATACTCTTGACTTTGAATGGTCCAGGCTATCTCGACTTTAAGTTTCCAGGAAATAGTATAAGTCTGGAATGGAAAAGCAAGACTTGTTGTCTAGGTACAAATTGCCGTGGAAAAATTTTCATGTCATGCCAATGCTTTGTCTTTTCTTTTTACAATCTCATAGTCTCATCCATCTCATTAAGCTCCAGTAGGCGATGAGTAACAGCAGCACCCCAGTCCATGTTTAGTTTCTTGATTGCCCAAAATGCTTTGTGTTCTAGCTTAACTAGCAAATGACATGGCTTACCATAGACAAGCTTGAAAGGTGACATTCCTAACAGTGTCTTGAAAACTGTACGATAAGCCCACAAGGCTTCATCTAACCTTACTGACCAATTCCTGCAGTAGGGATTGACAAATTTGTCTAAAATCTGCTTGATTTCTCTGTTGGAAATTTCAGCATGTCTATTTGTTTGGGGGTGATATGCTGTGATAAATTTATGTTTAACCCCATATTTTTCAGAGCATTGACAACTAATCTGTAGTCAAAATGTGATCCTTCATCACTAATTAAAGCATAAGGGATACCAAACCTAGTAAAAATATTAGTGTGCAGGAATCTCAGAACTGATTTGGAATCATTTGTAGGTAAAGCCACAATTTCAACCCATTTGAAGACATAATCCATAGTGATAAGAATATGAATTTTTCTTCAGGATGGTGGAAATGGACCCATGAAATCAATTCCCCAAACATCAAATAATTCCACCTTTAAAATATTTTCAGTGATATCTCATGTCTTGTTGATAAGTTACCCGTTCTTTGACAGTGATCATAGTTTTTACAGAACTTATTAGTAGCTTTAAACATGGTGGGCCAATAAAAACCATATTGGAGAACCTTTACAGTAGTTCTCATGCTTCTAAAATGTCCACCATAAGGTGCAGGATGACAGTGATGCAGGATACTTTGAAATTCATCATCTGGAATACATCTTCGAATTACTTGATCTTCACACTGCTTGAATAGAAATGGCTCATCCCAATAGCCTTACTTGACATCATGAAGGAATTTCCTTTGTCCTTGATGATTGAGTGCAGATGGCAGCGACCCACTGGCTAGAAAGTTAACAATATCAGCATACCATTGCAATGTCATAGCCAACAATATCTGTTCACTAAGGAATTTGTCTTTAATCATTTGACCCTGACCATACTCATTCCTTGCTTCCAGTCATGACAAGTGATCAGCCACCTAATTTTCAATGCCTTCCTTATCTTTGATTTCCAAATCAAATTCATGTAGTAGCAATATCCATCTAATGAGCTAGGTTTAGCCTCTTTTTCCGTCACCAAGTATTTGATGGCAGAATTGTAACACCCTAACCCGTATCTGACACTGGAATAGGATTACGGAGCATTACCAGAGTTATAACTCAATCATTTAAACATTTCATATAAAATTCTCATTCAAATCAAAAACCATTCAAATTCATTCATATAGCCCCTAATATGAGCCCTCGAGGCCCTAAAATAAACATTAAAAATGGTTCGAGACTAAACCAAACACTCAAGAATTTTTTTAAAAAAACATGGAAAATTTTCAAAGTGTAGAGGACACACGCCTGTGTGGTCAGGCCGTGTGTCTCACACGGCCAAGAGACATGCCCGTGTCTCAGACTATGTAGGGGTTCAGAATGGGATCACATGGCTATGTCCTAGCCAATGTCTGACCCTGACAAACTCTCTGACTTGGGTTACACGGCTAGACCACACACCCGTGTGCCAAGGCATGTACCCTTCGAAATGGCCTCACACGCCTGTGTGCTAGGCCATGTGAAAATTGGAGGGTATATCGACTTGTGCCACATAGCCAGGCCACACGCCCGTGTGCTAGGCCATGTGAAGCTACTAACTTGGTTTCTAAATAAGTATCAGGGGATAAACGACCGTGTCGCCTGGCCATGTGTTGCACATGGCTGTGTCACCTAGCCGTGTGTCACACATGGCTGAGACACACACCTATGTCTCTGCCCGTATAGACAGAAATAGACTATTTCCCAAGCCATTTTCCTCACCCAAAGTGGTGCCAACCTAAAATCAACAATGCACATACAACCATGGCATAAATAAGCACTTCAAGCCAACCAATATCAAGTTTATATCATACATTATCACACATACAACATGATATCCATAAGCACATACACTTAACCACTTAACACACATCAAACATACTTACAATGACTACATAAAAGGTCAAATTCATACATGAGAATTTGTGCCTAGAACTTATTATGCATACTCATCTCAATTCCAACCATTTGCTACACAAGATGCCAATTCACAGCAAGGCATTCACAAAGCCACTATATGCAACATATCAAAAGGCCATATATACATATTTATATATCAAAACATATATCATTCTCAAGCCAACTCACTTGGCTAATTACACAACCAACATATAGGCTACTTTAACCAAAACACCTATACATGCCATTTAACCCAAAATATACCAAGTCCAAAGTACCAAAATGAGAGTTGGATAGTGCGACACGATCTCTGACGACTTTTGAATCGAGCGAGCTTTTAAAATACTATAAAACACGGAAACATAAACCAAGTAAGCAATTAAGCTTAGTAAGTTCGTAATACTAATCAATATAACTTACCAATTCATTCACAATTTAAATAAGTATAAATAAACATTAGCAAGTTCCAATTAGGCCAATAGCCTATCATGTAAACACGAGTAGGTTAATCATGCATGAATTTAATCACTATACATTAATTTTCGTATTTCTCACGAATACATTTACTAATTCGTAATAACTCAGATCACCTCGTATTATCACGGAGCTCATTGAATTTTTTGAATATCGATAAATATACTTACTTAGTCATTCCAATTTTGATAACGACTTACGGATATAAGTACATCGTTTTCTTTGTGCCATAGTCTGACTATGGTCTTACACGTGAATTTGCCATAGCCCTGCCATGGTCTTACACTCATAGTGCTGTAACCCAGTTATGGTCTTATCATTTGAATGCCATAGCCCAGCTATGGTCTTATAAACAAATACTACCATGGTCCAACCATGGTCTTATCAGTTAATTCATCACTTGCATAAGACGATTGTACTTAATCCTGCGATGTACTTGTTTGAACATTTAGTTTCCTTTTCAAAAGTCAACAATAAATATGAATAATTCCATGATATCATTCATCAATCAAATAAATAAACATTAATTGTTTAACTATACGAACTTACCTGAAACTCAAATAGAGAATACAATCATTTAGTTTACGACTTTATCTTTTCCCTGATTTAATTCCGAATGTTCCTTGTCTTGATCTATATAATCAAATTTAACTAATTTAATTCACTTTCTATTCAATTCAATCTAAATTTCATGTTATGGAAAAATTACCATTTTACCTATATACCTTTGACCATTTTACAATTTAGTCCTTAGGCTCGTAAAATGAAATTCATGCCATTTCTTCCCTATACAAGCCTAGCAGAATACTATATAAGCCCATAGTAGCCCATACAATTCACAATTTCACACATTTAACACAACAATTTCACATATCTCAATTTAGCCCCTATTTGACAATTTCATCAAAAGTCTCGTAACAAAAGTTGTTTAATTAACAAACAAGGACTCATATTCTTCCATTAAACTTCAAAAACCTATTATACACATCAATGGAAAATCTCAAACTATTGAATAGTTTTGCAATTTAATCCCCTAATTACTTAGCTTAAGTTACAACGATCCCGGAAACATAAAAATCCACAAAAACGGGATGAGTTTTCACTTACATGCAAAGGAAAAAGCTTGAACAAAAATTTTATCCTCTCTAATGGAGATATTCAGCCAGTACAAAGAGAATGGAAGAAAGATGACAACTTATTTTTGTTTATTTTACCTTTAATTGCCTTTTTACCAAATTACCCTTACCTAACTTTAAAAATTACTCAATTACCAAGCCAAGCACAACCACTAACTCAATTAGTGGTCTAATTACCACATAAGGACCTCCACTTTAAAGTTCTATAGCTATTTAACACCTTTAGCTAATAGAACACAACTTTCGCACTTTATGCGATTTAGTCAATTTTCACAAATTGAGCATACAAACGATAAAATTTCTTAACGAATTTTTTATACCAGAATTCTAACATGATGTAGGCCATCAAATAATATTAAAATAAATTTTATGAAATTATATTTGTGGTCCCAAAACCACTATTCTGATTCCACTGTAAACGGGTTGTTACAACTTTCCCCCTCAGGACTTTTCATCCTCGAAAATCTTACTGGAAAATAGGTTAGGGTATTACTTTCTCACAGTTTCCTCGGGTTTCCAAGTAGCCTCTTCAATCCCGTGAAGATGCCAAAGAGCTTTTACTAAGGCTATTATTTTATTTCTTAACTCTTTGATCTCTCGTGCTAAAATTTTGATCGGTTCTTCATTATACGACATGTCGGGCTGAATCTCAACCTCGGTTGGAGAAATGACATGCGAAGGATCTGATCAATACTGTCGTAACATAAATACATGGAATACGTTATGAATTTTCTCCAACTCTGACAGTAAATCAAGTTGGTAAGCCACCGGCCCAATTCTCTCTATAATCTTGTACGGTCCGATAAATCGCAGGTTGAACTTTCCTTTGCTACCAAATTGGAGAATTATTTTCCAAGGCGATACTTTCAGAAACACTTTATCACCAATCTGAAACTCAATATCTTTTCTCTTTAAATCCAAGTACGGTTTTTGTGTATTTGAAGCTGCTTTCAAACTGTCATGAATCACTTTCACTTTCTCTTTAGTTTCTTAGATCAAATTAACCCCGTGTATCTTTTTCTCACTGAGCTCAGTCTAGTACAACGAGGTTCAGTGTTTACGACCATACGAAGCTTCGTACGGTTCCATCTTAATACTCAACTAAAAACTGTTATTATACGTAAATTCAACCAACGGTAAATATTTTTCCCCATTACCTTCAAACTCTAATACACAACATTAGAGCATATCCTCGAGAATCTGAATCACTCTTTCAAACCAACCATCGGTTTGAGGATGAAATGCGGTACTAAAATGCAATTGTGTTCCCAGAACCTCTTGCAATTTCTTCCAAAACCATGATGTAAACTGTAGATCTCTATCCAAAATAATAGAGACTGGCACTCCGTGCAATCTGATAATCTTAGATGTAACAACCCGTTTTTGGGTCAAATCAGAATAGTGGCTTTGGGACCTCAAATTTGAAGTAGAAATATTTATTTTATTATTTCTTTAAGGTCTAAAACGTAATAGAGTAATTACTTGAAAATTTCGTGAAAAAATTTTATTGATTGAGTGCTCAATTTGATTAGAAGGACTAAATTGCAATAAATGCAAAACTTGAGTTATATAAGTTAAAGGTGTCTAATTGCTATGAAATTTTAAATTGGAGGTCCTTAGATGGTAATTAAACTATTATAATATAGGATGGACAAAAATGGACATGGTTAGGTGATTTTAAAGTTATGAATTAAAGGGATTTTAGTAATTTGGTAAATAAAGACAAAATTAACTAAATAAAACTGTCCATCTTCTTCAATTTAGTCCCCCATAGCCGAATTTTACAAGAAGCCATAGCTATGCTTTGGCAAAGCTTTGAAGCTCAATTGTAAGTCTGTTCTTGTCCCGTTTTTAATGATTTTATATTTTTGAGATCGTTGTAGTTTGATCTAGCTAATTCAAGGACTAATTTGAAAGAAAGTTAAGGTCTAAAATTTTACCCATGTTGAACATGCTTGTATTTTGATGTTTGATGGTAGAAAATGCATGTTTGTTGTTAGTTAAACAACATTTATAAAGTGATTTTCGATTAAAACGTCAAATAGGGACTTATTTGTAAAAGATTATAAAATGTGTAGAAAAGTGTGAATAAATGAAAAATGTAGGCTGTTATGAGTACAAGAAATATTTGAATAGGCTTGGGTTGTGATGAAATTGAAAGAAATTCATTTTATAAGCCTAAGGACTAAATTGTAAAATGGTGAAACATTAGGGGCAAAAATGTAAATTTTTCCATAATGTGTTTTTGGACTATATTGAATAATTTGATGATTAAATAAGCTAAATGTGATATTGTAGATTAAGAAAAATGAAGTTCGGGTATAGATCGAGGGAAAAACAAAGTAATTGACAAATAGATCCCTTTTGCCGTTTTTGCATTCGAGGTAAGTTCGTATGTTAATAAGCTTGGTTAAAATTATATTTTAAATGCTTTAATTTATTCATGAATTGTATAAACGACTCTACGGACTCGTACGACAATGTTTTGGCAAGTGAGAAATCCCAATTGAACCTTAGGAATAGATTAAGATACAAGTGACATGTCACTATTGTTTTATGTTATGTGATCCGGGTGCTGGACCTGTACGTCCTATCGGTGGCTGAGTATACTGGCATATGTTGCGGTTATTTGACAGCTTGTGTGAGCAGCATCGTGTCGCTACATCTTGACTGACAGCTTGTGTTAGCAGGCTTGATGATGGCTCAAGAGCGAGCATATATGTGTTATGAGATAGAGGTAGCAATGGCTACATATGTGACACCTTATGTACAAGGTGTCCTGAGTATCTGATATTTTTATTCTGAGTGGTTCATTGGGTATGCCAAGGATGAGAATATATATGAAGCCATTACGAGATGGTACAGGTATGTGCATAAAGCTTATGATTATTGAATTCATGGAATGATGATTTCAAGGTAAGTTTGTGATGGAATGAACTATGGTTTTGAGATTATGGTAAATACATTATCTTATATTACATTACTTGAATGTTAAATGCATGGTAAGGTTTGCTTATTTCTTTCATATGAGCTTACTAAGCTATATAGCTTACTCCGTTTTACTTTCCATGTTTTATAGTGTCACCAAGCTAGCTCGGATTAGAGATCGTCATATATCGCATCACACTATCAAACTGTCATTTTGGGTATCGATGATCTTAATATTTTGAATATATGGCATGTATAGGGACTTGGTCAATTTGTTATATGTGTCATCATGATTTTGGCCAAATGTATTGGCTTGTAATAGTCAAAGGCTTGATTTGGAATTTGGCCATGGAAATTTGGTTCATTTTGGTTAAATTGGTTGTAAGCTAATATATATTTATACATATATGTATGTATGTGCCAATGCTCTTAATGATGTGGTTTATATTGATTTGCTAAATGTCTTGTTGTGAAATGGATGAGTTTGGTTCATTGATAGGCTAGAGTATCTTAATAAGTCAATGCAAGTTAAAAGTAGTCATAGTGGTGTTTTTGAATGTGAAATTTGTATATTCGACTTGGCATAATTAAATATCATGAGTATGATAGATGATGGTAAATGCATTAACATGTAATGGCCATGATTGTGGATGTTTTGGTTGCCTAAGTATACCATGATTTATGCCATTGAATTTGTGTATGTGTATGTGTAAATGAGGGTGACAAATGGCTTCATAAATAGCCTTTATTTTGTCCACACGGGTAGACACACGGGCGTGTGTCTATCACACACGGCCTGTCCCATGGGAGTGTGTTTTGGCTGTGTGTCCCTTGCACCTTAATTTTAAGAAACAGAATGCTCAAAATTGAG
The DNA here is from genome assembly GCF_007990345.1 of Gossypium hirsutum. Lineage (NCBI taxonomy): Eukaryota > Viridiplantae > Streptophyta > Magnoliopsida > Malvales > Malvaceae > Gossypium > Gossypium hirsutum. The sequence continues at coordinate 50,007,414 of NC_053427.1, forward strand.
CACACAGGCAGAGACACGGGCGTGTGTCTTAGCCGTGTGAGGGACACGGCTTCAAGCACAGGCGTGTGTCCTGACCGTGTTAAATCTGCACCTATTTTATGAAAATTAAATTAACCACATGGCCTAACACACGGGCGTGTGGCTTGGTCGTGTGACTTCAATTTGTTCATGCTTTGCAAAATATAAAGGTACACGGGTTAAGGACACAGGCGTGTGTGACCACACGGCCTGCCCATACAGACGTGTCCCAAACCACACGGGCGTGTGACCCCTGTTTATAGCAAAAATTTTCTAAGTTTTGTAAAAATTTTCTGAGTTATTGGTTTAGTCCTGAACCACTTCTGAAGCATGTTTTGGGTCTCGTAGGCTCGTATTAAGGACTTTATGATTGAATACAAATGGTTTTAATTTGGATGGAAATTTACGGCTTGATTTGTATGTTCACTTGCGATGTAAGTTCGGTAATGCCTCGTATCCTGTTCTAATGTTGAATACGGATAAGGGGTGTTACATTTAGTGGTATCAGAGCTGCAGTTTAGTCAATTTTCGGACTAACATAGCGTGTGTCAGAGTCTAGCTATACATACCATATATAAATTGTGATAGTGTGACAACTCCTGACAATTTAAATTTGTACTTTCATATAGTAAATGGGTCCCGACCGAGATGTAGCTGATGATGTTGAAAGTAATATGTCGACTCCTACCCAAGGGACAGCGCAATCTAAAAGTGTGACAGCCCAAAATTGACCCTAGCCGGGAAGTGGTTTCGGGACCGCTAAACCGAGTCACCGAAAGGTTTGAATGTGATGTTTATTGTCTAGAATATGTAATCATGAATGTGTAACAATTTCAAGCTTCGATTTAGTCGATTGCATGTGAATTTAGTCAATAGGACTTATATGAGAAAATTTTAAAATGTGATAGGTCAATGCATGAGGACCTATTAGTGCATGTGGAAGAAAAAGGGGACTTGCATGTCAAATTCCCCCTCCCTAATATGTAGTGGCCGGCCATGCTATAGGTGGAAACATGTCTCCAACATGTTATGCTAGTGATGCATGTTAAGAATAATAAAATAATAAGCATGGTGATTAAATAATGAAAGAAGGGTGATGGAGAAAAAAAAAAAGTACATGGTCTCACCCCCCCTTGTTGCCGTGAATTGAAGAAAGAAAACAAAAAAAAAAAAAAAGAGTTCATTCTTAAACATCCTTGGCCGAATAGAGGAAAGAAAGGAAGGGGAAAAAGGCTTGAGAAAAATCGGCTATGGTGGTGGTTAGACTAAGGTATGTTTGATGTTGTCTTTGAGATGCATGCATGTTTTAAATAGCCCATGTTTAAACTTTGAATCTTGTTGATAACATGAGCAATCGGTCATGAGAAAGTGTTCAAGGAAAAGGTTGTTGATGAAAGAAATTAATGTGTTAAGGGATTATATGAAACTTATTCATGTTTATATATGTTATATGCAACGAAAATGGTTGATGATTTTGGAGGTGATTAGCTTGAATCGGCCACGGTATATCCATAAACACGATCTATGCTTGTTATGTTACTCATGGTTAAAACAATTCGGCTAGGACATTCGGCCATGGATGGTTGTATTTCTTTGATGTTGTTTTTGATGCCTTAGGGCATTGAGAGTTGATTATAGATGAGGTGAGCTTCTTGATTTAAAAATTTGATGGATGTTAAGCTAATTGGGCAACCAAAGGTTCAATATTTTTGTTATGAGGTCATATGTGCATTCGGCCATGGTCTTTGCTTGAATATGAGAATTGTAATGTGATTTTCCTAAATTGTCTATGAATTTGGTTGTTGATTTCATGGTAATGGTATATTGAATCCATGAGAATTTAGTAAGGTTGCATTCGGCAACTTACTTGAAATTAAAAATCGATGTCTAAGCTTAGGTGATTTCGATGATGATATATGTGTGTATACATAAGTATATTTAGTTGATTCGGCTTTGGTAGTTGCATGAGATTATTAGCCGAATATACTAACATACATGTACATGTGAGATTGGATTGTAAATATTTAGCAAGGTGGTTAAACTAGTTAAATTATTGATATAGCTCAAGGAGCTAAAGGAGGTGAATCGAGCAAAGGCAAAGAAAAGGTTATCGAGTAGCCGAGTTGGAACCGTCTTACCCAACACGAGGTAAGTCATTAAGCATGTAGTTGGTATTATTTCAATGGTCATAATGTTGTGTATTGATGCTGAATGGAATGAATAAATGTACATATATATATGCATGTACGTATGTGATGATGAAATTGTTGAATGAAATAAATGAGGTGAGATGTAATGAGTTGTTGATCTCGGCACTAAATGTGCGGGATAACCATTTATGACCATGAGATTGGTGCTAAGTGCGCGGGATTAAATTGTACAGCACTAAGTGTGCGATTCTACTTTGTTGCACTAAGTGTGCGAAATGAATATGATGCACTAAGTGTGCGAATTGACCATGCGGCACTAAGTGTGCGGGTTTGACTATGTAGCACTAAGTGTGCGATTTGATTACGTGGCACTAAATGTGCGAGTTGATTATATAGCACTGAGTGTGCGGGCTCAATATACATTCGTGAATCATTATGGACACTATGTGTGCGACACTATTGAGCTGATCGCGGACAGCGGATCGGGTAAGTGTCTTGAGGACATGGCTAATATATGCTATGCGTATACTTGGTGTTGAGCTCGGTAAGTTGAACCTATGTGACAACTATACTTGAAGTCACGTACATAAAAATTTATCGTAGGATGGGTGAAAGGCCGTTTTGTGGTTTGATTGTAACGAAAATAAATTGATTTATGAAAATGCTTCAATGTCCTATTGATGAGTATATGAATTGTGAAGGCATGAATTGATATGAAATTGAATCGGTAGGTTGGTGGAACTATGGTATGGTTCGGTATGGATGGAGTAAATTGTCTCATTCCATTTTATTCCTCTTGTGATAATGTTATTGATGTATAGTAGAGCATTGCTTATGACTTACTGAGTTATAAACTCACCCGGTGTTTCCTTGTCACCCATTATAGGTTGCTTGGACTCATCAATTTTTACGGGGTCGGGCCGTCAACGAAGTCATCACACCAGATAGCTAGTTTTGGTACTTTCTTCTTAGTGTGCTTAGAAGATCATTTTGGCATGTATAAGCTAGTACGTTGTGTTTGAATTATGGCATGTAAACTTTAAGCCATGCGAAAATGGCACGAATGTTCGATTGAGTTGGATCGAGGGTAGGCATGAAATGGACCTAGTTACTTTCGTAACAGATGCTGGCAGCAGCAGTGTCATGAGATAGAAAAATCACTAAAAATAGTAGGAGTGGAATTAATTGATGAATAAATTATGTAATCGAAGCTCGATGAGTCTGTTTTCATGAGGAAGTAACGAAAAGATCATATGGGCAGTATATTAAGAGATAATCAGATTTTAGTGGGACAGGGCCAGAACGGTTTCTGGATTCCCTGCTCCAACTTTGGAAATTCATTATAAATTAACCAGAGATAATTAGGGGTCGTACCATATATGTGCAGATTCCTCTCTGAGTCTAGTTTCCATAGAAACAAACGGCAACAGTATTGAAGCCCCGTGCAGGGAGATATCCCAGTCGTAATGGGCAAAGGTCAGTGTAGTCGACCCCTGCAACTTGGGGAACTTTGACTAATAAACTGTACTAATTGGCCCAACCAAAAATTCTAGAAAAAAATACATAGATGGGCACATGAGTCTAGTTTCTGGGAAAAATTACGAAACTGATTTTCGAGTTACGAAACTCAAGATATGAATTTTAAAACGACTAGTACACAGATTGGGCAGTGTCTGGAAAATAAATTTTGTAAGAGGGTAAAGCCAGTCAACACCTCGTGTTCGACCCCGATGACGGTTTCGGGTTTGGGGTGTTACATTTTATTGGTATCAGAGCTATGGTTTAGTCGGTTCTAGGACTTCCATAGCACGTATGAGTCTAGCTATACATGCCATAATGTTAATGTTTAAAAGGGTGATGACTTCTGACGGTTGAAATGTTTTTGTCTTGATTAGTAAATGGATCCCGGTGAAGAAAGAACCCTAGCGGATGACGTTGAGAGCGTAGCGGCTGCTCCTGCACAAGGGACGCCGCCTGTTGAACCCCAGTCATCTGCGAATAATCAAGGTGAGGGGGCTAAACAAGCCTTCTTTACCATGATGAATGAGTGGGTCGCGCAATATGCCCGAGCCAACCCGGCTGTCCAACAATTCCCAAATTTGAATAACCCACCCCAAGAGCCTGTAAGGCCGTCAGTCGCTGATCCTGTGAGGCTGAGTAAGCTACCTGTAGACTTGATTAGGAAGCGTGGGGCCGAGGAGTTCAAGGCCATAGTAACTGATGATGCCGAAAGGGCCGAGTTCTGGCTTGATAACACCATTCGGGTGTTCGATGAATTGTCATGCACACCCGATGAATGTCTAAAATGTGCTGTATCTTTGTTGCGAGACTCAGCCTACTATTGGTGGAGGACATTGATTTCCATAGTCCCGAACGAGCGAGTAACTTGGGACTTCTTTCAAACGGAATTTCGGAAGAAATTTATTAGCCAACGGTTCATTGACCAGAAGCGTAAGGAGTTCTTGGAACTCAAGCAAGGCCGTATGACTGTATCTGAATACGAACATGAATTCGTAAGACTTAGTAGGTATGCCCGGGAGTGCGTAGCTGATGAGGTTGCTATGTGCAAAAGATTTGAGGAAGGATTGAACGAAGATTTAAAGCTACTAATGGGTATTCTGGAAATAAAGGAATTCGTAACACTAGTCGAACGAGCCTGCAAGGCGGAGGAACTTGGAAAGGAGAAGAGGAAGGCTGAATTTGAAGCTAGAGATTATCGTAAAAGATCGACGGGTAAAGCTCCGTTCTCAGCTGTGAAGAAGTTCAGGGAGGACATTAGTAAGTCGAGGGCGACTACGGGAATTTCCATCAGGGCAAGACCATCGATGGGCTCCCGAGCTACTTCGGTAGCTAGTGTGGGCAATAATCGGCACGAGAAACCTGAATGTCCCCAATGTGGAAGACGACACCTAGGTGAATGTTGGGGCAAGTCTACTAACAGGGCCTGTTACGGATGCGGTTCGAAGGACCACTTCATTAGAGATTGCACGGAGCTGGATGAGAAGAATAAGATTCAAGGTGCAAGACCTAGTGGAGTGACATCTAGAGGTAGACCACCGAGAATTTTTGGAGGCAGGGGTGGTAGTCAGAGGGGGGCTTCTGATACGGCCGATCGCGCCGAGAACCGTGCTCCTGCTAGAGCATATGCCATTCGCGCACGAGAGGAGGCATCCTCCCCCGACGTCATCACTGGTACCTTCACTCTCTTTGATACTAATGTGATTGCATTGATTGACCCTGGTTCTACTCATTCATATGTATGCGAAACCTTAGCAACCAGTAAGACTCTACCTGTTGAGTCTACTGAGCTCGTAATTCGAGTATCAAACCCTTTGGGTCAATGCGTACTTGTTGATAAAGTGTGTAAGAGATGCCCTCTATTAATCCGAGAATCCTGTTTTCCGGCTGATTTGATGCTTTTGCCGTTCGACGAGTTTGATGTTATTCTTGGTTTGGATTGGTTAACCGCGCATGATGCGGTTGTGAATTGCAAAAGCAAGACTATCGATTTGAGGTGCGCAAATAACGAAATAATCCGAGTTGAGTCTGCGGACTTAAGGGGGTTGCCAGCTGTAATATCAGCAATGTTGGCCCAGAAATATGTAAGGAAAGGGTGCGAAGCATACCTCGCGTATGTACTTGATGACAAGGAGTTAGAAAAGAAACCCGAATCGGTGCCGGTGGTTTGTGAATACCCGGATGTTTTTCCTGAAGAGTTACCGGGTTTGCCACCTGTTCGGGAAGTAGAGTTTGGAATTGAGCTTGTACCTGGAACTACGCCAATTTCGATCGCTCCGTATCGTATGGCACTAACTGAGTTAAAAGAGTTGAAAGCTCAGTTGCAAGAATTGACGGATAGAGGTTTCGCTCGACCGAGTTTCTCGCCTTGGGGTGCACCAGTATTGTTCGTGAAAAAGAAGGACGGAACCATGAGGTTGTGCATTGACTATCGTCAACTGAATAAAGTGACGATAAAGAATAAGTATCCGTTACCGCGTATAGATGATCTGTTCGATCAATTAAAGGGAGCATCGGTGTTTTCAAAGATAGATTTGAGATCGGGTTATTATCAGTTACGGATTCGAGATTCGGACGTACCCAAAACTGCTTTCAGAACGAGGTACGGTCACTATGAGTTCTTAGTGATGCCGTTTGGGCTCACTAATGCCCCTGCGGTGTTTATGGATTTGATGAATCGGATCTTTAGGCCGTACTTGGATCGGTTCGTAGTTGTGTTTATTGATGACATCTTGGTCTATTCAAGAGATGAGGCCGAACATGCTGAGCATCTGAGGCTAGTGATGCAAATTTTGCGGGATAAGCAGTTATATGCTAAGTTCAGTAAGTGTGAGTTCTGGCTAAGAGAGGTTAGCTTCTTGGGTCATGTGGTATCCGCATTGGGTATTCGGGTTGACCCGAGCAAAATTTCAGCCATACTTAACTGGAAGCCTCCGAGAAACGTTACCGAAGTCCGGAGCTTTCTAGGGCTCGCCGGTTATTACCGACGATTTGTCAAAGGTTTCTCGATGATAGCCACACCAATGACGAAGCTACTTCAGAAGGATGTTAAGTTCGAATGGACGGAGAAATGTCAGAAAAGCTTCGATCAACTGAAAACTCATCTGACTAAAGCTCCAATTTTGGTGCAACCCGAATCGGGTAAAGAGTTTGTCGTTTATAGTGACGCATCCCTACTCGGGTTGGGTTGTGTATTGATGCAAGAAGGTCGAGTTGTGGCCTATGCGTCGAGACAATTGAAGCCACACGAGAGAAATTATCCGACCCATGATCTCGAACTAGCCGCCATTGTGTTTGCATTGAAAATATGGCGACATTATTTGTTTGGTGAGAAGTGCCATGTGTTTTCGGATCACAAAAGTCTCAAATATTTGATGACTCAACGGGACTTGAATCTGCGACAAAGACGTTGGCTTGAATTGTTGAAGGATTATGAGCTTGTCATTGATTACCACCCGGGAAAGGCTAATGTGGTTGCGGACGCCTTAAGCCGGAAATCACTGTTTGCTTTGCGAGCGATGAATGTACACTTGTCTGTTCTACCTGACAATGTGTTAGTAGCTGAATTAAAAGCCAAACCATTATTGACTCATCAAATTCATGAAGCTCAGAAAGTCGATGATGAATTAGTTGCAAAACGAGCTGAGTGTGTTCCAAACAAGGAATCGGAGTTTCAGATTGATGATGATGGTTGTTTGAGGTTTAGAAGTCGTTTGTGCGTTCCAAGGAATTCGGAACTCATTCCGATGATCCTGAACGAAGCCCATTGTAGCCGAATGTCAATTCACCCGGGGAGCACGAAAATGTACAACGACTTGAAACGTCGATTTTGGTGGCATGGTATGAAGCGAGACATCTCCGACTTTGTTTCGAGATGTTTAATATGTCAGCAAGTGAAAGCGGAACATCAAGTGCCTTCAGGGTTACTTCAGCCGATCATGATACCCGAGTGGAAATGGGACCGAGTCACAATGGACTTTGTGTCCGGACTGCCATTGTCCGCAAGTAAGAAGGATGCGATTTGGGTTGTTGTTGATAGGCTGACTAAGTCGGCTCACTTTATCCCCGTGCGTACGGATTTCTCATTGGATAAACTAGCCGAGTTGTATGTTTCTCAGATTGTGAGATTACATGGAGTACCTATTTCTATCGTGTCGGATAGAGATCCGAGATTCACCTCGCGATTTTGGAAGAAATTGCAAGAAGCTTTGGGTACCCAGCTGCATTTTAGCACCGCTTTTCATCCCCAAACCGATGGTCAATCCGAGCGGATAATTCAGATACTCGAGGATATGCTGAGATGCTGCATCCTTGAGTTTAGTGGTTCATGGAACGGTATGTACCTTTGATTGAATTCGCTTACAACAATAGTTTTCAATCAAGTATTAAGATGGCACCTTACGAGGCTTTGTACGGTCGTAAATGCCGTACACCATTGTTTTGGACCGAGCTTGGTGAAAGTAAAATTTTCGGAGTTGATTTGATTAAAGATGCTGAACAGAAAGTAAAAGTAATCCGTGAAAGTTTGAAGGCAGCCACAGATCGTCAGAAATCGTATGCGGATCTGAAACGGAAGGACATTGAATATCAGGTGGGAGATAAAGTGTTCCTTAAAGTTTCGCCTTGGAAAAAGGTACTTAGGTTTGGCCGTAAGGGCAAGTTGAGCCCGAGATTCATTGGGCCGTACGAAATCTCCGAACGAGTGGGGCCAGTTGCGTATAGATTGATTTTGCCCCCTGAGCTTGAAAAGATTCACGATGTCTTTCATGTTTCGATGCTTCGACGCTATCGATCTGATCCGTCGCATATAATTAGCCCATCAGAGGTTGAAATTCAAGCCGATATGAGTTATGAAGAAGAACCGATACGTATCCTAGCTCGTGAGGTGAAAGAGTTGCGAAACAAAAGGGTTCCGTTGGTTAAGGTGTTGTGGCTCAAACACGGGATCGAGGAAGCAACCTGGGAACCCGAGAGCTCGATGAAGGAACGATATCCAAACCTATTTACTGGTAAGATTTTCAAGGACGAAAATCCTTAAAGGGGGGAGAGTTGTAATATCCCGAATTAGGACCTAATCGGAATAGTGGTTTCGTGACCACAAATCTGAGATAGAAATAATTATTTTATAATTATTTTGAGGTTTACGATATGATTGCATGATTGTGTGAAAATTTCGTGACGAAATTCTATGCATAAAGTGCTTAAGTTGAAATTAGGGACTAAATCGAATAATTTGCAAAACTTGCATTCTAGAAGTTTTTAGTATGAAATTGCTTTGGAATATTAATGAGGAGGTCTTAAATAGAAATTTGACCAATTTCTAAGTTTATAGACAAAAATTGAACATGGATGGAATTTTTGAAAGTTTAGTAAGGAAGGGCATTTTGGTCATTTGGATATTAAATGAAATAAAATGGGAAAAATAACACAAAAATGATCATCTTCTCCATAAGTTGCTGCCAAATTTTGCTCTCCACCATAGCTAGGGTTTCAACACTTTTAAGCCTTGATTGTATGTGATTTCTATGCCCGTTTTTAAAGATTTTTATGTTTTTGAAATCCCGGTAGCTCAATTTAGCTTATGCTAGCAATAATTCAACCTAGGGTTCATATTTAGAAAAATACCCATAGGTGAAATTTGTGTATTTTGGTGTTTTATGATAGAATATGAGGTTTTAAATTATGCTAGACAACTTGTGCTACTCGGTTTTAAGTGAAAACGAGTAAAAGAGCTTAATCGGTAAAAATACCTAATAGTCATAAGTACATGTTAGAGTGTGAATTTGATGTTGCCATAGAAGGGAAAAATTATCAGCATGTCATAAAACATAAGAATAAGGGATGAAGTTTAATTCTCGAGCCTAGGGGCAAAAGTGTAAATATGCAAAAGTTTAGGGGAAAAATGGTAATTTTGTCAATGTTCGTACTAGGGGCTGTTTTGATGAATGTATGTATTAAATAAATTAATTTGGTATTATAGATCAAGAGAAACAAGATTCAAGTCATGATCGAGGGAAAAAACAAAGTTTACGAGGAATAGGCTCGATTGTTAATATTTTGTATCGAGGTAAGTTCATGTGTAAATAAGGTAACATAATTTTATTTTAAGTGATTTAATAATATTTGTATGATATGATATTTATTATCATGAAATATTGTGCTTTGTGAATTATTATTTGGTAATACGCAAATTATGTGAATAATTTAATAAGTATGAGATGTTAGCAAATATCGATTTCTATATTCCGAAGAAGGCGATCGAAATGTGTAATTGAAAAGAATCCCGTTTGAACCTTGGGAATAGATTAGGGTACAAGTGACATGTCACTAGGATGGTTGAGTTCCGAACTCGTTGAGTTGAGTCCGAGTTCACTTATGGATGCGAACGCCCGAGCTTATTGAGTTGAGTTCGAGTTCGTTTATGGGTGGGTTACATGGTAGCTTGGCTACATAGATTTCAAAAGCTATTGAGCTTGTTCAGTTATGAGTATAGCACTTACGTGCACACTATCCGCGTATCCGAAATTATATTTCGATGTGTTCAACGGGAGAATCCTAAGAGAATATGGAGAATACTTAAAACAAAAGTGATTCGATGATGAATGTGTTGAAGAAGTGAAAATGGACAGGTATGAGTTTAATCCTTGGTTGAGAACTTGGTAAGACAAAATTGTGGTAAGATAGTAAGTATTCTTATGATATGAGTGTCTTAATGATGTTTATGTTGGATTGCATGATCATGTTACTTGTTATTTGCATGTGAACTTACTAAGCATTTATGCTTACTCCCTCCTTTTCATTCATTGTAGTTTTGACAAGCCGGATAGGTCGAAGGCTCGTTCACACTATCCGAACATCTAAATTGGTAAAATGGCTTGTATATTTTGAGTGTGGCATGTATAGCAATATACTCACTTTGTGTAAATGATCATATGATATGGTTATGGTTTGGCAAGAAAAGGGTTTGTAAATGATTAGCTATTGGAATGGCTAATCAAGTTTATATATGATAACAAGTATGCTTTATGTCTTAACTAAACCATGAAAATCCTTGGAAAGGTAAAATTGGCCACAAAACAGAATCAGACAGCAGCAGTGACATGAATTTGAAAAATCACTAAAAATAGTAGAAATGGAATTAAAGGATGAATAAGTTATGAAATCAAAGCTTGATGAGTCTATTTTCATATGGATGGAACAAAACAGGTAAATGAGTTATGAGATATTTATGTTTTGGTGGAACAGGGTTAGAGTGGTATTTGAATCCCCGATTCTGAATTTAAAAATTCACCATAAATTGTAAAAAAATAATTAGAAGTCATGTTTTACATTTATAGATTCCTTATTGAGTATGGTTTTATTAGAAACAAACGGCATAATCATTGAAAATCTGTACAGAGAGATATCTGATTCGTAATACATAGGGGTCAGAGTAGTCGAACCTTGAAACAGGGGAGACTTTAATCAATAAACTGTACTAATTAGATCAACAAAAAAATTCTATAAAATAGTTAGTAGATAGATATATGAGTCTAGTTTCAGGGAAAATTTACGGATCTTAATTTTGAGTTTCAGAACTCGAGATATGAATTTTTAAGCGACTGTGACGCAGTTAGCCAGCTTGTCTAAAAATTCTAAAATAAATTGTTTAACCTATTTAATTAATGAATTAAGTTTAGTAACACCTCGTTCTCGACTCCGGTGACGGTCTCGGGTACGAGGGTGTTATATAACCACACCTTAACATGTAATTAATATAATTTAAGTTAATATAAATGCTATTAAAATCTGATAATCATAAATTTGCTCAATCACAACCTTACTGAGAATTCATTACATTCCGAGTTCATTACTTATGAGTTTTTCGTACATACCTGTACCAACTCGTAACATAATCACATCCTTTCACATCTTTGACATTCCCATTAAACACTTGGAATATTAACGAATACTCAAAAATCTTGCACATAAGTGCCATATATGTAGCTAAAGCTACCTCCTATATCATAACACATATAGGCTCGCTCTCGAGCTATTCACGGGCTTGCTCACACAAGCTGTCAGTTAGGACGTAGCTACCCAATGCTGCTCACACAAGCTGTCAGGTATCCGTAACATAGGCCAAAATACCCAGCCACTAGTAGGATATACGAGACCAGCACTTGGATCACATAAACACATATACACATGGGTTCCTAGTAACATGTCACTCGTATCCTATTCTATTCCTAAGGTTCAACCGGGATTTCTCGCCTGTCAAAACTTTGTCGAATACATCCAAAGAGTCAATCCCAATTCATACAATATTAAAGTATTTAAAACATAAATATAATAATTCATTATTTACATACGAACTTACCTCGATACAAAAATAGTAGAATTGGACCTAATCGTCAAACACTTTGTTTTTCCCCCGATCTAGGTCTAAACCTCGTTTTTCTTGATCTATGATAACAAATTTAATTCATTTAGTACTCACATTATTCAATTTGGTCCAAAAATCATTTTATGGCAAAATTACATTTTTGCCCCTAATGTTTCACATTTGTACAATTTAGTCCCTAGGCTCGTAAAATAAAATGTATTCAATTTCTTCAAAACCCAAGCCTAGCCGAACCATTTTCATACTCATATTAACCAACATTTTCCAATTAATCACACTTTTACTACTTATTTTATAACTTTTACAAATAAGTCCTTTTTGACATTTTTAACGAAAATCACTTAGCAAAAGTTGTTTATCTATCACCAAACATGCATTTTCTACCATTAGACATCAAAATACACAAATATCTAACATGGGTACAATTTTAAGCTTCATCTTTCTTTCAAATTAGTCCTTGAAATAGCTAAATTAGGTTACAAAGATATTAAAAATGTAAAAATCATTAAAAACGGGGCTAGAACGGACTTACAATCGAGCTTGAAATCTTGGAAAATCGTAGCTATGTCTTCTTACATTATTCGGTCATGGGGGGACTAATTTGAAAAGATGGACACTTTTTATTTAATTTATTTTGTCTTGATTTACCAAAAGACCAAAATGCCCTTCACGTATAACTTTAAAATTTCACCTAATCATGTCCATTTTTGTCAATTTAATTAAAAAATGGTCTAACTACCATCTGAGGACGTTCAATTTAAAATTTCATAGCAATTAGATACCTCTATCTTCTAGAACATACATTTTTCACCTATTGCAATTTAGTCCTTTTAACTAAATTGAGTGCCCAATCGATAAAATTTTCAAACAAAATTTTCATGAAACAATTCCATGAAACTGTAGACCATAAAAAATAAAAAATAAATAAATCTTTCTACGTCAGATTTGTCCCGAAACCACTGTTCCGACTAGACCAAAGTCAGGTTGTTATATTGAACCATCATTAGACAATGACAATTGAGTATTCATAGCCAGCAAGGAAAACAGGGATTGTCTGCTCAGAGCATCAGCAACCACATTGGCTTTCCCGAATGATAGTTAATAACAAGATCATAATCTTTCAATAATTCAAGACATCTGCGCTGTCTCAAATTTAAAACTTTCTATGACATCAAGTATTTCAGACTTATATGATTGGTGAATATGTGTAATTTTTATCCAAACAAGTAATGCCGCCAAATTTTCATTACAAACATTATGGATGCAAATTCAAGATCATGTGTCAGATAGTTCTTTCATGTGGCTTCAGTTTGTCTTGAAGCATAGGCTACTAATTTATCGTCTTGCATCAAGATACAGCCTAAACCATGGAATGACGCATCACTATAAACTATAAATTCCTTACCCAATTCTGGCTAAACTAACACTGGTGCCTTTGTAAATAAAGCTTTCAACTTGTCAAAACTCAGCTGGCATTTATTAGTCCACTCAAATTTTACATCTTTTTACAGTAAACGAGTCATCAGAGAAGCTATCATTGAAAAAACTTATTACGAACCTCTGATACTAACTATCTAGTCCAAGAAAACTTCAGACTTCAAACACATTATTTAATGGCTTCCAATTAACAATGGCTGAAATTTTATTCGGGTCTACTCTGACACCTTCAGGAGATACTATATGCCCAAGAAAACTAACTTCTCATAGCCAAAATTCACATTTATTTAATTTGGCGTACATTTGTTTCTCTAGCAGAGTCTGCAACACTATTCTCAAATGCTCAGCATGCTCATTTTCATCTTGAGAGTAAACCAAAATATCATCTTTAACTACCACCATAAACCTGTATACTGCAGGTGCATTTGTCAAGCCGAATGGCATCACAAGAAACTCATAGTGCCCATACCTGGTTCTAAAAGCAATCTTTGGCTGATCTGATTCTTTTACTCGTAGTTGATAATAACCAGAACAGAGATCAATCTTCGAAAATACAGTGGCATATTTTAACTGGTTAAACAAGTCATCAATACGAGGCAATGGGTACTTGTTCTTTATTGTAACTTTGTTGAGCTGTCTATAATCAATACATAGCCTTAACGATCCATCCTTCTTCATTACAAATAGAATCGGTGCACCCCAAGGTGAGAAACTAGGTCGAGCAAAACCTCTGTCAATCAACTCTTGCAACTGTACCTTCAGCTCTTTCAATTCAGTAGGAGCCATTCTATAAGGTGCTATGGATATCAGTGTTGTTCCCGGGACAAGATATGTAGAGAATTCCACCTCTCTTTCCAGTGGTAAACTAGGTAATTCTTCTGGGAATACATCAGGAAATTCACATGTCGAAACCATTTTTAATTTAAAAAATGGGATCGACTTTAAAATATAATTTGGAGTCCCCACCAATCCTTTTTGTTTAGGCATGATCAGATCACCTTGTAAAATATTTTCTTTTATTAAAACATTAATTTTGGCCTACGAAATTCAAGAAAAACAAGTTCGGGAGTTGGTTATGTACAAGGAAGGATTAGCACACTCATAACGCCCAAAATTAATACCTAATTGATTAATTAATGTCCTAGTGTTGAAAATTTGAAAAGATTTTGAAATAAAATTTCTTTTAAAAAATATTTGAATAACTCAAATTGGATGTTAAGATTTTCTTGTCCCGAAGGAATAAAATATCGCATCCAACACATTAGGACACGACATTTTTGAACCCTCGAAACCAAGATCGTCTTTTGATTTTCAAAACTGATGCATTGAAATTTCAAAAGGGATATTTGACTATTTGGTCAAACGAAAAATCAAAACCCAGCACGTTAGGGCACATTTTCTCGAATTTCTAAAAGCAAAATATTGCCTTGTTTTGAGAAAATTTCAAATAAAAGCGATTATAAACTGACTTGTAATACATTTATTTGGTTTGTTTGGAAAAAAATGTCCAATTGTGGACAAATAAGTTGGAAATCTCAATTACAATGCAATACCCAGAAATGAAAAGCAAAGTTACAAACATGGAGAATATACATGGATAAAATAATATACAAATGAATAGCAATAATATAAAAGATATAAATATACAAATCAGGATACACTCAATGTTAATAATCTCACAACATGCTCCATTCAAATACCAACATTTATAATTTAAAACTAATGAAAGATGATTTAAAAATAAAACACATAAAAATGCATCAAGCTTTCAAACAAATATGATAATGTAAAAAAATGTAGAAGAAAAGGAATTTAAAATTGACAATATAAAAACATTTAAAGTAATTAATAAAAATTTGAAATAAATCATAAGACTAAGAATAACAATAAATCATATCTAAAATAATGTTATATAAATTAAATTTTAAAATAAGCATTATGCAAGTAAAGAATTAAAGTAAGTAATATACAAAACAATATATATATCTAAATAAATAATATACATAAATTAAATTTAAAAATAGTTTAATATAAATAATATATATAAAAATAATAATGTATAAGAGTATTTAAAATAAACATCATACAAATCTTTAAAACAAAGAAATATAAAAGAGAATTTTAAAATAAATGAACTATATAATAAAGCAATTTAAAAAATATACCAATGAAAGTATAAAAAATAATGGACTAAAATAATATGTTAAAATAATTTAAAAAATGAGTAATAAATAAATTAAGAGGAATAAAAGAATTACATAAACTAAAATAAAAAAAACTCAATTGAAATAAATAAAAACTAAAAGGGGTAATTAATAAATAAAATAAACCATTGAAACAAAATTAAGGACTAAAACACAATGCGCGCAAATCAAAGAGGACTAAAAATGCAAATGACTCAAATCCCGAAACGAAACGTTTAAACGCGGACTAATTTGAAACAGTGTGTAAATCCCAAGGAAAAATTGAAAATACAAAAAGATAGAAACAGGGCTTAATTGAATGACAGCGTGAAATATAGGGACTAAGCGCACAAATATCCCTTCACCGCAAAAACGCGTAGATCCTAAGGGTATACGGTCGGGTTGAATTGGGTTGCCCTATACGACGTCATTTTGAGGCCACTGAAGAAGGCCCCAAATGATGTTGTTTCTTCGCTTTTATAAATACAACATTGTCCTTAAATCACAGAATCAATCAGCCCTTTCTAAAACAAAACCCTAGCCACTCTTTTATATTTCATTTAGCCGACCCAAAAAACAACTCACTAATCGCCGTACCACCACCCTAATCGGTGGCCGGCGGTGAGTATAAGCCCGCTTTTAACCCCGTAAGAATCATGCCTAAGATTTAGCACTTCCACCCGCAAACAAAAAATCAAAAAAGGACTCCCGATTTGCCGAATGAGATTAGACTCCGACGACATAAACGGTTACTTTGTAGCAGACGCAAAATGAAAGAAAGAACAAAAAAATGATAAAAACCCCACTCCAATCGGGAAAAAATAAGAAGGAGAATCACCTTCTGAAAATTCCCTTTTCCGTACTTTTGATTTCTTAGTCTTTGTATTCGTCAAAATTTGCACCGATTATCTCTGGCTTTTTATAGCCGAATGAAAAAAATGAAAATACAAAAATATTTTTCTTTTTTTCTTTTCTATTTCTCTGCTATATTTGTTGCTGTTATTTTTGTCGCTTTTCTCAGGTAAGGACGTAGCAGTGACGCACTGGAGGTTGCTACGCCGCAAAGGGGAAACCCTAGTGCTTCCGAGGTCCCATTGTATTTGGGCCATTTTAAGAGTTGGACCATTGGGTCCGTAGGTTTGAGTTAGATTAGGTTTAGCTTGGGTTTTAATTTGTATCTCATTGTAAAATGGGTTCTGAAATTTGGGCTATAATTTGTATTTAGGCTGGTGAGGGTTGTAAGTAGACTATTTTGGACTGTTTTAATTTGGAATTTATTTACTGCTTTTTTATTTATACTATTTATTATTTTTTTGGATAATTTATGGGCCCAGGCGAAATTGGCCTATTACAGTTGCCCCTCTTTGCTCATTGTCGTGTAACGGGAATGGTGGAAAGACTTTAAAAGGACCGATTTTGCCCGGTCTTGCTAAATCTTGACTTTTTGGCACTTCTTTTCTTCAAGTAGCCCCATTCTATCCCATTACGTTTTCAGGGTTATAGGAAATAGTGCTTTAATCTACTCCACTAGAATTTCAGGGAAAAGAGATTTGTATCTTCAAAGAGATAAAAGCTGATGATTTCAACCTGCTCCACTGCAATTTCAGGGAGATAAGGCTGGAGGCTAAACTCTACTCCCCTGCTAGCTTGGGAAGATAAGATTTGCCATCTTCGATCTGCTCCACTACTGCTTAGGGAGATAAGATCTACAATCTTCAGTCTGCTCCTTTACTACCTCAGGAAGATAAGACTACAATATTCAGCCTGCTCCCTTGCTACCTCAGAGAGATAAGGCTAGTGGCTAAAATCTGCTCCCTTGCTACCTCGGGAAGATAAGATTTGCGGTCTTTGATCTGCTCCACTACTATTTCAGGGAGACAAGATCTACAATCTTCATTCTGCTCCCTTGCTACCTCAAGAAGATAAGACTACAATCTTTAGCCTGCTCCCTTTCTACTTCAGAGAGATAAGGTCGGTGGCTAAAATCTGCTCCCCTGCTACCTCGGGAAGATAAGATTTGCCGTCTTCGATCTGCTCCACTGCTATTTCAGGGAGACAAAATCTAAATTCACCGATGTTACTACACCATCCTCTGGGACATATCCTGTAGACTCGGTTTTATATGCCTATGTTTATGCCAAATGATTAGGATGCTATGATCAAATGCTCCTAACTAGATGTGTTATGAATGATATATGAATGCAGAAATGAGAATGCCCCTTTGTTAAATGCTTAAGGTATCATCGCTTGTTGTTCATCAGGGTATTATCACTGACGTATTATGCTGCCATCTTGTTCGGCTGGTATTTTCTGACAGAAAATTTTGAAGAAACAATCACATTTTGCTCAACTAGTTTGCTCTACTGTAACTTCAGGATCTTTTTCACTGTACCTCTGGGACCTAAGGTTTGTTCCATCTTCAAACCCTCCCATTGCAACTCAAGGGTGTAGGATCTGATTTTCCCCCATCAATTCGGTCTATTACACCATTCTCCGGGTGTCATGACCAGACGTGTATTCTTGATATTTGCATGAATGCAAAATATCATTTTTCTTTTCTTGAGAATGACCCCCTTTTATACTGATCATTTTTCGTTGAAATTGTATCACTGACGCAATATCTTTTCCTTTTGTTCAATCACTATTTTGGACAAAAATTGAAAGAGATGGTCTCAATTTAAACCCTTCCTACTCAGACATTTCCTTAAGCTTGGTGAGTTCTAAACAATAGTCCTATTTTTGGTTCTTGTATTATTTAGAAGCTTCTAGAGTAATATGCAAACCTTCTGTTGTGAAAATATTATTAGTCTATTAATCATTATTTCAATGCAACATGCTTGCAAGAAATCATTACAGTGGATATGAATATAATTAAATTGGAGCATAACTCGAAGTGAATAAAATATCAAAGATAGAAAAATAAAAATGGAAATTGATTGGGAATGCATATCTTGAAAAGGAAAAAAATTCAAAGATAGCCAATTCAATATCAATAAGATTAAGACTAAGTACCCCGATATCGCAACCTGAATTCCTCTGTACGAACTTCTTGAAGACCAATTTGAACTTAACATGTGTTTAGGAGATCAAAAGTACTTTGTCAATGCCTCAAGATGTAGCAGACCCTTTTCTTAGTTAATTTAGGTATAGCAAGATCACCGTCTTCCCCATCTTTGATCAAAATTTGAGCCCCTCTTTTCGGGTTTTCAACTCAAATCCCTTTTGGACTCAAGGTGCCCTTTGTGGGTTTTCACCTTGGTCTTTTCTTCTTATCTTTTTATTTTCATTTTTAGGGTCTCAAAGTGCCCTTTGTTGGTTTTCACCTTGGCCCCCCTTTTTTTAAGAATGTCTCAAAGCGCCCTTTGTGGGTTTTCACTTTGGGCTCTTTCCCTTTTTCAGTATATTACTTCTTGACTGAATCTGAATTCACCAGATTGGGTAAGTTTTTCCCATCCATTTCGATCAAAATTAGTGATCCTTCAGAGAAAGCCTTCTTTACCACATAAAGTCCTTCCCAGTTTGACATCCATTTCCCTCTGAAATCCTTTTTTATAGGAAGGATCTTTTTTAATACAAGGTCCCCCTCATGAAACTCTCTTGGGCGAACCTTCTTGTCAAAAGCTCTCATAATTCGTTTTTGGTACACCTGACCATGATGGATAACCCTTAATCTCTTTTCCTCAATTAGATTTAACTAATCATGTCAAGATTGAATCCACTCTACTTCATCTAACTTTATCTCCGACAAAACTTGAAGGGAAGGTATCTCTACTTCAATGGGTAAAACCGCCTCCATTCCATAGACCAATGAGAAAGGCATTGCCCCAATAGAAGTTTTGACAGATGTTCTATAAGTATAGAGAGAAAATGGTAATTTCTTGTGCCAATCTCTGTAAGTTTCAGTCATTTTTCCCACAATCTTCTTGATATTTTTATTGGCTGCCTCCACTGCACCATTCATTTTTGGATGATACGATGATGAAATATGGTGTTTGATCTTGAACTGCCTACAGACCTCTGCTATCGTGCTGTTATTCAAATTTAATGCATTATCAGATATTATCCTCTTAGGCATTCCATATCGACATATGATTTTCTTCTTTAAAAATTTGCTGACTGTCGAATTAGTCACATTGGCATATGAAGCAGCCTCTACGTACTTGGTGAAATAGTCGATGACCACAAAGATGAACCGATGCCCATTCGAAGCCTTCGGCGAGATTGGCCCTATGACATCTTTGCCCCACATGGAGAAAGGCCATGGGGAAGTCATAACTTGCAAAGGCGAAGGAGGTACATGAATTTTGTCACCATAAATTTGACATTTATGACACCTCTTGGCATAATTGATGCAGTCTCCCTCCATGGTAGACCAGTAATATCCAAATCTCATAATTTGTCTTGCCATTGTGAAACCATTAGCATGCATTCCACAAAAACCCTTGTGAACTTCTTCCAAGATTTTCTTAGCTTCAACAGCATCCACACATCTCAATAGTACCTGATCCTTTCTTTTTTTGTACAGGATCTCCCCATCTAAGACATAATCATAGGTTAGTATTCTCAACGTACTTTTATCATTCTCATTTGCTTGGTCAGGATACTCACTATTTCTCACATACCGTAATATATCTTGATACCAAGGGTGGTCATCTCTCTTTTCTTCCTCTATGTTATAACAATAAGATGGGGCCTCGTAAATACTCATCTAAATGGGCTTTATATCCTCTTGTTTACTCACTTTGATCATGGAAGCCAAAGTAGCCAAAGCATCTGCCATCTGGTTTTTGTCTCGCGGGAGATAATTGAAGGTAATATCATCAAACTCTTCGATTAACCCCAGAACTAACCTTTGATAATTAATCAATTTAGAGTCTCTTTTCTCTCATTCACCTTTAAGCTGATAAATCACTAGTGCAGAATCTCCGTATACTTCTAGTGCTCTGATCTTGCATTCTATGGCTGAACGGAGTCCCATGATACATGCCTTATACTCTGCCATATTATTTGTGCAATCAAAATCCAATTTACATGTAAATGGATAATGATCTCCATTTGGGGATATTAGAACTGCCCAAATTCCATTACCCATAGCATTGAGGCTCTATCAAAGTTCAATTTCCAAAGATGATCTTTAGTAGTGTTATCTTCAGTAGCTGCCACATACATTAGCTCTTCATTGGGGAAATCAAAATTCAAGGGCTCATAATCTTTTAGAGCTCTGTTGGTCAGAAAATCTGCTATTGTGCCCCCTTTCACGGCCTTTTGGCTCACATAGATTATGTTAAATTTAGAAAGTAGAATTTGCCACCTAGCCATCTAGCCATCCTTCCGTTCAAAGCATTTGACTCCATCATATATTTTAGGGGGTCCAACTTCGAGATTAGCCAAGTTGTATGGTACAACATGTATTGATTCAACCTCCGAGTTGTCCAAATTAAAGCACAACACAATTTCTCAATCGTCGAATATCTCAATTCACACTCAGTGAATTTCTTACTAAGGTAATATATCTCCTTTTCTTTTCTTCCCGACTCATCATGTTGACCAAGCACACATCCCATAGAGTTATTAAACACTGTTAAATACAGTATTAACGGCCTATCCGGGCTTGGAGGTAACAGCACTAGGGGACTTGACAAGTACTATTTAACCTTATCGAAAGCTTTCTAGCATTCATCATCCCATACACCTGGGTTGTGTTTTTTAAGAAGACGAAATATGGGGTCACATTTTTGAGTTAATAGTGAAATGAACCGAGAAATGTAATTTAACCTTCCAAGGAAGCCTCGAACTTCTTTTTGAGTACCCGGTGGAGGCAATTCTTTTATAGCCTGAACTTTGTTTGAGTTAATCTCAATTCCCCTCTCACTGTCCACACACATTCGTACTTTTCCATCTTTCTTAGGAACAGGCACAATATTGGCTACCCATTCTGAGTATTTGATCACCTGCAGGAATCCAACATTAAATTGATTTTTGACTTTCTCCTTTATTTTTAGCACAATGTTTGGCCTCATCCTTCAAAGCTTCTGCTGAACTAGTTTGCAATCTTCTTTTGTGGGAAGATGATGTACTACAATATCGATGCTTAACACGGGCATATCCTGGTATAACCATGCGAAGACATCTTTAAATTCTTGAAGTAACCCAACAAGGTCTCTCTTTGTTTCTTCGGTTATGCATGTTCCAGTTTTTACTACTTTTCCTTCTTCTAAGGTCACCATGTCCACTGTATCCTTATGAGGTAGAATTTGTTTTTCCTCTTGCTCTACCATCCTTAACAAGTCTGAAGATAAATCACAATCTCTGTCATCGTTAAAGTCTTGGGATCCCTTTAAGCAAAGGTCTTGCTCAAAAGGCGATTTTGAGTCAGTAATAGAGTCGCTCATGTCATTGATATCTAGGGACCTATTGTAGGTACAAAAATATACAAAGAATGAATGAATTTAAGAATTATTATCTGTATGGTATGATTATCAATAAAATGAAAGAATGATTTGGAAGAAAGTCTAAAAGGACTAAGATAATTATTCGTACAGAAAGAATAAAATAATTACTTGTATGGAACGAATGACAGAATATTTGCTCAAAACAATAGCAAAAATGTACTTCATTGAAATAATGATGTTTGAACATGAGCCTATTTCATAAAGAAATCTTTATTGCCTCTAGGTTTAAACCAACAAGTGTGTTTTGAACATTACTCTAAGTAAGCTCTAAAAACTACAGGAATTTCTTCTGCAATCCAATTGTTCAGAACACTCCCAGGTTTATAAAGGCAGATATTTGAAAAGGTCCCACCTTCAACTGTCTCTTCGAATATGGCATTGATGTGAACATTTCCCAACATTTCTTCAATGTTTCCTTTCCCTGGAGTCCTCCACTCAGGATGAATAATCCCTCCTGATACGAAAGTCTTGGATATGTGAGGAATTATCATGGGTTCCCATTTGATTTCTTCACCACTCAAATGTGCCTTTCTTCTTTCCTGCCTTTTTTCCAACTCCTTCTTTCTTTTCCTTGCACTTGGTTTGAACCCTAAACCAAAATGGTCATGTTTATCTTTCAACATTGTAACCTTAACTTTTCCCTAGAGATGTCTCCCAAGTCCCTTTCCTGGTAAAGTTCCCCTTCCTACCATCAATTGTAGACCCATTGTTGTAGTTTTGGATATTTTCGACACAGGCATCTTGCTCCCTTCAGTGCTGAATGTTGCATTTACAAACTCCAAAGACCGAAAAGAACATTTGATTGCTTCATCATCTGTCTCCAAATATGGCGCGTCACTGGTTATAGCCGCAATAATATCTTCTTCGGTGTTTATCGTCACCAGCCAACCTTCTGATACTAACTTTAACTTCTGATGTAGTGTCAAAGGCACTGCCCCTGCCGAATGTATCCAAGGTCCCCTTAACAAGTAGTTGTAAGAGGGTTTAATATCCATCACTAAGAAGTCCACCTCATATGTGGTTGGGCCAATCAACAATGGTATTTCTATTTTCCCCATGACCCTTCTTTCTGTGCCACCGAATGTCCTCACTATATTCTGACATCCCTTCATGTGTGAGCTATCCACGGGTAATCTATTTAATGTAGACAAGGGTAATACATTCAGTGCTGACCCACTGTCTATAAGACTCTTGGCAATGTATACCCTTTGCATATGGTGGTTATATGCAGGGCTTTAGTGGATCTCGTACCTCCTAGTGGTATTTCATCATCATTGAAGAAAATGAAGTTATCAGCACTTATGTTATTAACCAGCTGATCCAATTTATTGATAGAGATATCATTAGACATGTACGTCTCGTTTCACAATTTTATCAATGCACTTTTGTAACACCCCTCCCCCATACCCGATGCCGGGATAGGGTTCGAGGCATTACCAGGACTTTACATTTTGAAACGTACCAAATTGGGTCACCAAGTTTTACTCAAATTTTAAGCTTTTCATCCATGAACAACTCGTCCCTTATATAGGCCTTCGAGGCTTATGACATACCTAGAAGCATGCAGGACAAATTTGGGTACGTTCGATAAACCTTGGGCTCCTTAGGAAATTTTTCCTTATCATAAAGTGTCACACGCCCGTGTAGGTGGGCCGTGTGGGCTCACATGCCCGTGTGACTTGGGGCACACCCATGCCCTTCAGCCGTGGGCAACACTGACTTGGCACATGCCCGTTCTACCTACCCGTGGACGACACTGTCTTTTTTAACACGGCCATGGTGCACGCCCGTGTGGCCTACCCGTGTACAACTTTGAACTAAAATTTTAAATGCAGGGGACACATGGCCATAGCACACGCCCATGGGAGGGAACTGTGTGTCACACACAGCCTAGATACACGCCCGTGTGTCTAACCATGTGGACTCTAATAATCTATTTTCCAAGCCTTTAGTCACCCCTTCTACTACTTGTGCTTAGTGGTTACCAAATTGAAAGTAAAACACAATTATACACTTGTAAATAATCTTAATTACACTAGATGTATGGAAACCTCATATCATTGGTTTCATACATGATAGGTTATTTCCTACTTAGTGTTTATGGGTTTCCATGTCACTTTAATTCATCCAAAATTGGCTCGTTCATGTGACTCATTGCCAATTGGTAACGACCCATCACTTGTAAATAAAACCATGCATAAATTCGTAGGTCATAGCCTACTTCAATTTAGCCAATTTTCGTGGCCATATACCAAGAGATAAAAATATTCGTACATGCCTTCATTTGGAAAATCAAATGATACATATAACAAAATACTCAAAAATACTATACATGCCATTGAACAAAACAAACGAAGTCTTTATACTGAAGCTTGTGTAGTTAATAGTGTGTTGACTCTCCAATCGTCTTCCAATCCTTTCGAGTCCTCGAGCTCTGTGAGATAGGGAAAAAGAGTGGGGTAAGCATTTACATGCTTAGTAAGCTCGAATAACTAAAAAATAAACTTATCGAGTAATTAGCATACATCCATATTTAAATCATGAAATCATCAATTATGAAATGATTCCCTATCACATGCACTCAATTAATTAGTTAGTTACGTAACAAAGCATCATGTCATTTACGTAGATGAGTTCATCATTAATCATCTTATTGACATACATCATATTAATCCCGTTGAGTTTCTAGGAAATCTCGATGGAATACCCATTATCTGTCAATTCTTGCGAATGATCATTTCACATATATGCACTCCCGCGAACCTCACATCTCATGGTAGGATTACCAGTCCAGGCTAAATCCCCCATATCATGAACTCATAAGGTGATGTCGGGATTACCAGTCCAGGCTAAATCCCTTATAACGACAAACACCCTTAATGAGCTCGGATCTGAATTACCAGTCTAGGCTAAATTCAACCGTAATCAGATTACCCGTCCGGGTTTAATCCATAATGCACACATAGTCTTTGGGAGGCTTGATCATTCAAGGAGCACCCGTCCGGGTTAGATCCTTTTCATACTTGAGATCATGGATTACCCGTCCGTGCTAAATCCTTACTGCAACACATGCAAGATCTCTTTACACATATCAATGAGGGTTTATCCATCGAATTCCCTTTGTCAACCTTATCCGAGACATTTTTCACGTGTTACCATCAAATATGCATTTCTATGATATTTCATGCTAATAATAGATGCAATCATCATGCATTCATAAATCATTCAATTATGCATATTAGGGGTTTACTTTAAGTTATCCGAATTTACCTGGTATTCTTTTCGGAGTTGTGTTTTGGTTATTCCGAAACCTTGCGTTTACCTCAATCGACCTTCAGAATTTGTTCCTCGGGGTCTATAACAATAAAATTTAACTCATTAATACACTACATTATACATTTTGAGTTTAATATCTACCCCGGTCCAAATGATCGTTTTGTCCCTAACCTTTCACATTTTTACGATTTAGTCCATAGGCTCGTATAATGAATCACATGCACTTTCTATCTTACCCAAGCCTAGTCGAACACTTTTCCTTCTTATGGTAGCTCACATTTTCAATTATTTTCTCATTTCTACCACACATTTACATATTTTTGCAAAATAGTCCCTACAAGGGTTTTTCATGAAAATCAACTAAGAAAAGATGTTTAATACACATTCATCTTTCATATTCCTCCATAATCCATCAAAATACAAGAAACTCATGCGTGGGTAAATTTTTAAACATGAACCCTAGTATGAAATATGGGTAGAAATGGAGAGAGCAAGCTACCGAGATTTCAAAAATACAAAGAGCATGAAAAACGGGGCTTAGGAGCACTTACTATTGAGCTTGGAAAGCTTGAAAACCCTAGCTATGGAAACCCTAGAAGTTTCGGCTGGACAAGGAAGAGAATGGGCTGATTTTGGTTCATTTTTCCCTTTTTATTTCATTGAATACCAAATGACCAAAATGCCCTTAAGCCCTTTCCTTAAAATTCCATCCATGCAAGCCCATTTTTGTCCAAAAACTTAGAATTTGGGAAAATTCTCTCCAAGACCTTCTAATTCATAACCCAAAGCAATTTCATACAAATTGCTTCTAGAATTCAAGTTTTGCAAATTATTCAATTTAGTCCCAAATTTCCAATTGAACACCTTACTCAAAGAATTTCTTCATGAAACTTTAACACATGCATATAATCATATTCTAGGCCTCATAATAATCATAAAATAAATATTTTGATGTCGAATTTGTGGTCCTGAAACCACCATTCCGACTAGGCCTTATTTCAGGATGTTACATTTCTCCCCCTTAGGGACTTTCGTCCTCGAAAGTCTTACCAGAAAACAGATTCGGATAATTACTTCTCATGGTTTCTTCCGGCTCCCATGTAGCCTCTTCTAAACCATATTGATGCCATAAAAATTTTACTAGAGCCACATCTTTATTTCTCAACTGTTTAACTTGACGAGCTAATATCTTAACCGGTTCCTTTCCATAAGTCATGTCCAGTTGAATTTCAATCTCAGTCGGTGAAATTACATGAGAGGGGTCTGATCGGTATCTCCTTAACATGGGATACATGGAACATGTCATGAATCTTTTCCAGCTTAGGTGGCAATGCAAACGATAGGCTAACGGTCCAACTCTTTCGATGATATACTGTCCGATAAATCGTGGACTCAGTTTACCTTTTCGACCAAATCTCAATACCTTTTTCCATGGAGATACTTTCAAGAATACTCTATCTCCAACTTGAAACTCAATTTCCTTTCTTTTCAGAGCAGCATAAGACTTTTGCCTATCCGATGCCTCTTTTAAACAATCCCGTATCACTTTTACTTTTTCTTCAGTTTCTTTAATCAGATCAACTCCATGAATTCGATTTTCCTCGAGTTTTGCCCATTACAATGGAGTTCGGCACTTCTTTCCATACAAGGCCTCATAAGACGCCATCTTCAAACTTGTTTGGAAACTATTGTTGTAGGCAAATTATACCAATGGCAGGTATTTTTCCCAGCGACCCTGAAATTCAAAAATGCAACAATGCAACATGTCCTCGAGAATCCGAATCATCCGCTCAGACTGGCCATCAGTCTAAGGGTGAAAAGCTGTGCTAAAGCTTAACTTTGTACCCAAGGCTTCTTGTAACTTCTTCCAGAATCTCGAAATGAACCTCGGGTCTCTATCTGAAATAATCAATAGTGGTACTCTGTGCAATATTACTATCTCAGAAATGTACAAATCAACCAATCTATCAAGAGAATAATCTGTCCTTATCGGGATGAAATGAGCAGACTTTGTAAATTTGTCCACTATAACCTATATGGCATCTTTCTTTTTCAGAGTTAAAGCTAATCCCGTCACGAAGTCCATGGTAACTCTGTCCCACTTCCATTCGGGGACCATTACAGGCTGTAACAAACCTGAAGGTACTTGATGTTCAACTTTAACTTGCTGACATACCAAGCATTTCAATACAAATTCAGAAACATCTCTTTTCATGCCTTTCCACCAGTACATCTTCTTTAAATCGTTGTACATCTTGGTACTTCCCGGGTGAACAGACAAAAGACTGTTATGTGCTTCTTGTAAAATCTTCCGAATAAGTTCATTGTCTTTGGGTACACAAACCCTATCTCTAAACATTAAACATCCATCAAGACTAATTCAGAAATCTGACACAACCCCAGACTCATATTGAGCTCTTTTCGCTTGCAAGTCATCATCATTAAGCTGAGCATCATGAGTTTCCTGCAGAAATGTTGGCCTAGCCTCCAGCTCGGCCAGAACTGAACCATCATCAAGCAATGTCAAACGAGTATCCATGGCTTTCAAAGCATACAGGGATTTTCTACTCAATGCATTAGCGACCACATTCGCCTTTCTCGGGTGATAGTCGATAATCAGATCATAATCCTTAATTAATTCTAACCATCTCTACTGTTTCAAATTTAATTCTTACTAAGTCATCAAATATTTCAAACTCTTGTGGTCTGTGAATATACGATAAGTCTCGCAATACAAATAATGCCTCCAAATTTTCAAGGCAAAGACAATAGCGGCAAGCTCTAGGTCGTGGGTTGGATAATTCTTCTCGTCAGGCTTCAATTGCTGTGAAGCATAGGCTATCATCTTGCCATCTTACATAAGTACACAACCCAATCCATTTAAGGATGCATAACTGTAGACCACAAGCTCTTTTCCCGGTTCAGGTAGCACTAAAACAGGAGCTTCAGTCAGCAATATCTTTAACTTCTCAAAACTTTGCTGACACTTCTCTGTCCATTCAAACTTAACGTCTTTCTATAGTAGCTTCATCATCGGAGTCGCTATCATGGAAAATCCTTTTACAAACCTTTGATAGTAACCAACTAAGCCCAAAAATCTTCTAACCTCAATTACATTCTTAGGCGATTTCTATTCAACAATTGTAGAAATCTTACTTGGATCAACTCGGATGCCTTCACCCGAAACTATATGACCCAAAAATCCAACTTTCTAGAGCCAAAACTCACTCTTGCTAAACTTAGAATACAATTGCTTTTCCCGCAAGGTCTCTAACACAATTCTCAGGTGCTTCACATGCTCCGTCTCATCTTTAGAGTAGATCAAAATGTCGTCAATAAATACAATGTCAAATTTATCCAAATTTGGCTGAAAGATCCTATTCATTAGATGCATAAACACAGCCGGCGCATTCGTTAGCCCAAATGGCATGACAAGAAATTCAAAATGGCCATACCTCATTCTAAAAGTTGTCTTGGGACATCCAAGTCTTTAACTTGCAGCTGATAATAGCCAGACCTCAAGTCTATCTTGGAGAATATAGTGGCTCCTGTCAACTGGTAAAAGAAATCATCGATCCTTGGCAAAGGATACTTATTCTTGATAGTCTCCTTGTTCAGTTGCTGATAATAGATACATAACCTCATTGAACCATCTTTCTTCTTTACGAACAACACGGGGCACCCCAAGGTGAAAAACTTGGCCTAGCGAATCCTTTATCTGTCAGCTCTTGCAATTGTGCTTTTAACTCCTTCAGCTCGGCAGGTGCCATTCTGTACGTTGCAATAGAAATGGGAGTCATCGATGGCACCAATTCAATACCAAACTCTATCTCCCTTTCAGGAGGTAATCCGGGTAATTCCTCCGGAAACATATTTGGGTACTCACATACTATCGGCACGGACTCGATTTTTAGCTCTGTTTCCTTAGTGTTTTGTACAAATGCAAGGTACGCTTCATATCCTTTCCTCATATATCTCTGGGCAACCATTGTCGTGATTACAACCAGTGACAAACCCAATTCTCTTGATTCGACCCGTCGAATCTTACCATCTGGGCATTTTAACTTAATATACTTAATACCATAATTCACTGTTACATCATGAATGACTAACCAATCCATGCCAAGTATTACATCAAATTCATCAAATGGTAACAACATAAGGTTAGCCAGGAAACAACGACCTTGAATCGTCAAAGGATAATTCTTACAGACTTTATCAACTAGAATTGATCTGCCTAGTGGGTTCGACACTCTAATAATATCTTCTGTATGTTCAACAGGTATGTTCATACTAGATGCCAATCTCATACAGATATATGAATGCGTCGACCCCGGGTCAATTAAAGCAACAACACTTATATTAAAAAGAGAGAAAGTACCCGTAATAACATCAGGAGCAGCGGCTTCCTCTCGAGCACGTATTGCATACATTCTTACCAGGGCTCGAACCTCTGATTTTGCAGCGTCTCTAGTCACGACTCAACTGCCACTAACACTCCCAAGGTATCTCGGAGGTCTACCTCATAGAATGGGAGCATCGACTTTGAAGCTATTTCTACTTCTTTTTCGGCTCGTTCCAGACAGTCTCTGAGAAAGTGATCAAGAGAACAACATCTGAAACACACGTCACTCTTCATTCAGCACTCTCCAAAGTGAAGTTTGTTACAGCTCTTACACTTCGATTTTTGATCATCTACACTCCCCACACTAGTCACCACCAGGGAGGAAGACTTTTGACCTCATCATTTAGAGCTTCTCGATCTACCCGAATATCCCACTGATGAAGCAGAGCGTTCATCCAGGCTCCTGGCTTTTTTCGTGGAGAACGAGAGTGTTTTACCGCTAAACCTCTTGCTCGTAACTCAAGTTTCTCTCTTAGCTTGTTTTCTTTCATTATTAAGTTCCTCGGCCTTCTTGGCTCGATCGGCCAATGCGGCAAACTCCCGTATTTCCAAGATTCCAATCAACAACTTGATATCCTAATTCAGACCTTCCTCGAAGCGTTTACACATTTCTGATTCAGTTTAGACCGATTCAGTTGCATACTGACTTAGTCGTACGAACTCTCTCTCATATTCTGCTACAATCTTGTTCCCTTGTTTGAGTTCCAGGAACTCCTTTCACTTCGAGTCCAAAAACCGTTGGTTAATATATTTCTTCTTAAACTTTACTTGGAAGAATTCCAAAGTAATATTTTCTTTCGGCACTACCGAGGATGCGGTCTTCCACCAATTGTATGCAGTGTCCTTCAAAAGGGACACAGCACACTTCAAACATTCCTCGTGTGTGCATGACAAATCATCTAGCACCCGTGTAGTATTTTAGAGCCAGAACTTGGCTCTTTCAGCGTCATCATCAACTTTAGCTCTGAATTCCTCAGCCCCATACTTTCTAAGCTTATCTACAGGGGCTTTATCGACTCTCACCGGTGCCATACCTCGTGGCACATTCTCATTAGGTTGGTTAGGGGGCGGGGGAGGTCTTGGTATATTGGGGTGATTTTTCAGATAATTCCCAAACCATTCATCCATCATATCAAAGAAGGTAGCTCGGGCCTCTTCTTGGCCTTCTGACATCAGCATTCTGCTACTACTAGATACAGCTAGCTGTACGGAAGCTGGAGCATGGCTCTCGGCTCCCTCAGACTCATCTTGTGCTTGATTGGAAGATATTCACTATATTAAAAATAGTTTAAATAATTAGGAGACGTCACACTATCAACATTCGAATAATCGCATGTATAGCGAACTTTAACATCCTCTATGGTAGTCCTAAAACTGACTAAATCGCAGCTCTGATACCAATAAATGTAACACCCCTCACCCGTACCCGACTCCGGGATAGGGTTCGAGGCATTACCAGGACTTTACATTTTGAAACGTACCAAATTGGTTCACCAAGTTTGACTTAAATTTTAAGCTTTTCATCCATGAACAACTCGTCCCTTATATAGGCCTTCGAGGCCTATAACATACCTAGAGGTAGTGTGAGACAAATTCAGGTACATTCGATAAACCTTGGGATCCTTAGGAAAATTTTCCTTATCATAAAGTGTTACACGCCCGTGTAGGTGGGCCGTGTGGACTCACGCGCCCGTGTGACTTGGGGTACGCCCATGCCTTTCAGCCGTGGGCAACACTGACTTATCAACATGGGCATGGCTCACGCTCGTTCTGCCTGCTCGTGGACGATATTGTCTTTTTAACACGGCCATGGTGCACGCCCATGTGAAATACCCGTGTGCAACTTTGAACTAAAATTTTAAATGCAGGGGACACACGGCCATAGCACACGCCCATAGGAGAGAACCATGTGTCACACACGGCCTAGATACACGCCCGTATGTCTAACCATATGGACTCTAATAGGCTATTTTCCAAGTCTTTAGTCACCCCTTCTACTACTTGTGCTTAGTGGTTGCCAAATTCAAAGTAAAACAAAATTATTTGTAAATAATCTTAATTAAACTAGATGTATGGAAACCTCATATCATTGGTTTCATACATGATAGATTATTTCCCACTTAGTGTTTATGGGTTCCCATGTCACTTTAATTCATCCAAATTTGGCTCGTTTATGTGACTCATTGCCAACTGGTAACAACCCATCACTTGTAAATAAAACCATGCATAAATTTGTAGGTTATGCCTATGTCAATTAAGCCAATTTTCGTGGCCATATACGAAGAGATAAACATATTTGTACATGCCTTCATTTGGCAAATCAAATGACACATATAACAAAATACTCAAAAATACTATACATGCCATTGAACAAAACAAACGAAGTCTTTATACCAAAGCTTGTCTAGTTGATAGTGTGTTGACTCTCCAACCGTCTTCCAATCCTTTCGAGTCCTCGAGCTCTGTGAGACAGGGAAAAAGGGAGGGGTAAGCATTTACATGCTTAGTAAGCTCGAATAATCGAAAGTAAACTTATCGATTAATTAGCATACATCCATATTTAAATCATGAAATAATCAATTATGAAACGAAAATCAATGAGTTAGTTACGTAACAAAGCATCATGTAATTTATGTAGATGAGCTCATCGTTCATCATCTTATTGACATACATCATATTGATCCCGTTGAGTTTCTAGGAAATCTCGATGGAATACCCATTATCCGTCAATTCTTACGAATGATCATTTCACATATATGCACTCCCGCGAACCTCACATCTCATGGCAGGATTACCAGTCCAGGCTAAATCCCCCATATCATGAATTCATAAGGTGATGTCGGGATTATCAGTCCAGCCTAAATCCTTTATAACAACAAACACCCTTAATGAGCTCAGATCTGAATTACCAGTCCAAACTAAATTTAGACCCTAATCGGATTACCCGTCTAGGTTAAATCCATAATGCACACATATTCTTCAGGAGGCTTGATCATTCAAGGAACACCCGCCTGGGTTAGATCCTTTTCATACTTGAGATCACGGATTACCCATCCAGGCTAAATCCTTACTGCAACACATGCAAGATCTCTTTACACATATCGTTGAGGGTTTATCCATCGAATTCCCTTTGTCAACCTCATCCGAGACATTTTTCAAATGTTACCATCAAATATGCATTTCTATGATATTTCATGCTAATAATAGATGCAATCATAGGCATTCATAAATCATTCAATTATGCATATTAGGGGTTTACTTTAAGTTATCCGAACTTACCTGGTATTCTTTTCGGAGTTGTTTTTCGGTTACTCCAAAACCTTGCGTTTACCTCAATCGACCTCCGAAATTTGTTCCTCGGGGTCTATAACAACAAAATTTAACTCATTAATACAATACATTATACATTTCGAGTTTAATATCTACCCTCGATCCAAATGGCCGTTTTGCCCCTAACCTTTCATATTTTTATGATTTAGTCCCTAGGCTCGTATAATGAAACACATGCACTTTCTATCTTACCCAAGCCTAGCCGAACACTTTTTCTTCTTATGGTAGCTCATATTTTTAATTATTTTCTCATTTCTACCACACATTTACATCTTTTGCAAAATAGTTCCTACAAGGGTTTTTCATGAAAATCAACTAGGAAAAGATGTTTAATACACATTCATCTTTCATATTCCTCCATAATCCATCAAAATACAAGCAACTCATGCATGGGTAAATTTTTAAACATGAACCCTAACATGAAATATGGGTAGAAATGGAGAGAGCAAGCTATCGGGATTTTAAAAATATAAAGAGCATGAAAAATGGGGCTTGGGAGCACTTACTATTGAGCTTAGAAAGCTTGAAAACCCTATCTATGGAAAAATTTAAGTTTCAGCTGGACAAGGAAGAGAATGGGCTAATTTTGGTTCATTTTTCCCATTTTATTTCACTAAAATACCAAGTGATCAAAATGCCCTTAAGCCCTTTCCTTAAAATTCCATCCATGCAAGCCCATTTTTGTCCAAAAACTTAAGGTTTAGGCAAATTGCTCTCTAGGACCTTCTAATTCATAATCCAAAGCAATTTCATACAAGTTGCTTCTAGAATTCAAGTTTTGCAATTTATTCAATTTAGTCCCAAATTTCCAATTGAACACCTTACTCAAAGAATTTCTTCATGAAACTTTAACACATGCATATACTCATATTCTAGGCCTCATAATAATCATAAAGTAAATATTTTGATGTCGGATTTGTGGTCCCGAAACCACCATTTCTACTAGGCCCTATTTCAAGATGTTACAACTTCGGTATACCTCTAAACTCAAGAGTAAAGCTAGTATAGATTTGCGAGCTGGCTGTTTATGGAACTATTCCACAACACTATACTCACTGTGTTTCAAAAATTTTAGGAACTTCTTAGCTTCCTCTTCTTTTACCGGGTCATTAACAGGCAACTCAGGTTCGACTGCTTTTCCCCTATTTTATTCCACCATCAGGGCTTTTCCTTTTATAGGTTTTGTTCGGGCATTTATCAAATCATAGCGTCTTCCACTATGCGTGTGAGAACCTATATCTTGATCCTCCTTTAAAGTGCTGGTTGAATTCTCCTTTCCCGGGATTGCCACATTACAATCATAATTCCAGTGGACCCTTTTACTATCCTTATAAGAGAAGACGACTGGTTTCTGGATTATGATCTTTAGTGTCATCTGCATCCCAGCTTCATTACTTTTAGGACGTGAAATAATAACCACAGGATAATTGACTTTTGGGACCTTCATTGTTGATTCTGACGCGCATATGCTTCCTTATTCTTTAACTTCTGCACAAAAATCTATCTCTTTATTGTCCATCAGACCTCGTACCCAAGCTCTGAATTCTACACATTCTTGGATTTTGTGCCCCTCTTCATGATGGAACTCGCAGCAGTTCCTCTTTTCACCACTCCTTTCTGAATTCGCAACGATTAACCCTTTTTTCACCATCTCCTTCCAGACACATCTCAAAAGAGTTTTTACTTTTGCGATATCTGTCTTGATCCTTCTCCCCATATTTTCATCTATTGTGTTTACCCTACTATCGGTATGATTTGGTAACGGGTTTTCCGCACTAGGTGCATTATCAAATTTCACAATGCCTATTTGGATAAATCTTTCAAATAGCATCTTAAAGGTAGTGCAGTTTTTGATTGAATGCCCTGTGATCCTTGCATGGTACTCACATTAAGCGTTTGCATCGTACCATTTGGGGTACGGGGATTGTAATGGCTTTAAATAAAAAGGGGCCACCACATCGCATCAAATAAACTTTGATATAGCTCCTTATACGTCATTGGGATTGGCATAAATTGGAGTTTCTCAACATTTTGCTTTGTACCAGATTCTTGTCTTGATGAGCCTTGACCAGTAGACATCGATCTTGGTTGGCTTACAGTAATTGATTTTGAGTACCCCATGTTTGTATTGTTCACCTTGTTTTCCTTTTTTCGAGGGGCTGACCTTTTGAAATTTCCCCTGCCTATATCCTTCCGCTTCTCTAGTTATTACCACATCTGAGGAGCTTCTTGTGGCACTCCCCAGCATGTGAGTAATTAACGAGGCCTTTAAAGTATTGAAAAAGAGCATCATGGTTGCTTTTTCTAAAAGTGGCGGCTAAACCTGGATGGCCACTTCCCTCTATCTCTGTGCTTACTGTTTGAAACTCTCATTCAATTTCTTCTCAATGTTCTGCAAAGTAATCCTATCAGGAGTCATATCCGTCACATAGCTGTACTACTTCATAAATGCTTGTGCTAAATCTCTCCATGAACTAATCCTAGTACGACTTAGCTGATTGTACCACTTGAATGCTGCCCCCACCAAACTGTCTTGGAAGCAATGGATCAGTAGTTGATTGTTGTTAACACACCAAGTCATATGTCTACAAAACATGGTGATATGAGCCTCAGGGCAACTGGTCCCATTATACTTATCGAATTATGGCATTTTGAACTTGTAGGGAAGTACTAAATCTGGGACCAAGCTCAAATCTTTAGCGTCAATTCCATGATGACTATCAGCACTTTCCATTGCCCTGAACTTTTCCTCCAGCCATTTACATCGGTCCTCTAATTGCTTTTGCGATTCCGTCCTTGCCCTTTCCCCTTCCACAACTTCATCTAAATCAAGAACAACTGGATTAATTGGGTTATCTCCTGGGTTAGAGCCTGAGCCAGCCTGAAAGTTCATTGGTATCGAAGCCCTAGACTAAAACTGTTGAAGTCTGATTGTAACAGATGGTCTCTGTGGATTTACTTCTAGTGGTGCTTGAGCATGTATCGGGGTAAAACCTAGAGGATAAGAAGGCTCCTCATTATTCTCTCTAGCATTGATCATAGGACTTTTTCCTTTTTCTTGCCACCTAGCCAGCAATTGGGATATCTGATTCATCATATTCCTTTGGGACTTTAACATTTGGTCCTTCATATCATGCTGGATCTTAGCCAATTACTCCTGCATTTGTGCTTGCATCTGTTCTTGCATCTCCTTCTGCATTTGTTCCAACTTTTCTAATCTTTTGTCATTTTCCAGATTACTGAAATAATTCTTAATTAATTAGGATCTTTTGGTGGACTCTAATGCACATGATGCAATGTAATGCAGATGCATGGAATGAATGCAAAAGGCGTCGATTCTGATTCAATCCCATTTAGAAAACTTTACTAGAAAACAAAGTTCTTTACATAGAAATGGATTACATATACGGCCTAGCCCTAATGCTCAAAGATTTAACTTTTCTAAGCAACCAAGCCAATTCCCAGCCCTGGTCTGATTCTAGCTTGTATTTGACACTCAATACATCTGCTTGAACTACTAAAGTCTGTAGATGGTCGGCTACCTCTCGAATCTGGGCCATAGCTTCGCCCATAATGTAGTCTCTGTCCCTAATTTGATCCTGAGATTGATGGAGTTGCTTATTACACCGCTCATTACTTGCTTCAAGAAGCTCAATCTGGAGCTCACTGTTTTGTAGCACAATCTCGAGTTCTTGGACCTACCTTTTCAGTTCTTCAATCTTATCCAAGCTCGCCTTCAGCTCCATTACAGAGTTGCGGATGCAATGTTGATGAAGTTTTTCTAGTTTGACTATTCTAGCCTTCAACCAGATCTTCTCATCTTGGGCTTTAGACAGACTCTTCTCTAGGGCCTCATTTCACGTTTGAGGTTCTTGAAATTTCTTTTTCCACTGATCAGCTTTGATCTTTTCCTCTCAAATCTCTTGACGCCACTGCTCTAAAGTTTTCCCTAACCCGATAGTTCTCATCAATAGACGTAGCTTCTTATAATCCGTCTTCAAACTATCCAGATCCTCCTCGGCCTTATTCTTTCCTTTTCTTAATTTTTCAGTTTCTAATTTCTGAACATCGACATCTAGTCTTAAATGCATCTTTTCATCTTCTAGTTGTTCTATCTTCTTACCGAGCTCTGAATTCTTCCTTTCGAAGTCTTGCCTTATGATCTTTAGCTCTGATGGGACCACTTGCAAGTACTCTTCCATTGATCGAGTGCCCTCTAAACTCTGCCCAGGGATATTATCATTAATCCTTTTACTAAACCATCCATTGTATTCAGGAGTCGTCTTTGAACCAACAACCAATCTCTTCATCCAGCGAGTCTGCTTCCAAGCATCAGAAATCTCTTGAACCTTTTTCTTATAATTGTCCCCTTTATACAAAAACTCACATTGAGCTAGCCCGTGCGTCACCGGTATAAACTGCCTTAATACGAGGAAAGGGGCATATCCAACGGCTCCTCAAATTCCAAGCAAAGGTACTCAATCAAAACTCTCACACCGATAAAGGATCTCGTTGGGGACCATCCAAAGGGCTCTCCATTCAACATCCTCCTCTTTGAGATTTTAAAGAATTGTCATCCACCTTTCCTCTGATATGTCGTCCCTCCTTTGCATAGCTGCTTCCTCCTTTAATAGGGAATAATTCTCAGAGAAGACACGGTAAGAGACTTTGTTCACCTTCCAAAAATGACCATGAAACCATACCAATAATAGCTGCACGCATCTGATAAATATTCCTTCACCTGCCCTCCGACACATGTTCAAAGATTTGAAGATCTCGGCTAGAATTGCAGGTACAGGTGTGACCCTTTTATCAAGTTGATCAAATAAATCAGCGACTGCTTCATCTATATGCCTTAAAGCTTTAGGAAAGATTACCAAACCATAAATACTCAAGGTGAAGATGTCAACTTTCTTCTTTACATCCGGATGTGCTAAGACCACGTCCTTCAAACTCACCCAAGGAATGTATTTACTATCCCTTTTTTTGCTGAATTCGGGCTGTAACCCACTATTCACTCATCCAGTAATATTCATTAACTTCTTCACAAAATTTGGGACATTAGCTGCCCTAGAGTAAGCTTTATCGACTTGGATTTTTGGACAGCGAAGCAAGGTAGTATATTCTTCCATAGTGGGCACCAAGTCCACCTTCCCGAAAGTGAAACAACTATAGGCAGGGTTCCAAAACTGAGCCATAGCCCGAAACAAATGCTTGTCCACTTTGATGTCAAGCAGGTAGGGTAGATCGCCATAATTATGGTAGAACAACTGCTTAGTCTCATCATCCTAATGGGCCCATATATCTCTCAATTCCTGAACCTCATTTTGTGTCACACTAATATGGGTGAAGTGCCACAATTCCAATGTATACCCCTCAGCTAGACTATCCCCTTTCTCTAATTGCAATTCCTCTGACCTTATACGGACAGCCACGTTATCCTCCACTTTATTACGAAATTCATTCTCCATGGCAAGCCTTCTAATTTAGGAACCGAACACGAATCAACACCTCTTTAAGTATGCAATGTCATGGAATTACAACCAAAACAAAACACAACAAGTTAGTATCTTATGCAAATGATAAAATTCAAGGCAAACAAAAAAAATAGTCAAACACCTATCTGGGTAACCGCTAAGGTTCGACATAGCTCTACATAGGGTGGGCTATTAGGGTTCACTATATGCAGTTCAGTTCTAAAGAAATGGTACCTGAACCACCTGATTCCTCAATCCTTACCCATTATAGGCTCATATGGATCGAGTTCAGTTCAGGGGAATACATTTCCTTATGGCCATGCGGAGATGAAAATCTCACAAAGACATAGGTACGAATGTATCCCAGTAGCAGTCCACTAGCCCATGTGGAGGTGAAAATGTGACAGCCCAAAATTGACCCTAGCCGGGAAGTGGTTTCGGGACCGCTAAACCGAGTCACCGAAAGGTTTGAATGTGATGTTTATTGTCTAGAATATGTAATCATGAATGTGTAAAAATTTCAAGCTTCGATTTAGTCGATTGCATGTGAATTTAGTCAATAGGACTTATATGAGAAAATTTTAAAATGTGATAGGTCAATGCATGAGGACCTATTAGTGCATGTGGAAGAAAAAGGGGACTTGCATGTCAAATTCCCCCTCCCTAATATGTAGTGGCCGGCCATGCTATAGGTGGAAACATGTCTCCAACATGTTATGCTAGTGATGCATGTTAAGAATAATAAAATAATAAGCATGGTGATTAAATAATGAAAGAAGGGTGATGGAAAAAAAAAAAAAAAGTACATGGTCTCACCCCCCCCTTGTTGCCGTGAATTGAAGAAAGAAAACAAAAAAAAAAGAGTTCATTCTTGAACATCCTTGGCCGAATAGAGGAAAGAAAGGAAGGGGAAAAAGGCTTGAGAAAAATCGGCTATGGTGGTGGTTAGACTAAGGTATGTTTGATGTTGTCTTTGAGATGCATGCATGTTTTAAATAGCCCATGTTTAAACTTTGAATCTTGTTGATAACATGAGCAATCGGTCATGAGAAAGTGTTCAAGGAAAAGGTTGTTGATGAAAGAAATTAATGGGTTAAGGGATTATATGAAACTTATTCATGTTTATATATGTTATATGCAACGAAAATGGTTGATGATTTTGGAGGTGATTAGCTTGAATCGGCCACGGTATATCCATAAACACGATCTATGCTTGTTATGTTACTCATGGTTAAAACAATTCGGCTAGGACATTCGGCCATGG
This sequence comes from Gossypium hirsutum, assembly GCF_007990345.1. Classification (NCBI taxonomy): domain Eukaryota; kingdom Viridiplantae; phylum Streptophyta; class Magnoliopsida; order Malvales; family Malvaceae; genus Gossypium; species Gossypium hirsutum. Next base: position 50,047,307 of record NC_053427.1, read on the forward strand.
ATGGTTGTATTTCTTTGATGTTGTTTTTGATGCCTTAGGGCATTGAGAGTTGATTATAGATGAGGTGAGCTTCTTGATTTAAAAATTTGATGGATGTTAAGCTAATTGGGCAACCAAAGGTTCAATATTTTTGTTATGAGGTCATATGTGCATTCGGCCATGGTCTTTGCTTGAATATGAGAATTGTAATGTGATTTTCCTAAATTGTCTATGAATTTGGTTGTTGATTTCATGGTAATGGTATATTGAATCCATGAGAATTTAGTAAGGTTGCATTCGGCAACTTACTTGAAATTAAAAATCGATGTCTAAGCTTAGGTGATTTCGATGATGATATATGTGTGTATACATAAGTATATTTAGTTGATTCGGCTTTGGTAGTTGCATGAGATTATTAGCCGAATATACTAACATACATATACATGTGAGATTGGATTGTAAATATTTAGCAAGGTGGTTAAACTAGTTAAATTATTGATATAGCTCAAGGAGCTAAAGGAGGTGAATCGAGCAAAGGCAAAGAAAAGGTTATCGAGTAGCCGAGTTGGAACCGTCTTACCCAACACGAGGTAAGTCATTAAGCATGTAGTTGGTATTATTTCAATGGTCATAATGTTGTGTATTGATGCTGAATGGAATGAATAAATGTACATATATATATATGCATGTACGTATGTGATGATGAAATTGTTGAATGAAATAAATGAGGTGAGATGTAATGAGTTGTTGATCTCGGCACTAAATGTGCGGGATAACCATTTATGACCATGAGATTGGTGCTAAGTGCGCGGGATTAAATTGTACAGCACTAAGTGTGCGATTCTACTTTGTTGCACTAAGTGTGCGAAATGAATATGATGCACTAAGTGTGCGAATTGACCATGCGGCACTAAGTGTGCGGGTTTGACTAAGTAGCACTAAGTGTGCGATTTGATTACGTGGCACTAAATGTGCGAGTTGATTATATAGCACTGAGTGTGCGGGCTCAATATACATTCGTGAATCATTATGGACACTATGTGTGCGACACTATTGAGCTGATCGCGGACAGCGGATCGGGTAAGTGTCTTGAGGACATGGCTAATATGTGCTATGCGTATACTTGGTGTTGAGCTCGGTAAGTTGAACCTATGTGACAACTATACTTGAAGTCACGTACATAAAAATTTATCGTAGGATGGGTGAAAGGCCGTTTTGTGGTTTGATTGTAACGAAAATAAATTGATTTATGAAAATGCTTCAATGTCCTATTGATGAGTATATGAATTGTGAAGGCATGAATTGATATGAAATTGAATCGGTAGGTTGGTGGAACTATGGTATGGTTCGGTATGGATGGAGTAAATTGTCTCATTCCATTTTATTCCTCTTGTGATAATGTTATTGATGTATAGTAGAGCATTGCTTATGACTTACTGAGTTATAAACTCACCCGGTGTTTCCTTGTCACCCATTATAGGTTGCTTGGACTCATCAATTTTTGCGGGGTCGGGCCGTCAACGAAGTCATCACACCAGATAGCTAGTTTTGGTACTTTCTTCTTAGTGTGCTTAGAAGATCATTTTGGCATGTATAAGCTAGTACGTTGTGTTTGAATTATGGCATGTAAACTTTAAGCCATGCGAAAATGGCACGAATGTTCGATTGAGTTGGATCGAGGGTAGGCATGAAATGGACCTAGTTACTTTCGTAACAGATGCTGGCAGCAGCAGTGTCATGAGATTGAAAAATCACTAAAAATAGTAGGAGTGGAATTAATTGATGAATAAATTATGTAATCGAAGCTCGATGAGTCTGTTTTCATGAGGAAGTAACGAAAAGATCATATGGGCAGTATATTAAGAGATAATCAGATTTTAGTGGGACAGGGCCAGAACGGTTTCTGGATTCCCTGCTCCAACTTTGGAAATTCATTATAAATTAACCAGAGATAATTAGGGGTCGTACCATATATGTGCAGATTCCTCTCTGAGTCTAGTTTCCATAGAAACAAACGGCAACAGTATTGAAGCCCCGTGCAGGGAGATATCCCAGTCGTAATGGGCAAAGGTCAGTGTAGTCGACCCCTGCAACTTGGGGAACTTTGACTAATAAACTGTACTAATTGGCCCAACCAAAAATTCTAGAAAAAAATACATAGATGGGCACATGAGTCTAGTTTCTGGGAAAAATTACGAAACTGATTTTCGAGTTACGAAACTCAAGATATGAATTTTAAAACGACTAGTACACAGATTGGGCAGTGTCTGGAAAATAAATTTTGTAAGAGGGTAAAGCCAGTCAACACCTCGTGTTCGACCCCGATGACGGTTTCGGGTTCGGGGTGTTACATTTTATTGGTATCAGAGCTATGGTTTAGTCGGTTCTAGGACTTCCATAGCACGTATGAGTCTAGCTATACATGCCATAATGTTAATGTTTAAAAGGGTGATGACTTCTGACGGTTGAAATGTTTTTGTCTTGATTAGTAAATGGATCCCGGTGAAGAAAGAACCCTAGCGGATGACGTTGAGAGCGTAGCGGCTGCTCCTGCACAAGGGACGCCGCCTGTTGAACCCCAGTCATCTACGAATAATCAAGGTGAGGGGGCTAAACAAGCCTTCTTTACCATGATGAATGAGTGGGTCGCGCAATATGCCCGAGCCAACCCGGCTGTCCAACAATTCCCAAATTTGAATAACCCACCCCAAGAGCCTGTAAGGCCGTCAGTCGCTGATCCTGTGAGGCTGAGTAAGCTACCTGTAGACTTGATTAGGAAGCGTGGGGCCGAGGAGTTCAAGGCCATAGTAACTGATGATGCCGAAAGGGCCGAGTTCTGGCTTGATAACACCATTCGGGTGTTCGATGAATTGTCATGCACACCCGATGAATGTCTAAAATGTGCTGTATCTTTGTTGCGAGACTCAGCCTACTATTGGTGGAGGACATTGATTTCCATAGTCCCGAACGAGCGAGTAACTTGGGACTTCTTTCAAACGGAATTTCGGAAGAAATTTATTAGCCAACGGTTCATTGACCAGAAGCGTAAGGAGTTCTTGGAACTCAAGCAAGGCCGTATGACTGTATCTGAATACGAACATGAATTCGTAAGACTTAGTAGGTATGCCCGGGAGTGCGTAGCTGATGAGGTTGCTATGTGCAAAAGATTTGAGGAAGGATTGAACGAAGATTTAAAGCTACTAATGGGTATTCTGGAAATAAAGGAATTCGTAACACTAGTCGAACGAGCCTGCAAGGCGGAGGAACTTGGAAAGGAGAAGAGGAAGGCTGAATTTGAAGCTAGAGATTATCGTAAAAGATCGACGGGTAAAGCTCCGTTCTCAGCTGTGAAGAAGTTCAGGGAGGACATTAGTAAGTCGAGGGCGACTACGGGAATTTCCATCAGGGCAAGACCATCGATGGGCTCCCGAGCTACTTCGGTAGCTAGTGTGGGCAATAATCGGCACGAGAAACCTGAATGTCCCCAATGTGGAAGACGACACCTAGGTGAATGTTGGGGCAAGTCTACTAACAGGGCCTGTTACGGATGCGGTTCGAAGGACCACTTCATTAGAGATTGCACGGAGCTGGATGAGAAGAATAAGATTCAAGGTGCAAGACCTAGTGGAGTGACATCTAGAGGTAGACCACCGAGAATTTTTGGAGGCAGGGGTGGTAGTCAGAGGGGGGCTTCTGATACGGCCGATCGCGCCGAGAACCGTGCTCCTGCTAGAGCATATGCCATTCGCGCACGAGAGGAGGCATCCTCCCCCGACGTCATCACTGGTACCTTCACTCTCTTTGATACTAATGTGATTGCATTGATTGACCCTGGTTCTACTCATTCATATGTATGCGAAACCTTAGCAACCAGTAAGACTCTACCTGTTGAGTCTACTGAGCTCGTAATTCGAGTATCAAACCCTTTGGGTCAATGCGTACTTGTTGATAAAGTGTGTAAGAGATGCCCTCTATTAATCCGAGAATCCTGTTTTCCGGCTGATTTGATGCTTTTGCCGTTCGACGAGTTTGATGTTATTCTTGGTTTGGATTGGTTAACCGCGCATGATGCGGTTGTGAATTGCAAAAGCAAGACTATCGATTTGAGGTGCGCAAATAACGAAATAATCCGAGTTGAGTCTGCGGACTTAAGGGGGTTGCCAGCTGTAATATCAGCAATGTTGGCCCAGAAATATGTAAGGAAAGGGTGCGAAGCATACCTCGCGTATGTACTTGATGACAAGGAGTTAGAAAAGAAACCCGAATCGGTGCCGGTGGTTTGTGAATACCCGGATGTTTTTCCTGAAGAGTTACCGGGTTTGCCACCTGTTCGGGAAGTAGAGTTTGGAATTGAGCTTGTACCTGGAACTACGCCAATTTCGATCGCTCCGTATCGTATGGCACTAACTGAGTTAAAAGAGTTGAAAGCTCAGTTGCAAGAATTGACGGATAGAGGTTTCGCTCGACCGAGTTTCTCGCCTTGGGGTGCACCAGTATTGTTCGTGAAAAAGAAGGACGGAACCCTGAGGTTGTGCATTGACTATCGTCAACTGAATAAAGTGACGATAAAGAATAAGTATCCGTTACCGCGTATAGATGATCTGTTCGATCAATTAAAGGGAGCATCGGTGTTTTCAAAGATAGATTTGAGATCGGGTTATTATCAGTTACGGATTCGAGATTCGGACGTACCCAAAACTGCTTTCAGAACGAGGTACGGTCACTATGAGTTCTTAGTGATGCCGTTTGGGCTCACTAATGCCCCTGCGGTGTTTATGGATTTGATGAATCGGATCTTTAGGCCGTACTTGGATCGGTTCGTAGTTGTGTTTATTGATGACATCTTGGTCTATTCAAGAGATGAGGCCGAACATGCTGAGCATCTGAGGCTAGTGATGCAAATTTTGCGGGATAAGCAGTTATATGCTAAGTTCAGTAAGTGTGAGTTCTGGCTAAGAGAGGTTAGCTTCTTGGGTCATGTGGTATCCGCATCGGGTATTCGGGTTGACCCGAGCAAAATTTCAGCCATACTTAACTGGAAGCCTCCGAGAAACGTTACCGAAGTCCGGAGCTTTCTAGGGCTCGCCGGTTATTACCGACGATTTGTCAAAGGTTTCTCGATGATAGCCACACCAATGACGAAGCTACTTCAGAAGGATGTTAAGTTCGAATGGACGGAGAAATGTCAGAAAAGCTTCGATCAACTGAAAACTCATCTGACTAAAGCTCCAATTTTGGTGCAACCCGAATCGGGTAAAGAGTTTGTCGTTTATAGTGACGCATCCCTACTCGGGTTGGGTTGTGTATTGATGCAAGAAGGTCGAGTTGTGGCCTATGCGTCGAGACAATTGAAGCCACACGAGAGAAATTATCCGACCCATGATCTCGAACTAGCCGCCATTGTGTTTGCATTGAAAATATGGCGACATTATTTGTTTGGTGAGAAGTGCCATGTGTTTTCGGATCACAAAAGTCTCAAATATTTGATGACTCAACGGGACTTGAATCTGCGACAAAGACGTTGGCTTGAATTGTTGAAGGATTATGAGCTTGTCATTGATTACCACCCGGGAAAGGCTAATGTGGTTGCGGACGCCTTAAGCCGGAAATCACTGTTTGCTTTGTGAGCGATGAATGTACACTTGTCTGTTCTACCTGACAATGTGTTAGTAGCTGAATTAAAAGCCAAACCATTATTGACTCATCAAATTCATGAAGCTCAGAAAGTCGATGATGAATTAGTTGCAAAACGAGCTGAGTGTGTTCCAAACAAGGAATCGGAGTTTCAGATTGATGATGATGGTTGTTTGAGGTTTAGAAGTCGTTTGTGCGTTCCAAGGAATTCGGAACTCATTCCGATGATCCTGAACGAAGCCCATTGTAGCCGAATGTCAATTCACCCGGGGAGCACGAAAATGTACAACGACTTGAAACGTCGATTTTGGTGGCATGGTATGAAGCGAGACATCTCCGACTTTGTTTCGAGATGTTTAATATGTCAGCAAGTGAAAGCGGAACATCAAGTGCCTTCAGGGTTACTTCAGCCGATCATGATACCCGAGTGGAAATGGGACCGAGTCACAATGGACTTTGTGTCCGGACTGCCATTGTCCGCAAGTAAGAAGGATGCGATTTGGGTTGTTGTTGATAGGCTGACTAAGTCGGCTCACTTTATCCCCGTGCGTACGGATTTCTCATTGGATAAACTAGCCGAGTTGTATGTTTCTCAGATTGTGAGATTACATGGAGTACCTATTTCTATCGTGTCGGATAGAGATCCGAGATTCACCTCGCGATTTTGGAAGAAATTGCAAGAAGCTTTGGGTACCCAGCTGCATTTTAGCACCGCTTGTCATCCCCAAACCGATGGTCAATCCGAGCGGATAATTCAGATACTCGAGGATATGCTGAGATGCTGCATCCTTGAGTTTAGTGGTTCATGGGAACGGTATGTACCTTTGATTGAATTCGCTTACAACAATAGTTTTCAATCAAGTATTAAGATGGCACCTTACGAGGCTTTGTACGGTCGTAAATGCCGTACACCATTGTTTTGGACCGAGCTTGGTGAAAGTAAAATTTTCGGAGTTGATTTGATTAAAGATGCTGAACAGAAAGTAAAAGTAATCCGTGAAAGTTTGAAGGCAGCCACAGATCGTCAGAAATCGTATGCGGATCTGAAACGGAAGGACATTGAATATCAGGTGGGAGATAAAGTGTTCCTTAAAGTTTCGCCTTGGAAAAAGGTACTTAGGTTTGGCCGTAAGGGCAAGTTGAGCCCGAGATTCATTGGGCCGTACGAAATCTCCGAACGAGTGGGGCCAGTTGCGTATAGATTGATTTTGCCCCCTGAGCTTGAAAAGATTCACGATGTCTTTCATGTTTCGATGCTTCGACGCTATCGATCTGATCCGTCGCATATAATTAGCCCATCAGAGGTTGAAATTCAAGCCGATATGAGTTATGAAGAAGAACCGATACGTATCCTAGCTCGTGAGGTGAAAGAGTTGCGAAACAAAAGGGTTCCGTTGGTTAAGGTGTTGTGGCTCAAACACGGGATCGAGGAAGCAACCTGGGAACCCGAGAGCTCGATGAAGGAACGATATCCAAACCTATTTACTGGTAAGATTTTCGAGGACGAAAATTTCTTAAGTGAGGGAGAGTCGTGACAGCCCAAATTGACCCTAGCCGGGAAGTGGTTTCGGGACCGCTAAACCGAGTCACCGAAAGGTTTGAATGTGATGTTTATTGTCTAGAATATGTAATCATGAATGTGTAAAAATTTCAAGCTTCGATTTAGTCGATTGCATGTGAATTTAGTCAATAGGACTTATATGAGAAAATTTTAAAATGTGATAGGTCAATGCATGAGGACCTATTAGTGCATGTGGAAGAAAAAGGGGACTTGCATGTCAAATTCCCCCTCCCTAATATGTAGTGGCCGGCCATGCTATAGGTGGAAACATGTCTCCAACATGTTATGCTAGTGATGCATGTTAAGAATAATAAAATAATAAGCATGGTGATTAAATAATGAAAGAAGGGTGATGGAGAAAAAAAAAAAAGTACATGGTCTCACCCCCCCTTGTTGCCGTGAATTGAAGAAAGAAAACAAAAAAAAAAAAAAAGAGTTCATTCTTAAACATCCTTGGCCGAATAGAGGAAAGAAAGGAAGGGGAAAAAGGCTTGAGAAAAATCGGCTATGGTGGTGGTTAGACTAAGGTATGTTTGATGTTGTCTTTGAGATGCATGCATGTTTTAAATAGCCCATGTTTAAACTTTGAATCTTGTTGATAACATGAGCAATCGGTCATGAGAAAGTGTTCAAGGAAAAGGTTGTTGATGAAAGAAATTAATGTGTTAAGGGATTATATGAAACTTATTCATGTTTATATATGTTATATGCAACGAAAATGGTTGATGATTTTGGAGGTGATTAGCTTGAATCGGCCACGGTATATCCATAAACACGATCTATGCTTGTTATGTTACTCATGGTTAAAACAATTCGGCTAGGACATTCGGCCATGGATGGTTGTATTTCTTTGATGTTGTTTTTGATGCCTTAGGGCATTGAGAGTTGATTATAGATGAGGTGAGCTTCTTGATTTAAAAATTTGATGGATGTTAAGCTAATTGGGCAACCAAAGGTTCAATATTTTTGTTATGAGGTCATATGTGCATTCGGCCATGGTCTTTGCTTGAATATGAGAATTGTAATGTGATTTTCCTAAATTGTCTATGAATTTGGTTGTTGATTTCATGGTAATGGTATATTGAATCCATGAGAATTTAGTAAGGTTGCATTCGGCAACTTACTTGAAATTAAAAATCGATGTCTAAGCTTAGGTGATTTCGATGATGATATATGTGTGTATACATAAGTATATTTAGTTGATTCGGCTTTGGTAGTTGCATGAGATTATTAGCCGAATATACTAACATACATGTACATGTGAGATTGGATTGTAAATATTAGCAAGGTGGTTAAACTAGTTAAATTATTGATATAGCTCAAGGAGCTAAAGGAGGTGAATCGAGCAAAGGCAAAGAAAAGGTTATCGAGTAGCCGAGTTGGAACCGTCTTACCCAACACGAGGTAAGTCATTAAGCATGTAGTTGGTATTATTTCAATGGTCATAATGTTGTGTATTGATGCTGAATGGAATGAATAAATGTACATATATATATGCATGTACGTATGTGATGATGAAATTGTTGAATGAAATAAATGAGGTGAGATGTAATGAGTTGTTGATCTCGGCACTAAATGTGCGGGATAACCATTTATGACCATGAGATTGGTGCTAAGTGCGCGGGATTAAATTGTACAGCACTAAGTGTGCGATTCTACTTTGTTGCACTAAGTGTGCGAAATGAATATGATGCACTAAGTGTGCGAATTGACCATGCGGCACTAAGTGTGCGGGTTTGACTATGTAGCACTAAGTGTGCGATTTGATTACGTGGCACTAAATGTGCGAGTTGATTATATAGCACTGAGTGTGCGGGCTCAATATACATTCGTGAATCATTATGGACACTATGTGTGCGACACTATTGAGCTGATCGCGGACAGCGGATCGGGTAAGTGTCTTGAGGACATGGCTAATATATGCTATGCGTATACTTGGTGTTGAGCTCGGTAAGTTGAACCTATGTGACAACTATACTTGAAGTCACGTACATAAAAATTTATCGTAGGATGGGTGAAAGGCCGTTTTGTGGTTTGATTGTAACGAAAATAAATTGATTTATGAAAATGCTTCAATGTCCTATTGATGAGTATATGAATTGTGAAGGCATGAATTGATATGAAATTGAATCGGTAGGTTGGTGGAACTATGGTATGGTTCGGTATGGATGGAGTAAATTGTCTCATTCCATTTTATTCCTCTTGTGATAATGTTATTGATGTATAGTAGAGCATTGCTTATGACTTACTGAGTTATAAACTCACCCGGTGTTTCCTTGTCACCCATTATAGGTTGCTTGGACTCATCAATTTTTACGGGGTCGGGCCGTCAACGAAGTCATCACACCAGATAGCTAGTTTTGGTACTTTCTTCTTAGTGTGCTTAGAAGATCATTTTGGCATGTATAAGCTAGTACGTTGTGTTTGAATTATGGCATGTAAACTTTAAGCCATGCGAAAATGGCACGAATGTTCGATTGAGTTGGATCGAGGGTAGGCATGAAATGGACCTAGTTACTTTCGTAACAGATGCTGGCAGCAGCAGTGTCATGAGATAGAAAAATCACTAAAAATAGTAGGAGTGGAATTAATTGATGAATAAATTATGTAATCGAAGCTCGATGAGTCTGTTTTCATGAGGAAGTAACGAAAAGATCATATGGGCAGTATATTAAGAGATAATCAGATTTTAGTGGGACAGGGCCAGAACGGTTTCTGGATTCCCTGCTCCAACTTTGGAAATTCATTATAAATTAACCAGAGATAATTAGGGGTCGTACCATATATGTGCAGATTCCTCTCTGAGTCTAGTTTCCATAGAAACAAACGGCAACAGTATTGAAGCCCCGTGCAGGGAGATATCCCAGTCGTAATGGGCAAAGGTCAGTGTAGTCGACCCCTGCAACTTGGGGAACTTTGACTAATAAACTGTACTAATTGGCCCAACCAAAAATTCTAGAAAAAAATACATAGATGGGCACATGAGTCTAGTTTCTGGGAAAAATTACGAAACTGATTTTCGAGTTACGAAACTCAAGATATGAATTTTAAAACGACTAGTACACAGATTGGGCAGTGTCTGGAAAATAAATTTTGTAAGAGGGTAAAGCCAGTCAACACCTCGTGTTCGACCCTGATGACGGTTTCGGGTTTGGGGTGTTACAAAAAGTAGGCCAGTAACGGTCTGTCAGAGAGGAGAGGCTAGGGAAGCTTTCTTCCAAAAGATAAATGAGTGATTTGCTGAGTTTGTTCAAATAAATCTGGCTGTCCAACATCCTCCACCCCCACCTAACCCCCAACCGATTCCAATAGCTCTCTAAGTTGCGGAATTGTTAAGACTGAACAAGCCTCTAGTTGATTAGATTCGGAAATAAAGGGCTAAAGAATTTAGAGCCAATGTCGATGATGATCCCGAGAGAGTAGAGTTTTGGCTTGAGACCTCTATCATGGTATTTGATGAGCTTTCTTGCACATTGGATGAGTGCTTGAAATATGTTACATCACTTCTAAGGGACTCGGCATATACCTGGTAGAATACTGTGGTACCGAGAGAAAGAGTTACTTGGGAATTCTTTCAAGATGAGTTCTAAAAGAAATATATCAGTCAACGGTTGATTGATCAAAGACGCAAAGAGTTTTTAGAGCTGAGACAGGGCCGTATGTTTGTGACTGAATACGAGCGAGAATTTTTTAGACACAGTAAATACACTCAAGAATGTGTTTCCACCGAGGCCATCATGTGCAAAAGATTCGAGGATGGGTTGAAAGATGATATCAGATTGCTAGTAAGGATTCTGGAGTTGAAAAAATTTGTTGCGCTAGTCAACCGAGCTTGTAAAGTCGAAGAATTGAGTGAAGAAAAGAGAAAAACTGAGTTTAAGACTAGAGATTTGAGAAAAAGGTCGATGAATAAGTCATTTCAATCTTCTTCAAAGAAATTGAAGGATTTGTATACTCGTTCGAATGTTTCAGCTGGGCATCCCAACAGAGATCGTGGGAAGCAATATTCGGGTTCTAAGGCCCAAACTACGTCAATAGCAAGTGTTGGTAATGCTAGGTCTAATAGACCTGGATGTCAACACTATGGTAGATGACATCCCGGTGAATGTAGGATGAATAACCGAGCTTGCTTTAAATGTGGTTCCCTAGATCACTTCATTCGAGATTGCACTAAAATGGTTGAGAAAGATAATTTTCAGAATGCAAGATCGAGCAATATTGCCACTAGAGGGAGGCTACTGAGAAATATTGGAAATAACGAAAGATTTAACTGCGAGATTAGAGGTCAGAGCACCTACTAGAACCTACACTATTCGCACTCACAAAGATGTGTCATTCCTTGATGTTATCATTGGTGCATTTTCTCTCTATGATACTAATGTAGTTGCACTGATTGATCTTGGACCAACTCATTCTTATATTTGCATGAATTTGGTATCTAGTAAGAATTTGTCTTTTTGAGTCTATTGAGTATATGATTAAAGTGTCGAACCCCTTAGGAAAATATGTCTTAGTTAATAAAGTTTGCAAGAGTTGTCCTTTAACGATTCGGGGTCACTGTTTTTCGGCTGACTTAATATTTTTACCGTTTAATGAGTTCGATGTAATTCTTGGAATGGATTGGTTGACTCTACATGATGTTATAGTGAATTGTAGACGAAAGATTATCGAATTGAACTGTCAAGATAATGAAATTCTTCGGATTGAACCGGATGAGTCAGTTGAGTTGCCTATTGTGATTTCGTCGATGTCGGCTCAGAGGTATGTAAGAAAAGGTTGTGACGCTTATCTTGCATATGTACTGAACACAAAAGTGTCTAAATTGAAGATCGAATCTATACCGGTAGTTTGTGAATACCTGGATGTGTTTCCAGAAGAGTTGCCTGGATTACCACTGATTAGAAAGGTTGAGTTTACTATTAATTTAGTACCGAGAACTTCACCGAAATCGATAGCTCCGTATAGAATGGCTCTGACCGAATTGAAAGAATTAAAATCTCAGTTGCAAGATTTGACAGATAAGGGTTTTGCGAGATCGAGATTTTCGCCCTGAGGTGCACCAGTGTTATTCGTCAAGAAGAAAGACGGATCCATAAGACTTTGTATTAATTATCGTCAACTTAACAAGGTTACAATAAAGAACAAGTTCCTTTTATCGAGAATTGATGATTTGTTTGATCAGTTGAAAGGGACAACAGTGTTCTCGAAGATAGACTTAAGATTAGGCTATTACCAGTTGAGAGTTAAAGACTTAGATGTGCCGAAGACCACGTTCAAAAAAAGGTATGAGCATTATGAATTCTTTGTTATGTCGTTTTGATTAACAAATGCCGCTATAATTTTTATGGACTTGATGAATCGAATTTTCTGACCTATTTAGATAAGTTTGTGAGTGTTTATTGATGACATCCTGATTTATTCCCGAGATCAGCCAGAGCATGTCGAACATTTAAGAATTGTATTACAGACTTTGAGAGATAAAAAATTGTTTGCTAAATTCAGAAAAAGTGAGTTTTGTCTCTGAGAAGTCAGATTTCTGGGACACATTGTTTCAGTAAAAGGTATACATGTTGATCCGAGTAAGATTTCGGCAGTTGTTGAGTGGAAACCTCTGAGAAATGTATCTGAAGTTAGAAGCTTTTTAGGTTTGGCCGAATATTATCAATGTTTTGTTAAGGGTTTTTCGATGATTGCTACACCTATGACCAGATTGTTACAAAAAGATGTGAAATTCGAGTGGTCTAAGAAATGTCAAAAGAGTTTTGAACAGTTGAAAGCGTTGTTGACTGAGGCACCGTATTAGCTCAACCTAAGATGGAGAAAGAGTTTGTAATTTTCAGTGATGCTTCCTTGAACAGTCTTGGTTGTGTGTTAATGTAAGAAGGTAAAGTGATAGCTTATGCCTCGAGACAGTTGAAACCACACGAAAAGAATTATTTGACGCATGACTTGGAATTGGCTGCTATTGTGTTCACTTTAAAAATTTGGAGACACCACTTATTTGGTGAGAATTATCACATCTTTACTGATCATAAGAGTTTAAAGCATTTCATGACTCAGAAAGATTTTAATTTGCGACAACGAAGATGGCTCGAGTTGTTGAAAGATTATGAGTTAGTGATCGACCACCACCTAGGAAAAGCGAACATAGTCGCAAATACTTTAAGTAGAAAGTCTTTGTTTGCTTTGAGGGCAATGAATACACAGTTAACCTTATTTGATGATGGATTGATTTTGGACGAGTTGAAAGCTAGACCAGTATTTCTTCAACAAATTTGCGAAGCTCAGAAATGTGATAATGAATAGCAAGCTAAAAGAGTTCAGTGTAAATCGAATAGTGATTCAGAATATCAGATTAGATAGAATGATTGTTTGAGGTTTTGAGGTAGGATTTGTGTACTGAGAAATACTGAACTAATTTAGAAAATTTTTCATGAGGCACATAATGGTTGTTTATCTATTCATATTGGAAGTACAAAGATGTATAATGATTTGAAGGAATTGTATTGGTGGTCAGGCATGAAACGAGACATTTCAAAGTTTGGAACGAGATGTTTGATTTGTCAACAAGTGAAAGCCGAACATCAAGTACCTTCGGGTTTCCTTCAGCCTGTAACTATACCCGAGTGGAAATAGGATAGAGGTACGATGGATTTCATATCAGGGTTACCTCTGACTCTGAAAAAGAAAGATGTCGTTTGGGTCATTGTTGATAGATTGACGAAATAGACTCATTTCATTTCAGTGCGTATCGATTATTCACTTGATAAACTAGCTGAATTGTATATTGCTGAGATTGTTAGATTGCACGAGGTGTCTATTTCTATTATTTTGGATAGAGAACTATGGTTTACGTAGATATTTTGGAAGAAATTGTAAGAAGCGTTGGGTACGAAGTTGAAATTTAGCACCGCATTCCATCCGCAAACCAATGGTCAATCTGAGAGAGTGATTCAAATTCTCGAAGATATGCTTCGCTGTTGTGTTTTACAGTTCGAAGGTAGTTGGGAGAAATATCTACTGTTGGTCAAATTTGCTTATAACAACAGTTATCAATCGAGTATAAAGATGTCACCGTATGAAGCATTGTATGGCCGCAAGTGTCGAACTTTATTGTAATGGACCGAGCTTAGTAAGAAACAGGTTTATGGGGTTGATTTGGTCAAAGAAACCAAAGATAAAGTAAAAGTAATTCGTGATTGTTTGAAAGTAGCTTCGGATCGACAGAAATCATACGCGGATTTGAAACAGAATGATATTGAATTTCAAGTTGGTGATAAAGTGTTTCTGAAAGTGTCTCCATGGAAGAAAATTCTTAGATTTGGTCGCAAAGGCAAGTTGAGTTCGCGTTTCATTGGGCCGTATGAGATTATTGAAAGAATAGGGCAAGTGGCATATCGACTAGCTTTATAGTCAAAATTAGAAAGGATCCACAATGTATTTCATGTGTCGATGTTGCGACAATATCGATTAGATCCATCACATGCAATCTCACCGTCAGAGATTGAGATTCGACCCGATATGACATATGGTGAAGAACCGATCAAAGTGATAACTCAAGAGGTTAAACAATTGAGGAATAAAGGTAGAGATCTAGTGAAATTTTTGTGGCAACAACACGGGGTTGAAGAGGCTACGTGCGAACCTGAGGAAGCTATGAGAAAATAGTACCCAAACCTCTTTTTTGGTAAGATTTTCAAGGACGAAATCCCTTAAGGGGAGAGAGTTGTAATAGCTCGTTTTTAGGTCAAATCAGAATAGTAGTTTTGGGACCACAAATCCGAAATATAAATATTTATTTTATTATTTCTTTAAGGTCTACAACATGATGGAAAAATTGTGTGAAAATTTGTTTGAGAAATTTTATCGATTTAGCGCTCAATTTGATTAGAAAGACTAAATTGCAATAGGTACAAAACTTGATTTCTATAAGTTAAAGGTGTCTAATTGCTATGAAATTTTAAATTGGAGGTCCTTAAATGTTAATTAAACCATTATAGTATAGGATGGACAAAAATGGACATGGTTAGGTGAAATTTTAAAGTTATGTATTAAGGGCATTTAGTAATTTGGTAAATAAAGACAAAATTAACTAAATAAAACTGTCCATTTTCTTCAATTTAGTCCCCAATAGCCGAATTTTACAAGAATCCATAGCTAGGGTTTTGGCCAAGCTTTCAAGCTCGATTGTAAGTCCGTTCTTGTCCCGTTTTTAATGATTTTTATATTTTTGAGATCGTTGTAGTTTGATCATTGTAGTTATGGTTGTATTTTGATGTTTGATGGTAGAAAATGCATGTTTGTTGTTAGTTAAACAACATTTGTAAAGTGATTTTCGATAAAAACGTCAAATAGGGACTTATTTTTAAAATATTATAAAATGTGTAGAAAAGTGTGAATAAATGAAAAATGTGAGCTGTTATGATTACAAGCAATATTCGGCTAGGCTTGGGTTGTGATGAAATTGAAAAAAAATTCATTTTATGAGCCTATGGACTAAATTGTAAAATGGTGAAATGTTAGGGGAAAATGTAAAATTTTTCATAATGTGTTTTTGGACTATATTGAATAATGTGATAATTAAATAAGCTAAATGTGATATTATAGATTAAGAAAAATTAAGTTCAGGTATAGATCGAGGGAAAAACAAAATAATTAGCGAATAGATCCCTTTTGCCGTTTTTCCATTCGAGGTAAGTTCGTATGTTAATAAGCTTTGTTAAAATTGCATTTTAAATGCTTTAATTTATGTATGAATTGTATAAGCAACTTTACGGACACGTTCAACAATGTTTTGGCAAGTGAGAAATTCTAATTGAACCTTAGGAATAGATTAGGATACAAGTGGCATGTCACTATTGTTTTGTGTTATGTGATCCGGGTGCTGGACCTGTACGTCCTACCGGTGGTTGAGTATACTGGCATATGTTGCGGTTATTTGACAGCTTGTGTGAGCAGCATCGTGTTGCTACATTGTGACTGGCAGCTTGTGTTAGCAGGCTTGATGATGGCTCGAGAGCGAGCATATATGTGTTATGAGATAGAGGTAGCAATGGCTACATATGTGACACCTTATGTACAAGGTTTCCCGAGTATCTGATATTTTTATTCTGAGTGGTTCATTGGGTATGCCAAGGATGAGAATATATATGAAGCCATTACGAGATGGTACAGGTATGTGCATAAAGCTTACGATTATTAAATTCGTGGAATGATGATTTCAAGGTAAGTTTGTGATGGAATGAACTATGGTTATGAGATTATGGTAAATACATTATCTTATATTACATTACTTGAATGTTAAATGCATGGTAAGGTTTGCTTATTTCTTTCATACGAGCTTACTATTTTGAGTATATGGCATATATAGGGACTTGGTCATTTTGTTATATGTGTCATCATGATTTTGGCCAAATGTATTGGCTTGTAATAGTCAAAGGCTTGATTTTTGTATTTGGCCATGGAAATTTGGCTCATTTTGGTTAAAAGCTTATATATGTTTATACATATATGCATGTATGTGCCAAAGGTCTTGATGATGTGGTTTATATTGATTTGCTAAATGTTGATTGTGGCTTAATGACTTGTGAAATGGATGAGTTTGGTTCATTAATAAGCTAAAGTATCTTGATAAGTTAAAGCAAGTTGAAAGTAGTCTTAGTGGTGTTTTTGAATGTGAAATTTGTATATTCGACTTAGCATAATGAAATATCACAAGTATGATAGACGATGGTAAATGCATTAACATGTAATGGCCATGATTGTGGATGTTTTGGTTGTCTAAGTATACCATGATTTATGCCACTAAATTTGTGTATGTGTATGTGTATATGTATGTGTATGTGTAAATGAGGGTGACAAATGGCTTGGTAAATAGCCTTTTATTTTTTCCACACGGGTAGACACACGGGCGTGTCTCTATCACATCCGGCCTATCCCATGGGCGTGTATTTTGGTTGTGTGTCCCTTGCACCTTAATTTTGAGAAAAGAATGCTTAGAATTTAGCACATGAGCAGAGACACGGACGTGTGTCTTAGCTGTGTGAGGGACACGGCCTCAAGCACGGGCGTGTGTCATGACCGTTTAAAGTCTGCACCTATTTTATGAAAATTTAATTAACCACATAGCCTAGCACATGGGCGTATGGCTTGGCTGGGAAACTTCAATTTGTTCATGCTTTGCAAAACAGAGAGTTACACGGGTTAGAGACACGGGCATTTGTGAACACACGGCCTACTCACACGAACAACTCATCAATTCTCAGCAATGGATACTTGTTCTTAACTGTAACCTTATTAAGCTATCGATAGTCAATACACAATCTCATTGATCCATCTTTCTTCTTTACGAATAAAACCGGTACACCCCAAGCCGAGAAGCTCAGTCGTGCAAAACCTCTATTCGTTAACTCTTGCAACTGAGCTTTCAAGTTTTTCAACTCCATCGGAGCCATGCTGTACGAAGCTATTGGTATCGGTGATGTTCCTGGTATTATCTCAATAGCAAATTCAACCTCTCTAATCAGTGTCAACCCAAGTAACTCTTCTGGAAACACATCTGGATACTCACTAACCACTGGTACTGATTCAATCTTCTATTCAGATACTTTTGTATCAAGCACATATGCAAGATAAGCCTCACAACCCTTTTTTCACATACTTCTGTGCTAGCATAGCCGATATCACAATAGGCGAACCACTAGAATCATCAGTTTCGATACGAAGAGTCTCACCATTCTAACATTTTAACACAATAATTTTTGTTTACAATTCACAACCGCATCATGCAAAGTCAACCAGTCCATACCCAATATCACATCAAACTCATCAAACGACAAAAACATCAAATCAGCCGAAAAATTGTAACCCCGAGTCATAAAAGGACAATTCTTAAAGACTTTATCAAGTAATACATACTGACCTAAAAGGTTATATACTTTAACCACAAATTTAGTGGACTCAACATGTAAACTCTTACTAGACACTAACTTTGTACATACATAAGAATGAGTTGATACTAGATCAATCAAAGCAATTACATCAATGTTATAAAGAGAAAATGTACTGGTGATAACATCTC
This sequence comes from Gossypium hirsutum, assembly GCF_007990345.1. Classification (NCBI taxonomy): domain Eukaryota; kingdom Viridiplantae; phylum Streptophyta; class Magnoliopsida; order Malvales; family Malvaceae; genus Gossypium; species Gossypium hirsutum. The sequence continues at coordinate 50,065,561 of NC_053427.1, forward strand.
ATGCCGAAGCAACCTCGTGACCACGAATGGCATAAGCTCTAACTGGTGCTTGTTCCTCAGATCTTATAGTAGAATCTCTCGTAACACCTCGACTGCCACTTACATTCCCAGTATTTTGGGGTGGTCTCCTTTTAGCAAATGTATTGCTCGATCGAACAGTCGGAAGTTTGTCTTTCTCAAGTAACTCAGGGCAGTCACGAATGAAATGTTCTAGCAAGCCACATCTAAAACAGGCTCTGTCATTCACTCAACATTCTCCAAAATGTCATTTTTCACATTGTTGACATTCTGGTCTATTGGCCTTAACACTACCAACGCTTGCTATTAAAGTGGGTTGAGCATTCAAACCTACATGTTTTTTTACCTAAGTCTTGGTTAGAATACCCCCTGAAGTGGTCAAACGATTGTGGAAATCTTTTGATTTCTTTGACGATGAGTGGTAAGATTTTCCCATTGACCTTTTTCTCAAATCTCTAGCCTTAGAATCGTCTGTTCTCTTTTCTTTACCAAGCTGCTCGGCTTTCCAAGCTCTGTCGACCAAAACAACAAATTATTTCAATTCCAGAATTCCGACTAGAAGTTTAATGTCTTCATTCAACCCATCTATGAACCGTTTGCACATAATTTCTTTGGTGGAGACGTTTAATGTCTCATGAATTCTCTTTCATACTCGATTATAATCGGACGTCCCTTTTTCAATTTTAGAAATTCTTTGAACTTTTGATCCATAAACCGCTGACTTATATATTTCTTTCTGAGCTCATTCTGAAAGAATTCCCACGTGACTTGTTCTCTCGGCACCACAGATACTAAAGTGTTCCACCACTGGTATGCAGTATCTCTCAAAAGAGACACAGCGCATTTAACACACTCGGATGGTGTACAAGACAATTCATCAAATACTGGGATTGTATTTTCTAGCCAGAACTCGGCTCTCTCAGGATCATCATCAACTATAGCCCTAAACTCATCAGCCCCATATTTGCGGATTTTATCAACTGGTGGTTTGCTTAGACGTATTGGTTCTAAGACTTAAGGAGCTATAGGAATTGGTATGGGAGAAGGTGGGGATGGAGGTTGCTGAGCTGTCGGATTCGTTCGAACATACTTAGTGAACCATTCGTTCATCATTTGGAAGAAGGCTTCCTTAGCCTCTCCTCCATGACTTTCAGACACAAGTGAATATTCAGATGATGCTACCCCTCAAACTGAGGCTGGCATTTTACTTTTAACATCATCGGAGTTTGCTTGATTGGGATCCATTACTGTAACACCCAGTACCCGAGACCGTTGCCGGAGTCGGACACGAGGGGTTCACAGACTAAATTCGCTTACTATCGCAGTCCATTTTAAAAATTTCCAGGCAGTTGGCTAACTGCGTCACTGTCACCTTAAAAATCATATCTTGAGTTTCACAACTCGAAAATCAGTTTCGTAATTTTTCCCTGAAACTAGACTCATATTCCCATCTACATATTTTTTTCTAGAATTTTTTGTTAGGCCAATTAGTACAGTTTATTAGTTAAATTCTCCCCTGTTACAGGGTGCGACTACACTGACCTTCATGCATTACGATTTGGATATCTCCCTGCACAGAGATTCAATACTGATGCCGTTTGTTTCTATAGAAACTAGACTCAGAGAGAAATCTATACATATATGGCATGACTCCTAATTATCTCTGGTTAATTTATAATGAATTTCCAAAGTCCGAACAGGGAATCCAGAAACCGTTCTGGCTCTGTCTCACGAGAACCTGAATATCTCTTAACATACTGTCCATATGATCATTTCGTTACTTTCCTATGAAAATAGATTCATCAAGGTTCGTTTACATAATTTATTCAATATTTAATTCCATTCCTACTATTTTTAGTGATTTTTCACATCCACATCACTGCTGCTGCCAGCATCTGTTTTTTTTAAGGTAAACTTTACCTATTTCATGATCCTCCATAGATCAACTAGAGTTTGTCATACATATTCCAAAGGTGATCAAGAATAACCCTTCCCATGGCTAACCGTTACCAACATTTCCATACCTCTCGACGGACAACATACAAAACGATTATAATGCTATGATCAAAGTATATTTAAGCCATTTTCGCATGGCTATCCAAATTTACACAAAACCGAAGGGTACATGACCAACAACAAAAGGGTAGTCCTATACATGCCATTTTCAGAGTTCAACCAAAAGTGTACCAAAAGGGCTTTGATAGTGTGGGCGACTTCGACTTCAAAATCCCGAGTCCGATAGCTGAAGAACCAAAATCTATAAAACAGAGAATCAAAGAAACGGAGTAAGCATTAAATGCTTAGTAAGTTTTGAGCAAAGAGTTTAGACACAACCAAAGTATAGCATTCATGTAGCTAAACGGATAATTTCATATGCACAAATTTTCAATATCATACTTACTTCACATTACCAACCCTTATGTTCATACACAAAAGATCAACTTAGCCAAAGGCCGGTAGCTCATTTATCAACTGAGCGAATACTTATTTGTAAGGGCTCAACTAATTCAAAGCACATACGAAACATACCTCAATGCTGGGATGTTACAAGCGTATTAACTGAAATTTTTACAGCAAGATCGTTCATTCCTGAATCATGTACCTTCGGAATTTAACCGGATATAGCTACTCGTTCAAATGCCTTTGGGACATAGCCCGGTTATAGTAACTCGCACAAATGCCTTCGGGACTTAACCCGGATTTAGTAACTCGCACCAATGCCTTCGGGCTTAGCCCGGAATTAGTAACTCGCACAAATGCCTTTGGATCTTAGTCCGGATATGGTCACTTAGCACAAAGCCTTCGGGACTTAGCCCGGACATCATTCGAATAACCATGCACATTTAACAATAAATCATGACACATTCGTATTTCATTTTCATTAGCAAAACTCAAACACAAGACACTTATCACTCTTGCAATTTCGGGTCAATAGCCACACACAAAGAGCATGATTTTGATTTGCTTAAAACATGATCTAATCAAATCATAATTTAAGCTCTATTACTCAAGAACTTACCTTAGATGTTGTCGAACGATTCCGATGGCTACTCGACCACTTTTTCCTTCCCTTTATCGGATTTAGTTCCCCTTTGCTCTTGAGCTTAATTTAACAAATAAATTGATTTAATCATTTGAGCATCGAAAAGAGGAACTCAAGGCACTTGGCCCACATATATCCATTAGACATTAAAGTCACATATGTACGGAATCATGAATCAAACTCAACATTTTAGCTAATTTTCCCCCTTGGCCGAATTTTCTAAGCCAAGACAAAAGCATCAATATGCTTGCCTCTAACCGAATACATGCAACACCAATCTTCTTCCTATGGCCGAATATGCATGTCTATGTTGAGGCCGATTATATACTTAATACCACACATAAATGGCATACATTTTACTAACTAATGCATTACATATTATAACTCAATACGCATCCATCATTTAATCCATAACCGAAGCACCATCATGTGCAAGTATATACCTTGAGATAATATATAGGTCACACCAATACATCATGTGCAATCATATATATATGTGCAAGAGCCGAATCACAAATTTGATTATAACCAAATTTAAACATATATCCAAAACATAAATCTTACCTACCATGCAATAAGCATAAATCACACTTATGGATATACCATGGCCGATACTTCCAACAACACCAAATAAAAATATACTTCATGGATCTAAGGTAGAACCAAGAAAGAAACTCATAATCACCAAGATGTAAGCAACTACCATTTTTCATCTAGATTTAGCATGAAACACAACCATCACCCTTATTAATCTCCATAGCCGAAAACCTTACTTATTCCAAAATCACAATTTCAACATGGGTTACCAACAATAACTTGATATTTCACTCAAAATCAACTAGGATTTCAAGAACTAGTATCAACTTCCTTACCTTAATATCGACCTAAGATGACCGATTGCTTCACTCCTTCCTTCCTCCTCTCAATCCGGCCAAGAAGAACCAAAGAACACAACTTGTTTCCTTTCTTCTTTAGAACATTCGGCCAAGAGACATGAAAAAAAGATGGACACTTTTTTTTTTGTTTTCTTTCTTACATTCACGGCAATGGGGAGGGGGAGAAACAATCACACCTTCTTTCTTTTTTTCCATTTATTTATTACTAACTTTATTTTATTGTTTCCTCCCATGATGCACCAACACAACATGTCTGTGACATGTTTTGCCCATCACCCTTTGTCCATCCTAATGTCATGGCCGGCCACTACTAGATGGGGGAGAAAATTGACATTCAAGTTCCCCCTTTTTCAACATGCACTAATAGGTCCTTATGTTTTGATCTATCACATTTCAAAAATGTCACACATAAGTCCTATTGACTAAATTCACATGCAACTTACTAAATAGAAGCTTAAAATTTTCACACATTTATTTTAGACAATAAATATCATATTCAAACAATTTGGTGACTCGGTTTAGCGGTCCCGAAATCGCTTTCCTACTAGGGTCACTTTAGGGCTGTCACAACTCTCCCCCACTTAAGAAATTTTCGTCCCCGAAAATCTTACCGGTAAATAGGTTTGGGTATCGTTCTTTCATCGAGCTCTCGGTTTCCCAAGTAGCTTCCTCGATCCCGTGTTTGAGCCATAACACCTTTACTAACGGAACCCTTTTGTTTCGCAACTCCTTCACTTCACGAGCTAGGATACGCATCGGTTCTTCTTCATAACTCATATCGGCTTGAATTTCAACCTCTGATGGGCTAATTATGCGCGATGGATTAGATCTATAGCGTCGAAGCATCGAAACATTAAAGACGTCGTGAATCTTTTCAAGTTCAGGGGGCAAAATCAATCGATACGCAACTGGACCAACTCGTTCGGAGATTTCGTACGGCCCAATGAATCTCGGACTCAACTTGCCCTTACGGCCAAATCTGAGTACCTTTTTCCAAGGCGAAACTTTAAGAAACACTTTATCTCCCACCTGATATTCAATGTCTTTTCGTTTCAAATCCGCATACGATTTCTGACGATCTGTGGCTGCCTTCAGATTTTCACGGATTACCTTTACTTTCTGTTCGGCATCTTTAATCAAATCAACTCCGAAAATTTTACTTTCACCGAGCTCGGTCCAAAACAATGGTGTACGGCATTTACGCCCGTACAAGGCCTCGTAAGGTGCCATCTTAATACTTGATTGAAAACTATTGTTGTAAGCGAATTCAATCAAAGGTAAATACCGTTCCCATGAACTACTGAACTCGAGGATGCAACATCTCAACATATCCTCAAGTATCTGAATTATCCGCTCGGATTGACCATCGGTTTGGGGGTGAAAAGCAGTGCTAAAATGCAGCTTGGTACCCAAAGCTTCTTGCAATTTCTTCCAAAATCGTGAGGTGAATCTCGGATCTCTATCCGACACGATAGAAATAGGTACCCCGTGTAATCTCACAATCTGAGAAACGTACAATTCAGCTAGTTTATCCAATGAAAAATCCGTACGCACGGGGATAAAGTGAGCCGACTTAGTCAGTCTATCAATAACAACCCAAATCGCATCCTTCTTACTTGCTGACAATGGCAGTCCGGACACAAAGTCCATTGTGACTCGATCCCATTTCCACTCGGGTATCATGATCGGCTGAAGTAATCCTGAAGGCACTTGATGTTCTGCTTTCACTTGTTGACATATTAAACATCTCGAAACAAAGTCGGAGATGTCTCGTTTCATACCATGCCACCAAAACCGACGTTTCAAATCGTTGTACATTTTCGTACTCCCCGGGTGAATTGACATTCGGCTACAATGGGCTTCGTTCAGAATCATCGAAATGAGTTCCGAATTCCTTGGAACACACAAACGACTTCTGAACCTCAAACAATCATCATCATCAATTTGAAACTTCGATTCCTTGTTCGGAACACACTCAGCCCGTTTTGCAACCAATTCATCGTCGACTTTCTGAGCTTCACGAATTTGACGAATCAATAATGGTTTGGCCTTTAATTCAGCTACTAACACATTGTCGGGTAGAACAGACAAGTGCACATTCATCACTCGTAAAGTAAACAGTGATTTCCGGCTTAAGGCGTCCGCAACCACATTAGCCTTTCCCGGGTGGTAATCAATGACAAGTTCGTAATCTTTCAACAACTCAAGCCAACGTCTTTGTCGCAGATTTAAGTCTCTTTGAGTCATCAAATATTTGAGACTTTTGTGATCCGAAAATACATGGCACTTTTCACCAAATAAGTAATGTCGCCATATTTTTAAAGCGAATACGATGGCAGCTAGTTCGAGATTATGGGTCGGATAATTTTTCTCATGTGGCTTTAATTGTCTCGACGCATAGGCCACCACTCGACCTTCTTGCATCAATACGCAACCCAACCCAAGTAGGGATGCGTCACTATAAATGACAAACTCTTTGCCTGATTCGGGTTGCACTAAAATTGGAGCTTCAGTCAAATAAGTTTTCAGTTGATCGAAACTTTTCTGACATTTCTCCGTCCATTCGAACTTAACATCCTTTTGAAGTAGCTTCGCCATTGGTGTGGCTATCATCGAGAAACCTTTGACAAATCGTCGGTAATAACCGGCGAGCCCCAAGAAGCTCCGAACTTCGGTAATATTTCTTGGAGGCTTCCAGTTAAGTATGACTGAAATTTTGCTCGGGTCAACTTGAATACCCGATGCGGATACCACATGACCCAAGAAGCTAACCTCTCTTAACCAGAACTCACACTTACTGAACTTAGCATATAACTGCTTATCCCGCAAAATTTGCAACACTAGTCTCAGGTGCTCAGCATGTTCGGTCTCATCTCTTGAATAGACCAAGATGTCATCAATGAACACAACTACGAACCGATCCAAATATGGTCTGAAGATCCGATTCATCAAATCCATAAATACCGCAGGGGCATTAGTGAGCCCAAACGGCATCACTAAGAACTCGTAGTGACCATATCTCGTTCTGAAGGCAGTTTTGGGTATGTCCGAATCTCGAATTCGCAACTGATAATAGCCCGATCTCAAATCTATTTTTGAGAACACTGAGGCTCCCTTCAGTTGGTCAAACAAATCATCGATACACAGTAACAGATATTTGTTCTTTATTGTCACTTTATTCAGCTGACGATAGTCAATGCACAGCCTCATGGTTCCGTCCTTCTTTTTCACGAACAATACTTGTGCACCCCAAGGTGAGAAACTTGGTCGAGCGAAACCTCTATCCGTCAATTCTTGCAACTGAGCTTTCAACTCTTTTAACTCGGTTAGTGCCATACGATACAGAGCTATCGAAATCGGCGTAGTCCCAGGTACAAGCTCAATACCAAACTCTATCTCCCGAACAGGTGGTAAACCCGGTAATTCTTCAGGAAAAACATCCGGGTATTCACAAACCACCGTCACAGATTCGGGTTTCTTTTCTAATTCTTTGTCATCAAGTACATACGCAAGGTATGCTTCGCACCCTTTTCTTACATATTTCTGGGCCAACATTGAGGATATTACAGCTGGCAACCCATCCAAGTCCGTAGACTCAACTCGGATTACTTCGTTATTTGCGCACCTCAAATCAATAGTCTTGCTTTTGCAATTCACAACCGCATCATGCACGGTCAACCAATCCAACCCGAGAATAACATCAAATTCATCAAACGGAAAAAGCATCAAGTCCACCGGAAAACAGGAACCTCGAATTACTAGGGGACATTTCTTACACACTTTGTCGACAAGCACGTAACGACCCAAGGGATTTGACACCCGAATTACGAACTCAGTAGACTCAATAGGTAAAGTCTTACTGGATGCTAAGGTTTCACATATGTAAGAATGAGTAGAACCGGGGTCAATCAAAGCAATTACATTAGTATCAAAGAGAGTAAAAGTACCGGTAATAACATCAGGCGAAGAAGCATCCTCGCGGGCACGTATAGCATAAGCTCTAGCAGGCGCACGAGCCTCGGATCTGGTCGTAGCATCTCTAGATCCTCTCTGACCACCACTAGCATTGCCCGTATTTCTAGATGGTCTACCTCGAGCAGTGGTAGCACCCGGTTTCCCACTCTGATTTACATTCTGTTCAGACAACCTCGGGCAATCTTTAATGAAGTGGTCAACTGATCCGCACTTGTAACAGGAGCGGTCATGGAATCTACAACTCCTCGAATGCCATTTACCGCAATATCGACATTCCGTTCTGTCTCGACGTTCATTCCCAACACTGGCGACCGAAGTGCCTCGTGTACCCACAGGGGGTCGATCACGATCTCGTCTAAAAAGGCCCGAAGTACCTCTAGACCGGCCCACATCATCTCGAAATTTCTTCGATGCCTGTTGAAGAGACTTTCCCGAGGATCTTTTACGAAACTCTCCAGTTCCCACATCAACTTTTTGTTTTTCTTTTCTAAGCTCTTCGGCTTTACAAGCTCGCTCGACAAGTACTACGAACTCTCGTATTTCAAGAATGCCAACGAACATTTTTATATCTTCATTCAGCCCATCCTCGAAGCGTTTACACATGATAGCCTCGGACGAAACACCTTCCCGAGCGTATCTACTAAGTCTAACAAATTTTCGCTCGTAATCAGTAACTGACATAGAACCTTGCTTAAGCTTAAGAAATTCCTTCCGTTTTTGATCAACAAATCTCTGACTGATATACTTTTTTTGAAACTCAGTTTGGAAAAACTCCCAAGTTACTTGCTCTCGGGGCACAACAGAAGTCAGAGTACTCCACCAATAGTAGGCAGAATCACGTAGCAAGGAGATAGTACACTTTAGGCACTCATCGGGTGTGCAAGATAGCTCGTCGAGTACCCGGAAAGTGTTGTCCAACCAAAATTCAGCTTGCTCGGCATCATCGCTGTCCGTAGCTTTAAATTCAGTAGCCCCATGTTTTCGGATTCTGTCAACTGGGGGCTTATTTGAACTTATTTGGTCAGTTTCCGGAGGTATTGTAGGTGCGGGGGTGGCATTAGTCGGGAATGGAGGTTGTGGAACAGCCATATTAGTTCGAATGTATTGGTTGAACCAATCATTCATTACGCTATAGAAAGCTTGTCTAGCTTCATCATTCGGGTTACTAGCATTAGGTTGAGAGTCCGCCGACGCTGTCCCTTGCGCGGGAGCAGGCGCTACACTCTCAAGATCATCAGCTACCGCTCGGTCGGGATCGGGATCCATTACTATAAATAAACACATTTTCAATTGTCAAAAATCACCACACTTTAAATAATCACAAAATGGCATGTATAGCTAGACCCAAACGTATTACGGTAGTCCTAGAATCGACTAAACCGTGTTCTGATACCAATAAAATTGTAACACCCCGTACCCGAGACCGTTGCCGGAGTCGGACACGAGGGGTTCACAGACTAAATTCGCTTACTATCGCAGTCCATTTTAAAAATTTCCAGGCAGTTGGCTAACTGCGTCACTGTCACCTTAAAAATCATATCTTGAGTTTCACAACTCGAAAATCATTTTCGTAATTTTTCCCCAAAACTAGACTCATATGTCCATATACATATTTTTTTCTAGAATTTTTGGTTAGGCCAATTAGTACAGTTTATTAGTTAAATTCTCCCCTATTACAGGGTGCGACTACACTGACCTTCATGCATTACGACTTGAATATCTCCCTGCACAGAGATTCAATACTGATTCCGTTTGTTTCTATAGAAACTAGACTTAGAGAGGAATCTATACATATATGGCATGACTCCTAATTATCTCTGGTTAATTTATAATGAATTTCCAAAGTCGGAATAGGGAATCCAGAAACCGTTCTGGCTCTGTCTCACGAGAACCTGAATATCTCTTAACATACTGTCCATATGATCATTTCGTTACTTTCCTATGAAAATAGATTCATCAAGGTTCGTTTACATAATTTATTCACTATTTAATTCCATTCGTACTATTTTTAGTGATTTTTCACATCCACATCACTGCTGCTGCCAGCATCTGTTTTTTTAAGGTAAACTTTACCTATTTCATGATCCTCCATGGATCAACTAGAGTTTGTCATACATATTCCAAAGGTGATCAAGAATAACCCTTCCCATGGCTAACCGTTACCAACATTTCCATACCTCTCGACGGACAACATACAAAATGATTATAATGCTATGATCACAGTATATTTAAGCCATTTTCGCATGGCTATCCAAATTTACACAAAACCGAAGGGTACATGACCAACAACAAAAGGGTAGTCCTATACATGCCATTTTCAGAGTTCAACCAAAAGTGTACCAAAAGGGCTTTGATAGTGTGGGCGACTTCGACTTCAAAATCCCGAGTCCGATAGCTGAAGAACCAAAATCTATAAAACAGAGAATCAAAGAAACGGAGTAAGCATTAAATGCTTAGTAAGTTTTGAGCAAAGAGTTTAGACACAACCAAAGTATAGCATTCATGTAGCTAAACGGATAATTTCATATGCACAAATTTTCAATATCATACTTACTTCACATTACCAACCCTTATGTTCATACACAAAAGATCAACTTAGCCAAAGGCCGGTAGCTCATTTATCAACTGAGCGAATACTTATTTGTAAGGGCTCAACTAATTCAAAGCACATACGAAACATACCTCAATGCTGGGATGTTACAAGCATATTAACTGAAATTTTTACAGCAAGATCGTTCATTCCCGAATCACGTACCTTCGGAATTTAACCGGATATAGCTACTCGTTCAAATACCTTCGGGACATAGCCCGGTTATAGTAACTCGCACAAATGCCTTCGGGACTTAACCCGGATTTAGTAACTCGCACCAATGCCTTCGGGCTTAGCCCGGAATTAGTAACTCGCACAAATGCCCTCGGATCTTAGTCCGGATATGGTCACTTAGCACAAAGCCTTCGGGACTTAGCCCGGACATCATTCGAATAACCATGCACATTTAACAATAAATCATGACACATTCGTATTTCATTTTCATTAGCAAAACTCAAACACAAGACACTTATCACTCTTGCAATTTCGGCTCAATAGCCACACACAAAGAGCATGATTTTGATTTGCTTAAAACATGATCTAATCAAATCATAATTTAAGCTCTATTACTCAAGAACTTACCTCGAATGTTGTCGAACGATTCCGATGGCTATTCGACCACTTTTTCCTTCCCTTTATCGGATTTAGTTCCCCTTTGCTCTTGAGCTTAATTTAACAAATAAATTGATTTAATCATTTGAGCATCGAGAAGAGAACTCAAGGCACTTGGCCCACATATATCCATTAGACATTAAAGTCACATATGTACGGAATCATGAATCAAACTCAACATTTTAGCTAATTTTCCCCCTTGGCCGAATTTCTAAGCCAAGACAAAAGCATCAATATGCTTGCCTCTAACCGAATACATGCAAACCAATCTTCTTCCTATGGCCGAATATGCATGTCTATGTTGAGGCCGATTATATACTTAATACCACACATAAATGGCCTACATTTTACTAACTAATGCATTACATATTATAACTCAATACGCATCCATCATTTAATCCATAACCGAAGCACCATCATGTGCAAGTATATACCTTGAGATAATATATAGGTCACACCAATACATCATGTGCAATCATATATATATATGTGCAAGAGCCGAATCACAAATTTGATTATAACCAAATTTAAACATATATCCAAAACATAAATCTTACCTACCATGCAATAAGCATAAATCACACTTATGGATATACCATGGCCGATACTTCCAACAACACCAAATAAAAATATACTTCATGGATCTAAGGTAGAACCAAGAAAGAAACTCATAATCATCAAGATGTAAGCAACTACCATTTTCATCTAGATTTAGCATGAAACACAACCATCACCCTTATTAATCTCCATAGCCGAAAACCTTACTTATTCCAAAATCACAATTTCACATGGGTTACCAACAATTACTTGATATCTCACTCAAATCAACTAGGATTTCAAGAACTAGTATCAACTTCCTTACCTTAATATCGACCTAAGATGACCGATTGCTTCACTCCTTCCTTCCTCCTCTCAATCCGGCCAAGAAGAACCAAAGAACACAACTTGTTTCCTTTCTTCCTTAGAACATTCGGCCAAGAGACATGAAAAAAAGATGGACACTTTTTTTTTGTTTTCTTTCTTACATTCACGGCAATGGGGAGGGGGAGAAACAATCACACCTTCTTTCTTTTTTTCCATTTATTTATTACTAACTTTATTTTATTGTTTCCTCCCATGATGCACCAACACAACATGTCTATGACATGTTTTGCCCATCACCCTTTGTCCATCCTAATGTCATGGCCGGCCACTACTAGATGGGGGGGAAAATTGACATGCAAGTCCCCCCTTTTTCAGCATGCACTAATAGGTCCTTATGTTTTGATCTATCACATTTCAAAAATGTCACACATAAGTCCTATTGACTAAATTCACATGCAGCTTACTAAATAGAAGCTTAAAATTTTCACACATTTATTTTAGACAATAAATATCATATTCAAACAATTTGGTGACTCGGTTTAGCGGTCCCGAAACCGCTTTCCTACTAGGGTCACTTTAGGGCTGTCACAATTACTGTATGAAAAACATGATTTTAAACTATCAGGAGATGTCACACTATCACAGGTTAATAAATGGCATGTATAGCTAGACTCACATACACTACGTTAGTCTGAGAATCGACTAAACTGTAGCTTTGATACCAATAAATGTAACACCCCTAACCCATTTTCGACGCTAAAATAGGGTTAGGAAGCATTATCGGACTTATAACTCAATCATTCAAACATTTCATATACAATTCTCATTCAAATCAAAAGCCATTTAAATTCATTCATATAGTCCTTAATACGAGCCCTCATGGCCCTAAAATAAACATTAAAAATGGTTCAAGACTAAATCGAGCACACAAGAATTTTTTTAGAAAAACATGGAAAATTTTCAAAGTGTAGGGGACACACACCCGTGTGGTCAGGCCATGTGAGACACACGGCCAAAAGACACGCTTGTGTCTCAGGCCATGTGGGCATTCGAAATGGAATCATATGGCCGTGTCCTAGCCCGTGTTTGACCCCATGTAACTCTCTGACTTGGGTCATACGGCCAGACCACACGCCCGTGTGCCAGGCTGTGTGCTAGGCCATGTGAAAACTAGAGGGTATACTGATTTGTGCCATAGGCCAGGCCACACGCCCGTGTGCTAGGCCGTGTACAGCTGCTGACTTGGTTTCTAAATAAGTATCAGGGGGCACACGGCCGTGTCACCTAGCCGTGTGTCACATACGGCTGAGACAAATGCCCGCGTCTCTGCCCATGTGGGCAGAAATCGACTATTTTCCAAGCCATTTTCCTCACCCAAAGTGGTGGCAACCTAAACTCCACAATGCACATACAACCATGGCATAAAAAAAAACTTCAATCAAACCAATATCAAGTTTATATCATACACTATCAAACATACAGCATGATATCCATAAGCACATTCACGTAACCACTTTAACACACATCAAACATACTTACAAAGACTACCTGAAAGGTCAAATTCATATATGAGAATTTATGCCTAGAACTTATCATGCATACTCATATCAATTCCAACCATTTTCTACACAAGATGCCAATCCACAACAAGGCATTCAAAAAGCCACTATACACAACATATCAAAGGCCATATATACATATTTACATATCAAAACATATATCATCCTCAAGCCAACTCACTTGCCTAATTACACAACCAACATATAGGCTACCTTAACCAAAACACCTATACATGCCATTTAACCTAAAATATTCCAAGTCTAAAGTACCAAAATGAGAGTTTGTGTAACACCCCTAACCTATATCTGTTGTCGAAATAGGGTTACGGAACGTTACCAGAGTTTTTAAAACATTTTTTAGATAATTCTTGTAAGTTACTATTCATTAACAGAGATCATTTAAAATGTTCCTCAATTGGACCCTCGAAGTCCATTACGAGCATTACGAGCATTAAAATGTGATTCAAGGGACATGCCCGTGTGACCCTGGGACACGCCTGTGCTATAGGCCGTGTTCAACACCGTGTAACTCTCTAACTTGTGCACACGGCCATACCACCCGCCTATGTGCTAGGCCGTGTGGTTAGTTAATTCAATTCGAAATTAGGTGTAGGTTTCACATGGCTAAGACACACACCTGTGTTTTAGGCCGTGTAGCACACACGGCTGAGACACATGCTTATGTCTCTGCCTGTGTGCTCAATTTTGAGCATTTTGTTTCTCGAATTTTAGGTGCAAGAGACACACGGCCTAACCACACGCCCATGTACCTGGCCATGTGTCACACACGGTCTAGACACACGCCTGTGTGTCTGCCCGTATGGACAAAATAAAGCAATTCCTAGCTTTATTTCTTACCCAAAATCACCCCCATGACTTGCACTTGAATCACACATCCAAATACCAACCATTTCAAGCATTCAAATCAAACAATTTCTATCATTCATCATGGCATATCATTTCATGCATACATGTCTATAATCTTACCTTAGTTAAGTTCTCAAGTTAGACATAATTTGATCAACTACTTAACATATATGTAGCTACCATAGTTTGACATTACAAGAGTATTAAAACAAACCATTACTAGCCATTCCAATGGCTAGATTACAAGCAGCATTTACATTTACATGCCAATATGGCCTGTAATACCCTGTGACAGCCCAAAATTGACCCTAGTCGGGAAGTGGTTTCGGGACCGTTAAACCGAGTCACCGAAATGTTTGAATGTGATATTTATTGTCTAGAATATGTAACTATGAATGTGTGAAAATTTCAAGCTTCGATTTAGTCGATTGCATGTGAATTAAGTCAATAGGACTTATGTGAGAAAATTTTAAAATGTGATAGGTCAATGCGTAAGGACCTATTAGTGCATGTGGGAAAAAAGGGGGGACTTGCATGTCAAATTCCCCCTCCTAATAAGTAGTGGCCGGCCATGCTATGGGTGGAAACATGTTGGGAACATGTTGGCCTAGTGAGGTATGTAGGATAAAATATAATAAGAAGTATGGGGAAATAAAGAAATGGAAAAAGGAAAGGATGTGTGTAATTGTTTCTTCCCCTCCCCATTGCCATGAAAGTAAGAAGGAAAAACAAAAAAAAAGTGTCCATCTTTCTTCATTTCCCCTTGGCCGAATGTTCTAAGGAAGAAAGAAAAACAAGTTGTGTTTTTTTTGGTTCTTCTTGGCCGGATTGAAAGAAAGAATTGGGGCAAAAACATTCGGTCACTTGAAGCTTGAGAAGGGGGGGATGGGTGAAGAAAACTAAGTGTTCATCTTTGTTTCTTCTAAGCCGAATGTGAAGGAAGAATAGGGGAGAAACACCACTCGGTCATCCTAGGCTTAAACTAAGCTCAAGGAGTTAAAGGAGGTGAATCGAGCAAAGGCAAAGAAAAGGTCATCGAGTAGCCGAGTTGGAACCGTCTTACCCAACACGAGGTAAGTCATTAAGCATGTAGTTGGTATTATTTCAAATGGTCATAATGTTTATGTATTGATGCTGAATGGAATGAATAAATATACATATATATATATGCATGTACGTATGTGATGATGAAATTGTTGAATGAAAAGAAAAGAGGTAAGATGTACTGAGTTGTTGATCTCGGCACTAAACGTGCGGGTATAACCATTTATGACCATGAGATTGGCGCTAAGTGCGCGGGATTAAATTGTACAGCACTAAGTGTGCGATTTGAATATGTTGCACTAAGTGTGCGAAATGAATATGATGCACTAAGTGTGCGAATTGACCATGCGGCACTAAGTGTGCGAGTTTGACTATGTAGCACTAAGTGTGCGATTTGATTACGTAGCACTAAGTGTGCGAGTTGATTATATAGCACTGAGTGTGCGGACTCAATATACATTCGTGAATCATTATGGACACTATGTGTGCGACACTATTGAGTCGATCACGGACAGCGGATCGGGTAAGTGTCTTGAGTACATGGCTAATAGGTGCTATGCTTATACTTGGTGTTGAGCTCGGTAAGTTTGAACCTATGTGACAACTATACTTGAAGTCACGTACATAAAATTTATCGTAGGATGGGTGAAAGGCCGTTTAGTCGTTTGATTGTAACGAAAATAAATTGATTTATGAAAATGCTTCAATGTCCTATTGATGAGTATATGGAATGTGAATGCATGAATTGATATGAAATTGAATCGATAGGTTGGAGGAACTATGGTATGGTTCGGAATGGATGGAGTAATTAGCCTCGTTCCATTTTGTTTTCTCTTGTGATAATGTTATTGATGGATGGTAGTGCATAGCTTATGACTTACTGAGTTATAAACTCACTCGGTGTTTCCTTGTCACCTATTCTAGGTTTCTTGGACACATCTCTTTTTGCGTGATCGGGCCGTCATCGAAGTCATCACACCGGATAGCAAGTTTTGGTACTTTCTTCTTAGTTGGCTTAGAAGAACATTTTGGCATGTATAAGCTATTACGTTGTGTTTGAACTTTGGTATGTAAACTTTAAGCCATGCGAAAATGGCACGAATGTTCGATTGAGTTGGATCAAGGGTAGGCACGAAATGGACCTAGTTACTTTCGTAACAGATGCTGGCAGCAGCAGTGTCATGAGATTGAAAAATCACTAAAACTAGTAGGAGTGGAATTAATTGATGAATAAATTATGTAATCGAAGCTCGATGAGTCTGTTTTCATGAGGAAGTAACGAAAAGATCATATGGGCAGTATATTAAGAGATAATCAGATTTTTGTGGGACAGGGCCAGAACGGTTTCTGGATTCCCTGCTCGGACTTTGGAAATTCATTATAAATTAACCAGAGATAATTAAGGGTCTTACCATATATGTATAGATTCCTCTCTGAGTCTAGTTTTCATAGAAACAAACGGCATCAGTATTGAAGCCCCGTGCAGGGAGATATTCAAGTCGTAATGGGCAAAGGTCAGTGTAGTCGACCCCTGCAACATGGGAAACTTTGACTAATAAACTGTACTAATTGGCCCGACCAAAAATTCTAGAAAAAAATACATAGATGGGCACATGAGTCTAGTTTCTGGGAAAAATTACAAAACTGATTTTCGAGTTACGAAACTCAAGATATGATTTTTAAAACGACTAGTACACAGATTGGGCAGTGTCTGGAAAATAAATTTTATAAGGGGTTAAAGTCAGTTAACACCTCGTGTTCGACTCCGGTGTCGGTTTCGGGTTCGGGGTGTTACATTTGATTGGTATCAGAGCTATGGTTTAGTCGGTTCTAGGACTACCATAGCACGTATGAGTCTAGCTATACATGCCTTAATGTTAATGTTTAAAAGGGTGATGACTTCTGGCGGTTGAAATGTTTTTGTTTTGATTAGTAAATGGATCCCGGTGTAGAAAGAACCCTAGCGGATGACGTTAAGAGCGTAGCGGCTGCTCCTGCACAAGGGACGCCGCCTGTTGAACCTCAGTCATCTGCGAATAATCAAGGTGAGGGGGCTAAACAAGCCTTCTTTACCATGATGAATGAGTGGGTCGCGCAATATGCCCGAACCAACCCGGCTGTCCAACAATTCCCAAATTTGAATAATCCACCCCAAGAGCCTGTAATGCCATCAGTCGCTGATCCTGTGAGGCTGAGTAAGCCACCTGTAGACTTGATTAGGAAGCGTGGGGCCGAGGAGTTCAAGGCCATAGTAACTGATGACGCCGAAAGGGCCGAGTTCTGGCTTGATAACACCATTCGGGTGTTCGATGAATTGTCATGCACACCCGACGAATGTCTAAAATGTGCTGTATCTTTGTTGCGAGATTCAGCCTACTATTGGTGGAGGACCTTGATTTCCATAGTCCCGAACGAGCGAGTAACTTGGGACTTCTTTCAAACGGAATTCCGAAAGAAATTTATTAGCCAACGGTTCATTGATCAGAAGCGTAAGGAGTTCTTGGAACTCAAGCAAGGCCGTATGACTGTATCTGAATACGAACATGAATTCGTAAGACTCAGTAGGTATGCCCGGGAGTGTGTAGCTGATGAGGTTGCTATGTGCAAAAGATTCGAGGAAGGATTGAATGAAGATTTAAAGCTACTAATGGGTATTTTGGAAATAAAAGAATTCGTAACACTAGTCGAACGAGCCTGCAAGGCGGAAGAACTTGGAAAGGAGAAGAGGAAGGCTGAATTTGAAGCTAGAGATTATCGTAAAAGATCGACGGGTAAAGCTCCGTTTTCAGCTGTAAAGAAGTTCAGGGAGGACATTAATAAGTCGAGGGCGACTGCGGGAATTTCCATCAGGGCAAGACCATCGATGGGCTCCCGAGCTACTTCGGTAGCTAGTGTGGGCAATAATCGTCACGAGAAACCTGAATGTCCCCAATGTGGAAGACGACACCTAGGTGAATGTTGGGGCAAGTCTACTAGCAGGGCCTGTTACGGATGCGGTTCGAAGGACCACTTCATTAGAGATTGCACGGAGCTGGATGAGAAGAATAAGATTCAAGGTGCAAGACCTAGTGGAGTGACATCTAGAGGTAGACCACCGAGAATTTTAGGAGGCAGGGGTGGTAGTCAGAGGGGGGCCTCTGATATGGCCGATCGATCCGAGAACCGTACTCCTGCTAGAGCATATGCCATTCGCGCACGAGAGGAGGCATCCTCCCCGACGTCATCACTGGTACCTTCACTCTCTTTGATACTAATGTGATTGCATTGATTGACCCTGGTTCTACTCATTCATATGTATGCGAAACCTTAGCAACCAGTAAGACTCTACCTGTTGAGTCTACTGAGCTCATAATTCGAGTATCAAACCCTTTGGGTCAATGCGTACTTGTTGATAAAGTGTGTAAGAGATGCCCTCTAATAATCCGAGAATCCTGTTTTCCGGCCGATTTGATGCTTTTGCCGTTCGACGAGTTTGATGTTATTCTTGGTTTGGATTGGTTAACCGCGCATGATGCGGTTGTGAATTGCAAAAGCAAGACTATCGATTTGAGGTGCGCAAATAACGAAATAATCCGAGTTGAGTCTGCGGACTTAAGGGGGTTGCCAGCTGTAATATCAGCAATGTTGGCCCAGAAATATGTAAGGAAAGGGTGCGAAGCATACCTCGCGTATGTACTTGATGACAAGGAGTTAGAAAAGAAACCCGAATCAGTGCCGGTGGTTTGTGAATACCCGGATGTTTTTCCTGAAGAGTTACCGGGTTTGCCACCTGTTCGGGAGGTAGAGTTTGGTATTGAGCTTGTACCTGGAACTACGCCAATTTCGATCGCTCCGTATCGTATGGCACTAACCGAGTTAAAAGAGTTGAAAGCTCAGTTGCAAGAATTGACGGATAGAGGTTTCGCTCGACCGAGTTTCTCACCTTGGGGTGCACCAGTATTGTTCGTGAAAAAGAAGGACGGAACCATGAGGTTGTGCATTGACTATCGTCAACTGAATAAAGTGACGATAAAGAATAAGTATCCGTTACCGCGTATTGATGATCTGTTCGATCAATTAAAGGGAGCATCGGTGTTTTCAAAGATAGATTTGAGATCGGGTTATTATCAGTTGCGGATTCGAGATTCGGACGTACCCAAAACTGCTTTCAGAACGAGGTACGGTCACTACGAGTTCTTAGTGATGCCGTTCGGGCTCACTAATGCCCCTGCGGTGTTTATGGATTTGATGAATCGGATCTTCAGGCCGTATTTGGATCGGTTCGTAGTTGTGTTTATTGATGACATCTTGGTCTATTCAAGAGATGAGACCGAACATGCTGAGCATCTGAGGCAAGTGTTGCAAATTTTGCGGGATAAGCAGTTATATGCTAAGTTCAGTAAGTGTGAGTTCTGGTTAAGAGAGGTTAGCTTCTTGGGTCATGTGGTATCCGCATCGGGTATTCGAGTTGACCCGAGCAAAATTTCAGCCATACTTAACTGGAAGCCTCCGACAAATGTTACCGAAGTCCGGAGCTTTCTAGGGCTCGCTGGTTATTACCGACGATTTGTCAAAGGTTTCTCGATGATAGCCACACCAATGACGAAGCTACTTCAAAAGGATGTTAAGTTCGAATGGACGGAGAAATGTCAGAAAAGCTTCGATCAACTGAAAACTCATTTGACTGAAGCTCCAATTTTGGTGCAACCCGAATCGGGTAAAGAGTTTGTCATTTATAGTGACGCATCCCTACTTGGGTTGGGTTGCGTATTGATGCAAGAAGGTCGAGTTGTGGCCTATGCGTCGAGACAATTGAAGCCACACGAGAGAAATTATCCGACCCATGATCTCGAACTAGCCGCCATTGTGTTTGCATTGAAAATATGGCGACATTATTTGTTTGGTGAGAAGTGCCATGTGTTTTCGGATCACAAAAGTCTCAAATATTTGATGACTCAACGAGACTTGAATCTGCGACAAAGACGTTGGCTTGAGTTGTTGAAAGATTACGAGCTTGTCATTGATTACCACCCGGGAAAGGCTAATGTGGTTGCGGACGCCTTAAGCCGGAAATCACTGTTTGCTTTGCGAGCGATGAATGTACACTTGTCTGTTCTACCTGACAATGTGTTAGTAGCTGAATTAAAAGCCAAACCATTATTGACTCATCAAATTCGTGAAGCTCAGAAAGTCGATGATGAATTGGTTGCAAAACGAGCTGAGTGTGTTCCGAACAAGGAATCGGAGTTTCAGATTGATGATGATGGTTGTTTGAGGTTTAGAAGTCGTTTATGTGTTCCAAGGAATTCGGAACTCATTCCGATGATTCTGAACGAAGCCCATTGTAGCCGAATGTCAATTCACCCGGGGAGCACGAAAATGTACAACGACTTGAAACGTCGGTTTTGGTGGCATGGTATGAAACGAGACATCTCTGACTTTGTTTCGAGATGTTTAATATGTCAACAAGTGAAAGCGGAACATCAAGTGCCTTCAGGGTTACTTCAGCCGATCATGATACCCGAGTGGAAATGGGACCGAGTCACAATGGACTTTGTGTCCGGACTGCCATTGTCCGCAAGTAAGAAGGATGCGATTTGGGTTGTTGTTGATAGGCTGACTAAGTCGGCTCACTTTATCCCCGTGCGTACGGATTTTTCATTGGATAAACTAGCCGAATTGTATGTCTCTCAGATTGTGAGATTACATGGAGTACCTATTTCTATCGTGTCGGATAGAGATCCGAGATTCACCTCACGATTTTGGAAGAAATTGCAAGAAGCTTTGGGTACCAAGCTGCATTTTAGCACCGCTTTTCACCCCCAAACCGATGGTCAATCCGAGCGGATAATTCAGATACTTGAGGATATGTTGAGATGTTGCATCCTCGAGTTCAGTAGTTCATGGGAACGATATTTACCTTTGATTGAATTCGCTTACAACAATAGTTTTCAATCAAGTATTAAGATGGCACCTTATGAGGCTTTGTACGGTCGTAAATGCCGTACGCCATTGTTTTGGACCGAGCTCGGTGAAAGTAAAATTTTCGGAGTTGATTTGATTAAAGATGCCGAACAGAAAGTAAAGGTAATCCGTGAAAGTCTGAAAGCAGCCACAGATCGTCAGAAATCGTATGCGGATTTGAAACGAAAAGACATTGAATATCAGGTGGGAGATAAAGTGTTTCTTAAAGTTTCGCCTTGGAAAAAGGTACTTAGGTTTGGCCGTAAGGGCAAGTTGAGCCCGAGATTCATTGGGCCAGTTGCGTATAGATTGATTTTGCTCCCTGAGCTTGAAAAGATCCATGACGTCTTTCATGTTTCGATGCTTCGACGCTATAGATCTGATCCATCGCACATAATTAGCCCATCAGAGGTTGAAATTCAAGCCGATATGAGTTATGAAGAAGAACCGATGCGTATCCTAGCTCGTGAAGTGAAGGAGTTACGAAACAAAAGAGTTCCGCTAGTAAAGGTGTTATGGCTCAAACACGGGATCGAGGAAGCTACTTGGGAAACCGAGAGCTCGATGAAAGAACGATATCCAAACCTATTTACCGGTAAGATTTTCGGGGACGAAAATTTCTTAAGTGGGGGAGAGTTGTGACAGCCCAAAATTGACCCTAGTCGGGAAGTGGTTTCGGGACCGTTAAACCGAGTCACCAAAATGTTTGAATGTGATATTTATTGTCTAGAATATGTAACTATGAATGTGTGAAAATTTCAAGCTTCGATTTAGTCGATTGCATGTGAATTAAGTCAATAGGACTTATGTGAGAAAATTTTAAAATGTGATAGGTCAATGCGTAAGGACCTATTAGTGCATGTGGGAAAAAAGGGGGGACTTGCATGTCAAATTCCCCCTCCTAATAAGTAGTGGCCGGCCATGCTATGGGTGGAAACATGTTGGGAACATGTTGGCCTAGTGAGGTATGTAGGATAAAATATAATAAGAAGTATGGGGAAATAAAGAAATGGAAAAAGGAAAGGATGTGTGTAATTGTCTCTTCCCCTCCCCATTGCCGTGAAAGTAAGAAGGAAAAACAAAAAAAAAAAGTGTCCATCTTTCTTCATTTCCCCTTGGCCGAATGTTCTAAGGAAGAAAGAAAAACAAGTTGTGTTTTTTTTTGGTTCTTCTTGGCCGGATTGAAAGAAAGAATTGGGGCAAAAACATTCGGTCACTTGAAGCTTGAGAAGGGGGGGATGGGTGAAGAAAACTAAGTGTTCATCTTTGTTTCTTCTAAGCCGAATGTGAAGGAAGAATAGGGGAGAAACACCACTCGGTCATCCTAGGCTTAAACTAAGCTCAAGGAGTTAAAGGAGGTGAATCGAGCAAAGGCAAAGAAAAGGTCATCGAGTAGCCGAGTTGGAACCGTCTTACCCAACACGAGGTAAGTCATTAAGCATGTAGTTGGTATTATTTCAAATGGTCATAATGTTTATGTATTGATGCTGAATGGAATGAATAAATATACATATATATATATACGCATGTACGTATGTGATGATGAAATTGTTGAATGAAAAGAAAAGAGGTAAGATGTACTGAGTTGTTGATCTCGGCACTAAACGTGCGGGTATAACCATTTATGACCATGAGATTGGCGCTAAGTGCGCGGGATTAAATTGTACAGCACTAAGTGTGCGATTTGAATATGTTGCACTAAGTGTGCGAAATGAATATGATGCACTAAGTGTGCGAATTGACCATGCGGCACTAAGTGTGCGAGTTTGACTATGTAGCACTAAGTGTGCGATTTGATTACGTAGCACTAAGTGTGCGAGTTGATTATATAGCACTGAGTGTGCGGACTCAATATACATTCGTGAATTATTATGGACACTATGTGTGCGACACTATTGAGTCGATCACGGACAGCGGATCGGGTAAGTGTCTTGAGTACATGGCTAATAGGTGCTATGCTTATACTTGGTGTTGAGCTCGGTAAGTTTGAACCTATGTGACAACTATACTTGAAGTCACGTACATAAAATTTATCGTAAGATGGGTGAAAGGCCGTTTAGTCGTTTGATTGTAACGAAAATAAATTGATTTATGAAAATGCTTCAATGTCCTATTGATGAGTATATGGAATGTGAATGCATGAATTGATATGAAATTGAATCGATAGGTTGGAGGAACTATGGTATGGTTCGGAATGGATGGAGTAATTAGCCTCGTTCCATTTTGTTTTCTCTTGTGATAATGTTATTGATGGATGGTAGTGCATAGCTTATGACTTACTGAGTTATAAACTCACTCGGTGTTTCCTTGTCACCTATTCTAGGTTTCTTGGACACATCTCTTTTTGCGTGATCGGGCCGTCATCGAAGTCATCACACCGGATAGCAAGTTTTGGTACTTTCTTCTTAGTTGGCTTAGAAGAACATTTTGGCATGTATAAGCTATTACGTTGTGTTTGAACTTTGGTATGTAAACTTTAAGCCATGCGAAAATGGCACGAATGTTCGATTGAGTTGGATCAAGGGTAGGCACGAAATGGACCTAGTTACTTTCGTAACAGATGCTGGCAGCAGCAGTGTCATGAGATTGAAAAATCACTAAAAATAGTAGGAGTGGAATTAATTGATGAATAAATTATGTAATCGAAGCTCGATGAGTCTGTTTTCATGAGGAAGTAACGAAAAGATCATATTGGCAGTATATTAAGAGATAATCAGATTTTTGTGGGACAGGGCCAGAACGGTTTCTGGATTCCCTGCTCCGACTTTGAAAATTCATTATAAATTAACCAGAGATAATTAGGGGTCGTACCATATATGTATAGATTCCTCTCTGAGTCTAGTTTTCATAGAAACAAACGGCATCAGTATTGAAGCCCCGTGCAGGGAGATATTCAAGTCGTAGTGGGCAAAGGTCAGTGTAGTCGACCCCTGCAACATGGGAGACTTTGACTAATAAACTGTACTAATTGGCCCGACCAAAAATTCTAGAAAAAAATACATAGATGGGCACATGAGTCTAGTTTCTGGGAAAAATTACAAAACTGATTTTCGAGTTACGAAACTCAAGATATGATTTTTAAAACGACTAGTACACAGATTGGGCAGTGTCTGGAAAATAAATTTTATAAGGGGTTAAAGTCAGTTAACACCTCGTGTTCGACTCCGGTGTCGGTTTCGGGTTCGGGGTGTTACATACCCCGAAAATCTTTACAGTAATATATTATCCTTGATATAATAAAATAATGAAATAAAGTGATAAAAAGGGAAGTTTTGAGTTATGGCAACATTGGGAAGTAAATTATGATATCTTGATTCAGGAAAGAACTAAATTGTAAAAGTCAGAAAAGTTTTGTTGCCTAAGAGTAAATACTCAAGACTTAAGGGGTTAAAGTGTAAATATGAAAAAGTTGAAGAACCAATAGTGCAAATATTTTAAGGGTAGAATGATCTAGAAACTAAGGAAAATGGATAAATTAGGACCAAATTGAATAAGTGAAGAACTATGAGGGACTAAATTGTAATTTTACCAAATTAAATGATGACTCAAGGATGGAATTCTAAAAGATCATGAAGGGCAAAATGGTCAATTAGTAAGAGAGATAATTCTAGAATGTAATGATTATGTTGATGATATTTTAAATTAATTAATTAGATAAATATTATTTTATTAATATTTTATGAGATATTTAATATTATTTTATTATTATTTATTTAGTATATAAGGAAAGAAAGATGAAGAATTTTCATCATCTTTCCTTTCCATGCAAACCAACGTGAGAAAGAGTACGAAGAAAATAAGTTTTCTTTCTTTACAATTTAGTCCTTTCACCAAAAATTCATTATTCTCACCTAAAAATTGAAAGAATTTCCATAGCCATCAAGAGAGAAAGATAGCAAGGAGATGATGGGGAGTAAGAATATCAAGTTGGATTCAAGAAATAGAAGCTGGAGGAGAGAGAAAAATCAAGTTAAAGATTGAAGTTAATAAGAAAATGTAAGAACATTAAGATTTCAATATATTTTTAAGTCTAATATTGTTGAAAAAGCATGGAATTGATGTTAATGTAGAGTTTTCTTTTATATGGTTCCATGTTTTTGATATATTAGTGAAGAGAAATGAGAGAAAATAATGGGAAATATGGTAGAAAATGGAAATAGGAGTGTTATAAACTTGGTAATCAATATGTTGCACTAAAGTAGTTTTAGACAGCAGTAATAGGCTAACTTTGAAAAATCACCAAAAATGATAGAAATTGAATTAGAAGCTAAGGGTGATATTGAATTAAAGCTTATTGAGTATATTTTTATATAAAATAAATATAGAAAGTAAATTAATTCTGTATTCGGAGATATTTATATTTTTGTGAGACTGGTTCAGAATGATTTCAAGATGCCTTGTTCTGGCTTGGAAAAATCACTAAAAATTATAAAAAAAATAATTTTGTTACATACTTTATATGGTTAAATTACTTAATGAGTCTATTTTTATAAGAAACAAATTATAACATCATTTGAATTCTGTTTAAAGAGATAATTAAACTTTAGTAAAGAGTGGTCAGAACTGTCAAATAGCAAAACAGGGGAGACTTTAATGAATAAAATGTACTAATTGGCTATACTAAAAATTCTGAAAATTTTATGGTAAGAATACATGTGAGTCTAGTTTCAGGAAAATTTAACAGAACTTAATTTTGAGTTCTGTAGCTTAATATATAAATAATTTAGTGACTATGACGCAAATGGACAGTTTTGAATGTACATATAAGTAAATAGTGAAATTATTGATAATGTTACTTGTTGCATGTTATATAAATTAAGGATGTGGAATGGAGAGGAGGAGGAGGAAAATATGTATGAATATTCATCTAGCATGGCTAATTTACATGTTTTAGGCTTAGGGACTAAATTGAATAAAAGTAAAACTTTATGGGCAATTTTGTAAAAATGTCAAAAATAACTAAATTGCATGAAATAGATTATTTTATTATTTAAATTACAAAATTTAACAAAATTATCAATTCAGTTCAAGATCGGGGGAAAACATGTTTTAGGGATTAAATTGAAAAGTGTTGAAATTGTGTAAAATTTTGATATTTTATAGAATTCATGGACTGTTATCGATATGTATGATAATAATAGATGGAAATAAGGATTAAATTGCAAGAATTTTATTTTCTTGACCCTAAGGATGAAATTGTCATTAATTAAAAGTTTAGGGGCAAAATGGTAATTTTTGCCTGGAGCATTAATTAAATGCACTAGAATATGAAATGAATGAAAATGATGATCAAATTTATTTATAAAGATCCGGACGACACAAATACGAGACTTGATCATGGAAAAGAAAATATATCAGAATAATGAAATCATAAACACGAACAATCAATGAGGTAAGTTTGTGTAACTTGAATTGTATTTTTAAACACTTGAAATATATGATTATGTAATGAAAATATGATTTGAATATTCAATTTATGATAATTGAGGAAATATTGGTAAATACTCGATATAACTTGAAAATAAATCTCTGTTGAATGGAAGGAAAATTCTATGGATCTCTGAAAAGGAATTGACGGTAAAAAGGATCTAGCCCGGACGGGTGATCCTAACCTGATATAGCCCTCCCGAAGAATATGTGTAAAATGGATTTAGCCCTGACGGGTAATCCGAATTAGGGTCTGAATTTAGCCTGGACTGGTAATTCAGATCCAAGCTCATTAGAGTAATTGTCGTTGCAGGGGATTTAGCCTGGACTGGTAATCCCGACAATACTCTATGAGTTTATATTACAGGGGATTTAGCCTGGACTGGTAATCCCACTGTAAGAATGAGGTTCGAGGGAGTGTGCTCTCTGATAGAAAATGTGTAAGACCATGGTTGAAAGATACCATGGCAACCTGATATGAAATGTGTAAGACCATGGTTGAAAGATACCATGGCAACCTGATATGAAATGTTTAAGACCATGGTTGAAAGATACCATGGCAACGTGACGGGGAAATGAATAAGACCTTGGTTGAATGATACCATGGCAACATGACAGAAAATGAGTAAGACCATAGTTGAAAGACACTATGGCATCATGTCGAAGATAAATAAGATCGTGGAAGAGAAACGCCAAGATATCTGTTGAACAACTAATATTCAGGTAATATAACAAATGGTTAAATGAATTGGTTATACAAAATGGTAATGTGAAATGTTTACAGGAATTGGTCATATGGAAATAAATGTACAAATAGTTGTATGAAATAATTTATAAGATAGATAAATGAAATAAGTATAGGTACATGGAATTTAAATTATGTTAAGTTTAATACGAACCATTACCGAAATAAATATACCTAAGATATAAGGAAATGATGGTGCATGAAATGTTGATATAATGAAATGAATGATATATGTTATTAAAGAAACGGTAAGAGAATGATATGTATCATGACATGTACATATGAGATTATCTTTTATATGTTAACATAAGGAAAATATGTAAGTTAAGACGAGTATTAAATTCAAATATGACATATTGAGAAAATAAGAATTTATATGAAATATGTGTAAGTACACTAACTAGTGTTGTTGTTGATGCTTAGGTAAGTGCCAAGCCATTGATTGAATGGAAATATATTTATTGATGCATTGAATTGATAAGTATTTAAGTAAATTTTTTTTAGTGATTTGGAAGTGGTAGTAATGCTTCGAAACCCTATTCTGGCAGCGGATACGGGTTAGGGGCGTTACATGGCCGATATATCCTAAACATGCCATTATAACCATAATTGATTTACCATATTGTACCGACATGGGCAATGGATAGTGTGAGTGCTCTTCGCCAAACTTCCAATCCAACGAGCTTCTAATCCAACGAGCTTCCAATTTACTATAAAACAGGGAAATAAAACTAAGTATAAAATGCTTAGTAAGTTCGTATAACATGGTACTTAACTTACCATTCATTCTATTTTAAGGTAAGTATGTAAGGCATATTCAATCAATTTGACCTCAAGCCCTACACACATCCTCATTGCACTTGTTAGTCATATATTTCATAATAACATCAAAACATATATGGCCCAACAACAATCAAGTTTCCATGCACATATAGTTTCCACATCATGTATTCATTTAACATGTATAAATCATATCTTTATATTACGAGTATAATTTCATAATAGTTCATTTTGAGTTTTGATTATTTCATATCAAACCTTACCCATATTACTCGGAATATCAAGGTTACGGTTTGTACACTCTAGGTGTACAAGTCTATAATCAAGGATGTACATATTCATTAAATAAATTCCATGTACAATATCATCATTTCATATTTCCATATATCAATCATCATGTATCGTCATTTTCATGCGTTTCAGGCCGATATGTGTAATAACTCATTTCTTATTCATATCTTCACATGTCAAGAACTTTTACCCGTTGAATTTATTCGAAATATCTATGTATACACAGGTAGTACACTCGAGGTGTACGAATAAGAATCCATCAATTTGTGTCCAATGGTAACCATAAGGTACTATTTCATAGAGTACACTCTCAAGCCACATACATAAAAACAACATGATTACTAGTCCAAGCTAAATTCTTTTTATGACATATGCTCTAAAGAGCTTGATCCGGGTTACCTGTGTGGGCTAAATCCAATCCATAACATATGCTCGAGAGGACTTATATCAAGATTAGCCGTCCGGGTTAAATCCTTTCTGTAATGAGGTCAATAGGATTACTAGTTCGAGCTAAATCTCGTCAGCAACAAATGCAGGACCTCATTCATTTCGGGAAATTACATATCCATCGATT
This sequence comes from Gossypium hirsutum, assembly GCF_007990345.1. NCBI lineage: Eukaryota > Viridiplantae > Streptophyta > Magnoliopsida > Malvales > Malvaceae > Gossypium > Gossypium hirsutum. Next base: position 50,094,789 of record NC_053427.1, read on the forward strand.
TTCTATTTATTCAATCGAGATTTAAACATTTTTCAAGCATTATCGGGCATGTGATTATTTCATACATCCATAACATTCATATAAGTCAAGTAAACACATTCCACATTCATTTCAAGCATATAAGTAACATTTTCGTCTTTTATCATTTATCATCTATCGGACATTATCATTTAATTTAAACATTTTTATTTATCGGGCTTGATCGGATATGTATTCATTTCGCATATTTATGACATTTATGCATTTTACATAAACACAATTAATGCAAACATGTAAATAAACACAATTTAGTTACACGAACTTACCTCGACAAATGTTCGTGAACATAACTCTATTAATTCGATATTTTCCTCTTTTCCTCTTTCTAGCTCCAAATTTGGTCTATCCGGATCTATACGAGTAAATTTTACATCAATTGATTATATTTAACATTCAAGTGGACTCAATTTACAACCTAGGCAAAATTACCATTTTGCGGACTCAATTTACAACCTAGGAAAAATTACCATTTTGCCCCTAACTTTTCCATAAATTCCCATTTTGACCTTGGGCTCGGAAAATAAAATTTGTGCAATTTACTCCCTATTCCAAGCCTAACCAAAATCCCATTACAAAATTTACAGCACATGTATTCATAAAAATTCAGCTTTTTTCTTCAATTTCACAACTTTACATTTTAGTCTCTAAATCATGTTTTCATCAAAAAACACATTATAAAAGTTGTTTATCTATCACCTTTCATTTTCTACCATAAATTCCTAATTTTCAGCATATACATCCATGACCCATTTTCCATACTTCGGTAACTTCTCAAATTGATCCCCCAAATAGATAGATTAAGCTATCCCGGTTTCAAAAATATCAAAATTACTAAAAATGGGCCAAAGAAACTTACCCAATTTGGCCATGAAAGTTTCTTTTCTCCCTCATAGGGTTTCCATGGAATATTTTAGGGAAGAAGATGATAAAAATGATTTTTCTTTCTATTTAATAATTTATCATCTTTTAATAATTTTTGTTTCCAAATTAGTCATTAGCCTTTTTCTCATTTTCCATGGATGAATCATCCAAAAATATCTACATACTTTTTTATTAATGGTCTAATTACCATATAAGGACCTTAAGTTTTGAATTCCATAGCTATTTGATCCTTCTAGCTACTAGAATCCAACTTTTGCATTTTATGAGATTTGGTCCTTCTCGTAATTAAACACAAAATCGGTGAAATTTTCTTATCAAAATTTTCACATGAAATTTCTATCATATTACGGACCATATAATAAAATAAAAATAAATTTTATTTTCGGGTCGAATTTGTGGTCCCGAACTACTTTCTGATTTCACTGAAATTGGGCTGTTACAGTTTGATAGTGTGACACGATCTCTGACGGCTTCTAAATCGAGTGAGCTTCTGAAATAGAATAAAACACGAAAACATAAACTGAGTAAGCAATTAAGCTTAATATGTTCGTAATACTAATCAATATAACTTACCAATTCATTCATAATTTAAATAAGCATAAATAAACATAGACAAGTTCCAATTCGGCCAATAGACTATCATGTAAACACGAGTAGGTCAGTCATGCATGAATTCAATCACTATATATTAATTTCTGTATTTCTCACGAATACATTTACTAATTCATAATAACTCAAATCACCTCATATTATCATGGAGCTCATTGAATTCTTTAAATATCGATAAATATACTTACTTTGTCATTCCAAATTTGATAACGACTTACGAATATGAGTACCTCGTTTTCTTTGTTCCATAGTCCGACTATGGTCTTATACGTGAATTTTCTATGGCTTTGCCATGGTCTTACACTCGTAGTGCCATAACCTAGTTATGGTCTTATCATTTGAATGTCATAGCCCAGCTATGGTCTTACATACAAATACTGTCATGGTCCAACCATGGTCTTATTAGTTAATTCATCACTTGCATAAGACGATTGTACTCAATCCTGCGATGTACTTGTTTGACATTTAGTTTCCTTTTCAAAAGTCAACAATATATATGAATAATTCCATGATATCATTCATCAATCAAATAAGTAAACATTAATTGTTTAACTATACGAGCTTACCTCAAACTCAAACGGAGAATACGATCGTTTAGTCCACGACTTTATCTTTTCCTCGATTTAATTCCGAAGGTTGCTTGTCTTGATCTATATAATCAAATTTAACTAATTTAATTCACTTTCTATTCAATTCAATCTCAATTTCATGTTATGGAAAAATTACTATTTTGCCCATATATTTTTTACCCTTTTACAATTTAGTCCTTAGGCTCGTAAAATGAAATTCATGCCATTATATAAGCCCATAGCAGCCCATACAATTCACAATTTCACACATTCAACACAACATTTTTACATTTTTCAATTTAGCCCCTATTTGACAATTTCATCAAAAGTTCCTTAACAGAAGTTGTTTCATTAACAACAAGGACTTATATTCTTCCATTAAACTTCAAAACCCTATTATAACACATCAATGGGAAATCTCAAACTATTCAATAGTTTTGCAATTTAATCCCCTAATTAGTTAGCTTAAGCTACAACGATCCCAAAAACATAAAAATTAACAAAACCGGGTTGAGTTTTCACTTACATGCAAAGGAAAAAGCTTGAAAAAAAATTCTCCTATGTAATGGTGATATTCAACCAGCACAAAGAGAATGGAAGCAAGATGATAGCTTTTTTTTTGTTTATTTTACCTTTAATTGCCTTTTTACCAAATTACCCTTACCTAACTTTAAAAATCACTCAATTACCAAGCCATGCACATCCACTAACTCAATTAGTGGTCTAATTACCACATAAGGGCCTCCACTTTAAATTTCTATAGCCATTTAACACCTTTAGCTAATAGAACAAAACTTTTTCACTTTATGCGATTTAGTCCCTTTTCACAAATTGAGCATACAAACGATAAAATTTCTTAACGAAATTTTTATATCATAATTCTAACATGATGTAAACCACCAAATAATATTAAAATAAATTTTATGACATTATATTTGTGGTCCCAAAATCACTATTCTGATTCCACTATAAACGAGCCGTTATAAGAATGATCTGTATAAACTATTGTAACACCCCTTACCTGTGTTCAAAGCCGGGATAGGGTTCGAGGCATTAATGGACTTAAACATTCACAAACATGCAAAACTGGGTCACAAAATTTTGTCCAAAATTAAAACTTTTCAAATACATGTATATCATCCTTTATACGGGCCATTCAAGGCCTAAAACATACATTGAGGTGGTTCGGGACTAAACCGAGAACTTTAGAAAGTTTTGGGAAACTTATAAAAATTTTCATGAAATAGGGTCACACACCCGTGTGGACACAGGGACACGTCCGTGTGTCTCCAACACGACTGTGTCCTCAAGCCGTGTAACTCTCTGTTTATGACGTCAGCAAAACAAGTTGAACCACTCGGACAGATCACATGCCCGTATGCTAGGCTGTGTCCCGCACACTGTTGAGACACATGGCCGTGTCTCTGCCCATGTGGCTAGCATTGAGGCTATTTTCCAAGCCTTTTGTTACCATTAATACCTCACATACTTAAATACATTATAGACACATACAATGTAGCATCAAGTAAATGATTAAACATCCTCCATTAAGACTCAGTTGTAATATTCATATATCATCATGCATGTGTTTTTCTTACTCATTTTATACCAAGTCTAAGCACACCAATTCATAATCAATTGAACATGTCATTTTGATTATTACTTATACATTTATACCATGCTTGCCTAAGTCATTCCACACCAATTTCATGTTCAAGCATTATTGACTTACTGCAACATCACACTTTTATTCTCTGGTTATGACCACTTTGTTTGGTCATAAGACATTCATCAAGCATGCATACCATAATACTAACCATTCATGCCAAACAATTATAATCACATGACCACATCACAAAGCATCAATAAATGGCTTGGATAAATAGGCTTACAAGCCATAACCCATACAAGCCACATCTCATGGCTAAACACAGCAAATCAATTTAAGCCAACATCTTGGAAAAATCAAAAGAACACACATCATAATGACTAAGTCTCTATACATGCCACTCACTTGAAGACATTAAGATTCAACAATACTCTAAAAGTGGTAGCCTGATAGTGTGATGCTGCCTCCGGCGATCTCTAACCCCGAGCTGACCTGACAATACTAAAGAAATGGAGAGGAGAGAGTAAGCTTAAAGCTTAGTAATTCCATATGAAAATAATAATAAAATTATCAACATGATTCCATGGTAATATAACCATAATTCTTTTACTTATATTCTGGTCATGTTGTTTTCTCAAGTCATAATCACTACATTTTTTATATCTAGAGCTACAGAACTCCAAATAAAGATCCTATAATTTTTCCTGAAACTAAACTAATATATCTTTTTATCATAAAATTTTTAGAATTTTTGGATTAGCCAATAAGTATAGTTTATTCTTTAAAGTCACCCCTGTTCTGCTATTTAACAGCTTCAACCCTTCTTTACTAAAAATTGATTATCTCTTAGTACTGGATTTGATTAATGTTTCCATCTATTTCTATTGAAAATAGACTCATTAAGTATTTATTAATATAAATGCTAACCCATTATAATTTTTGTAAAATTTTTAGTGATTTTCCAAAGTTGAGACAGGGGAGCCTAAAAGCACTTTGACTCTGTCTCACAAAAGTTCAAATATCTCATAATATGAAACTCTTTTGATTACACCGTTTTTTCTATGTGAAACTAGATTCAATAAGATTTAATATAATATCTTATTCAGTCTATAATTCAATTTCTAAAATTTTTGGTGGATTTTTGAAATCACAGAACTGCCGATGTTCAAAACTGTTTTAGTGCAATATCATGATAACTATCATATGATGGCATAATAACATAATCACCAAGATTTTTCATCATTCATGCATTCTAGCTCATTAATGAAATATTCATATACATATACGTGAATATACATCCTGTAATAAAGCATTGCTCATGAGTATAACATATGTACCTATACGTATCTGTAGCATATCGAATAACTTTACCTTTATTACCATGCCCATCTCGGGACTTTCATCGCATCATTCATTATAATACCCGTTGAACACTTGGAATACTATTGGATACACAGAAACTTGCATATAAGTGACACATAAACATACGTAGCCAAAGCTACCTTATAACATGTAACACATCCATAATGAACTCGGACCTCTCAACAAGCTCGGATGTTACATGTATCGCATCCATTATGAACTCCGACCACTCAACGGGCTCGGATGCTCGCATCCAGAATGAACTTGGACCACTCATGAGCTAAGATGCTACATATATCACGAACTTGGACCACTCAACAAGTTCGGATTTTCACATATATCACGAACTCAGACCACTCAATGAGCTCAGATTTCTTAATTCCTAGTGACGTGTCACTTGTATCCTAAACTATTCCTGAGGTTCAAATGGAATTTTCCTCATTGCATATGGCATCTTCATCATAATTGTTCGTATTGTCGTGGATAACGACCATAATCATTCATGCTTACAAATTCACCATTCTTATTTTCATGAAATAATCATGGCATTGTTCATAATTACATTTAGGCATTTGTCACATAATACAATCATCATACCAACTATAAAAATGTTCACCACACAATGTTAACACATAAATTTAAGTTCAAGCATAAACAATGATATTATTGCATTATTATTGACATACGAACTTACCTCGAAAGCAAGCACGGCTATTTATTCCGATTTAGTTCATAATCTCATTCATTTCCAATCTATTCCCGAATCTCATTTTCCTTGATCTATAATATCACATCTAGCTTAATAATTAGTCACATTATTCATATGAGTCCAAAAATCATACTTTTATAAATTTACATTTTGACCCCTAAACTTTCACATATTTGCACTTTTTCCCCAATGCTCGTAAAATGATTTTCATTCAATTTCTTTGTACTTTAAGCCTAGTCATTTCGTTTTCATAACTATAGCATCCCCTAATTTCCACTCGATCACACTTTTATGACAAATTTTGTAACTTTTACAAAACGGTCCTTTTTGACAATTTCACTAAAAATCACTTAATAAAAGTCATTTATTACACACCAAGCATTCATATTCAACCATTAAAAATAAAAAAAAATGCATGTCATCCATGGGTAAATTTTTAAACACAAACCCTAGCTTAAAATAATGGTGGAAATAGCAAAATCGAGTTACCGGGACTTCAAAAAAGTAAAGAACATTAAAAATGGGGCTCGAGATCACTTACAAATGGGCTTGGAAGCTTGAACCAAACCCTAGCCATGGCTTCCATGTAAATTTTGGCTGAATGGGGAAGAAGATGGACAATTTTGGCTTATTTTCCCTTTTAGTTCTTTTAATTATTAGATTACCAAAATGCCCCTAACTTAAAAATATTCTATTTCACCCATTTCATGTATATTTTTGTCCAACAATTAACCAATGGTTTAATTACCATTTCAAATCAATTTGACACCTCTAACATGTAGAACTCAACTTTTTCACTTTTTACAATTTAGTCCTTTTGACTAAATTAAGTGCCCAAACGTCAAAATTTTCGAACAAAATTTTCACGAAATCATCCCGTGAAATTGTAGACCATAAAAATATAATAAAAATAAGTTTTCTTACATCGAATTTGTGGTCCCGAAACCATTGTTTCGACTAGGCCCTAATTCGATATGTTACAACTATGACTTTGGTGCCCACTAAATAAGCTTTATATTCTTCAAAGGCAAATACCACTGTTAACAATTCTTTCTTTGTGGTGGTGTAATTGAATTGTGAATCTGTCTGCGTGCGACTGGCATAATATATAGCATGGAATATCTTGGCTTTTCTTTGCCCTAGCACTGCTCCGATAGCAAAGTCACTTGAATCACACATTAGTTCAAATGGTAGATCCAGTCTGGTGCAGTGACTATAGGTGTTTTAGTTGCATCACACATTAGTTCAAATGGCAGAGTTTAGTCTGGTGCAGTGACTATAGGTGTTGTAGTTAATTGTTCTTTTAACTCTTCGAACGCCTTTGAGCATAACTCATTAAAATAAAATGGTCTATTTTGCTCCAACAATTGACATACAGGCTTTGATATCTTAGAAAAATCCTTGATGAAGCGATAGTAAAATCCAGTATGCCCGAGGAAGCTTTTGATTCCTTTCATTGAAGTGGGTGGTGGCAACTTTTCAATGACTTCTATTTTTTCTTTGTTGGTGGCAATTGCTTGTTGTGAAATTTTGTGGCCGAAAACAATGCCTTCACAAACCATGAAGTGGCATTTTTCCCAATTCAACACCAGATTTGTTTCATGACATTGGCAAAGTACTGGTTTTAAATTCTTTAAGCAATCTTCAAAAGTGTTGCCAAACACCGAGAAATCATCCATTAATACTTTAAGGAATTTTTCCACCATGTCAAAAAATATTGCCTTCATGCAACACTGGAATGTTGTTTGGGCATTACATAACCCAAATGACATTCTTCTAAAAACAAATGTTCCATAAGGATAGGTGAATGTAGTTTTTTCTTGATCAGTGGAAGATTTGGCAATTTGGTTGTACCTTGAGTAGGCATCTAAAAAATAGTAGAAAGCTTTCTTTGCTATTCTGTCCACCATCTGATCTATAAAAGGCAAAGGGAAATGGTCCTTCTTTGTTGCTTTGTTGAGCTTTCAATAATCCATACAAACTCTCCAACCTATGACAGTACGTGTGGGAATGAGTTCATTGTTATCATTGCTGACTATTGTGGCTCCTTTCTTGGGTACACACGGAACATGGCTCACCTGAAAGCTATCAAAAATTAGGTATATAATCTTGACATCCAACCACTTGATAATCTCCTTCTTAACTACTTCTTTCATTATAGGATTTAGTCTCCTTTGTAGTTCAATAGATTTTCCATGGCCATCTACAAGTATTATTTTATGCATATGGATTCCTAGGCTAATTCCTTTAATATCCGCAATTGGCCATCCTAAAGCTTTCTTGGATTTTTTTAAAACTTCTAGTAATTGTATCGCCTGGACTATAGTAAGCTCGGTAGAAATAACTACAGGCAATGTATTGTTTTCTCCCAAATAAGTGTACTTCAAATGCACTGGTAATGGCTTCAAATCCAACATCTGTGGATCTTCTATTGATAAGTGAGAAGGGTTGAAAGAGTGACTTGATAAATCTAATGACTCAAAGCTCCCTCTATATCTATTTTCAAATTGCTGAGTTTCTATCATTTCTTTAGTCAAATTTGTTTCATTTAATTTGACAGAGTCTGCATCAGAATTACTGTGCATATGTCCTATAAATTCTTCTTAAATTACAATGTCAACAAATTCTACAGCATGACATTCTTCATCTGGGTATACACACTTTAAGTCATCAAATACATTAGAAGTCAACTGTTGACCATTAATTCTCATGGTTAACTAACCTTTCTGTATATCAATCTATTTTCTACCAGTTGCTAAGAAAGGTCGTCCAAGTATTATATGTACCTCTTTATCTACTTCACATTCCAGAATAATAAAATCTGCTGGAAAGATGAACTTCTCAATTCTTACTAATACATATTCAATTTTACCTTCTGGATGGATATATGATCTATTAGCTAGTTGTAGTGTGACTGTAGTAGGCCTTGTTTTTCCTATCCCAAGTTTGCTAAAAACAAACATAGGCATTAGATTGATACTTGCACCTAAATCGCATAATGTTTTGCCTACATAATGGTTTCCAATCGAATAGGGTATAGTGAAACTCTTTAGATCTTTTATTTTTGGTGGCAGTTTATTCTTCAACATTACTGTACACCCTTCAGTAAGTGCAACAGTTTCGAACTCCCTTAACCTTCTATTATTGGATAGGATATCTTTCATGAATTTCACATACTTAGGCATTTGTTCTAATGCTTCCACCAAAGGTATATTGATGTGTAATTACTTTAAGACCTCAAAAAAATTCTTGAATTGAGCATCTTGTTTCAACTTGGGAACGCTGGGAAAAAGGTGGAGGTGGCTTTTCTTCCATTTGTTAAGGTTGCCTTGCTATGGCATTTGTATTGGATCGGAAAGATAAATTTGCTTCTATATGCTTTTGTCTACTCCTATCTTTTATAGTTTGTTCCACTTCTGGCTCGAAAGTTGTGCTTCTAGGATTTTCAGAACTTTCCTCCTCATACAAGGCATCATTCATAACTCCTAGCAGCTGAGTGCCACTCCGGAGTGTTATGACTTTACATTGTTCTTTTCCTTGAGATCTAGAACTTTCTACGTCACTGGGCAACGCTCCTTGTTGTTTGGACCTTAATGCAGTGGCAATTTGTCCCACTTGATTCTCTAGAGCTCTAAAAGAAATTGTCTGGCTCTGAATAATTGCTAATTTTTAGCCATATACTCTTTTAATTAAGCTTCCATGGATGATGTTGAATATGACGAACTTTGTTTCACATTTTGCCCCGGCATTGGTTGACTGTGTCTAGGTGGTACACCAGCCACATTTTTTTCTATTTACAGTGGTAGCATTTCTCATTCCCTGATTACTTCAGCTGAAATTTGGATGTTGCTTCCACCTTGGATTGTAGGTGTTGGAGTAGGGATTGTTGTTGCTACGATTAAAATTTCCCATGTAATGCGTAGAGGCTGGATTGGATGGGCATTAATCAAAAGCATGATCTTCTCCATAGTACACATGCTAGTTCTGCAACCTTCATCTCCTGTATTGCAGAGAGTCTTTTCAGAGTTTTAATCATATTTGTTAAAGATGATACCTAAGCTGTTAACAATGTAATCGCATCGAGTTCCATTGCTCCAACAACTCTTCTACCATTACCAACTCTGGTAGTGGGATACTAATAATCATTTTTGCTATTCTTTCTAGATTTTTGTGTGCTTCATTGTAGGATTTGTTGAACAACGTTCCATTAGTAGATACATCCATCACAATTCGCGTATGAGCATTTAATCCATTGTAGAACATTTCTATTTGTGTCCAATGCTGAAAACCATGCATTGGGCATTTTCTAATTAATTTCTTGAAACGATCCCATGCTTCGTGTAATGTCTCATCTTCAGATTTCCTGAACAATGTAATGTCATTCCTCAGCTTGGAATTCATGTTGTGAGGATTGTACCTAAGCAAAAATATCTGATACAATTTATTCCAAGATGCCACCATACCTGATGGGAATGTATTCAACCATGATCTAGTACGATCTCGCAATGAATAAGAGAATAATTTTAATCTAAAGGTATTTTCAGGAACACCCTACTGCCTGAATGAGTGATAAAATTCAAGAAAAAGTCTAAAGTGCAATCTGAGATCTTGAGTTGGTAAACCAGTAAATTGCCCTATCGTCTACAGCATCTGAAGTGTTACTAATTTTAATTCAAAGTGTTGAGCTTGAATATGTGGCCTAACAATTCCTGGACTTAGATCACCCAAAGTAGGCACTACATGTTTTCTGATGGGTCTATCTCTATCATTTAAGATTCAAGGAATATCAACATTCCTTTCATTCTAGAGTACCTGATCTTCTCTGATTGGATCATTTACAATCCTCTCCATTTCTCTTAATGCTTTCCTTCCTCACCTTAATGTCCTTTCAATCTCAGGATCAAAACAATATTTTGTATCCTTTTGATTACTTCTTCTCATGCACTAGTACAAACCTGACAAATCAAATAAAATACTAACTAACTGTTCTGACAAAAACAACAAGAATAATAACAAATCAACTTTTCACCAATGCTGGCGATCCCCGGCAACAGTGCCAAAAACTTTTTGCGTATAAATAATAATGCAATTGTGCAAGTGTACATGTCATTCAAGTAATAAAGTGATAAGTAAGTATCATCTCCACAAGGATCAAAAATTGGTAAGAGATAGATTAAGTTATTATAATCCTATTAACTATACTAAATAGTAAGAAATACTTCTAAATTGAATAAGATGTTGGTATAATGAATTAATGTAATTTAATGCCAAAAAAAAGAATTGATATGAAAATAAAATGTAGTGTCGAATTACAGAGAAAAGCAAGACTAATTCTGTTGTTGAATGAATAGGGCTGGAATTATTCAGGTGAAATGCTTATACCAAAATAATGTCATTGCAAAATATTGTCTAATCAACTGCTTAAAGAGTTACTACTGTAACCTACCGCTTTCAATAGTTAGATTTTAAGCTAAAAATCGAAGTTACTGTATGTCTACAGAACTCTGGTTTAATAACTGCAATGAACATTCTTCTCTGCACAACTCACAACATCTATGTTTAGAGTGCCATGAATATTCTTTTGAATATTCGCTTGCATCAAACAATTCTAGATCCAATATATTTAACCTTTTCAGAATTAAAATTACATCTATGAACACAACATATAATAAACTATGTCTAGAGCTTCCATAAATGTATTTAAAATAGGCATAAATCAAATGAAACAGTGAGATAGACAATCTCAAATCATGAGCATCAAAGATGATAAACATCTACCCAAATAACTCCAAACCAAAAAATATTTAGTTCATGGGTGGAAGGGTAAACACAAAATTTAAATCATTCATCAACATTTAAAGAAGTTTGACTCACACAAATTAGGAAAACTAAAGGCAGAATTGCAGGATTTTTCGCCACACTCCAACTTCTCTTTTATCTTCTAATCGTACATGAATCCAAGATAGATGTCTTTTCCCCTTCTTTACGTTTGTATTATGCTCTTTGTAGCTACTATCCCTTCTTTCTCTAAAATTCTCCAATGGAGTTTTTCTCTGTGTAGAGAGAGGATTGCTATTCCCAATCTCTTTCTCATACAAATTCTCCTCTCTCCTTTTCTTCTTCTCTCTCATTCTTTCATTGGGTAGATTTGTCCTACCTCAGCACACCCTTTTCATTCCTCTTTTCAGGTTGGATTTTCTGGTACACACACAGTTGGTTGAGAATGACATGGATAAAGTGTTGAGTCATCTTCTCAAAGTTACCATGGCAAATTTGTTGGCAATCAATTTCACCATTTGTCACAATAATATTTCACTTCCTTTATTTTCCCTCTTCATCTTCTTGCGATTCTTACACCTATTTTCACACAAAACCACACTTTTCCTCCCTAAGTGATAAAAGTAACAAATAATGACCATTATATCACAATCCAAGCTTTGTTATGCAATGTTCTAAAAATAGCCTAAAAATGCAAATGTATTCACTTAATTACAACCAATTAATTCTATTTAGAGACCTTAAATATAATTATTTTCAAGAGCTATCAATAGGATCTCGTTAATGAGTAGATGATTCTTCCTTTTGGTAAGTCTTACAGCTTTGCATGTTATGATTATAAAAGAGAAGATATTTACAAATGCGTAAATGAGGAAAACAATGTGCGGCATGATCAAAGTGTGTGATATAAGATGTTGCTGGAATTTGTATGGTTATTGCCTAATATTTTCTTGTTATATGATTCTAGTACCTAACAAATCTGAGTTATTTAAAAAGGTGAGAAAGAGACCGTTTGTGTAGCCTCCAGTACGACAGGTATATTGTTGACCGGATAGGTAGATCACTGTGAAAATGAAGATTTATTGTGTAGCCTCTGGTAGGGAAACTATAATGCTAACCAGACTAGTAGGTCATTGAATAAACTTGTGGAAAGTCCACGACCATGACATCATATGATAATATGCCAAGAGGGCGTAAAGATATTAGACTAAGTAGGAGAAGCCCCATGGAATCCACAAATATGGCCTGTCGGGACAATAAACATGAATTATCTGGAAAGCTTGTGGCTAATCTTATGAAAAACCATTGTGGCATATTATCTGGAAAGTCTATATGAAAAATTCTATAGAGCTTAAATGGCGAGTGGTTAGACCGCCCTTATTGTGTAATTGGGGCATGTATTGGAATTAGATTTTGAAAGAGTTCTTAGTATTGTATCTTACTAAGAAATCCACTTTAGTAATCCACTAAGAAAGTAAGCTTGTTTTATCTAGAAGCACAGTGATGTAAGAGTCTGCCAAACTTGGGAATCCTCACGTTATGTATCAAGTTATATGGAATTCTATTAGGTGATCAAAGCCTTACATTCATTCGAGTAAGTATGTTTGTCTAGGTTAACAGGAAGATTTGGTGTGAATTGTGTTGATGACCACCAGAGTTATTAGGAGAGACAGTTAAAGAGTAGTACCCATAGGAATAAAACCTTGGGGAATGAATTCAAGTGTTATATTCAATGGGATAGTGAAATAGGATTTAGACTGTGGGGCGAAGTTGTAATCAGCCAGTTAAATGGATCATTTATAGGGTGTTCAAAAGTATAGGTTGATATATTGTTATCCGCCAAGAATCAAAAACATATTCTCTAATTTCTGAAAGGAAGTCCATAATTTTTAAGTTGAGGAATCCAACATCATCATGTAAAGGTAAAATTAGTGGAGATTCACTAAGTTCCATTGAACATATGGATGTTATTTTGAAATATAGGTTTTTAAGTTTGAACTAGTTCGCTAGTAGGTACCAAGCCAGATATGCGCCAATCTGGATGATCACAGAGCGATATTATGCATACAAATAGACACTTTGAAAATATGTTTTTAAATGACAAATAGAACTATACGCCATGGTTGAGTTTTTTTTTAGTTTTAAGTGATATTGTCTTACACTATTATTGAGAATAATGTAATGGCTCGATTTTGGGCCCAGTCGGAACAGTGGTTTTGGGACCACTAATCTGAGGTTGAAGAAATTGTTTTTAATATTTTTTTTTGTTGTGGCATGATTATATGAGAGTATGAAAATTTTGGTGAATTAATTTTAGTTATTTCATGCTTAATTGTGAAAAAGGACTAAATTGCATAAAGTGCAAAAGTCCTATTTTGATAGTTAAGGGTGTCAAATAGCTAGAGAACCAAAATTGGGGGTCTTTAAAGGACAAATAGACCCTTAAAATAGAGGTGGCCGGCCATAAGGACAAAAAGGGATGAGAAAGTCAAAGTTAGGTGGCCTAATTTGATTAAAATAAAACCTAAGAAAAAGGCTATCATCTTTTTTGTTTTTCTCCTTCTTCTCCACCAATTTTTTCTCCAAAAAAATGGCCATGGAAGCTTGAAAATTTTCAGTAACTTAAAGCCTTTGCAAGTAAGTGATTTTGAAGGCTTTTCTTGAATATTTTTGTACTTTTAGAACCCTTGTAGCATGAGCTTTCAAATAAGGGGACTATTTTGCAAAATGATTGAAATTCTAAGGTTTTACCATGAGAGTATTCATGTTGTTTTCTGAAATTTTATGGAAAAAAATGAATCATGGTTGTGAAATAACCAACTTTTGTGAAGTAATTTTCATGGAAACCCTAACCAAGGACCATTTTGCATAAGTTGTAAAATAGTTGATAAATGTGTGAAATAATGAGAATTTTGGGCTGCTCCTAGTATAAAAAGTATTCGGGTAGGCTTGAGTAATGAGAAAATGTGATAAAAATCGATTTTCGGACCTAGGGGTAAAATGGTCATTTTGCCCAATTATGAATTTTCTAGTGTTTAGATTAATATGCTGATGAAATGAATGAATTTCTATCATTTTAGATCAAGAATTACGAAATTCGGGCCTAGACTGGGGAAAATCAAAACAAGTGGACTAAGCCGAACTGGTCGTCTACATTTTTGTAATCCGAGGTAAGTTGTATGTAAATAATACAACTATGTTATTATTATATGCGCTTGAATTGATATAGCATAAATTGCTTGTTTGTGGAAATGATTATGTATGATGAATATTGAGATAGTAGAACTCCCTTTTGATCCTTAGGAAATAAATCGGATATTCATGCCATGACATTCGGGTTATTTGTGTGCCAGTGTAAGACATGTCTAGGACATGCATCGGCCACATTATGAGAGCCAGTGTAAGACCATGTTTGGGACATGGCATCAGTATTGAGATGAGAGCTAGTGTAAGACATGTCTAGGACATGCATCGGTCTCGAGATGTAAGCTAGTGTAAGACATGTCTGGGACATGCATCGGCTACGAGATGTGTCAGTGTAAGATCATGTCTGGGACATGGCATCGACATGGATATGTGAGAGCTAGTGTAAGACCATGTCTAGGACATGGCTCGACCTCGATTTCGATAGTTAGTGTAAGACCATGTCTGGGACATGGCATCGACTTGATAGATGAGCCAGTGTAAGACCATATTTGGGACATGGCATCAGCATTATACCCTATGTTTGAGGCCTAGTGAATATCCAATAGCATTCCAAATGGTTCAACGGTGAGAGTTACAGTTTAAATTAAACAAGAAAAGTATAACCATGTTGTGAGTGGTATAGGTACCTATTTGAAATGTATGAGATGTGAGCTCCATATATGCTATTTGAATTGTATTGGATAGTGATGAGTAAGTTGTTCTTATGCCTACTTTTGTACTATGAGCATGATGATGAATGGTAAAGATGTTGTTATATTTATTTGCATGCAACTTACTAAGCTTTATGCCTACTTCCTCTCCTTTCCATTTTCTTATAGTGCCACCTAAGTAGCTCGAGGATCATTGCCTACGTCCGAGAAGCCAGTCACACTATCATCTGGAGCACTTGGTATAGTTAGATCTTTTATTTTGATTATGGCCTGTATAGGACCCTGACTTTTGAGTTTTGTGTCATTGTTATCTGGCCAAATATGTTAGCTTACTTTAGCATTTGATTCATTTTGTATAAGGCCATGGAAAATGGCTAATATTGAAAGTTTATATATGAATACAAGATAGTCATTCATGAATGTGAAATTGTTGGCATGGTTGAATATAAGAAATGTAAATAGGCCTTAGCTATGGTTGTTTGGTTGAGAAATCATATTAAGCTAGACTTTGATATGTTGGTTGGCATTAGATGGTGTTTCAGGGTGGCAAAAGGCTTAGTAGATATCCTTATATGGTCCATACGGGTAGACACACGAGCTGTAACACCCCCAACCCATAACTGACATCGGATTAGGGTTACGAGGCATTACCAGACAGACAGAACATTTCAAACCAATTTAGAATCACATATATCATATAACATCATTTCATAAGCAATTATCTCCTAAGATGGTCTACGAGATCTAAAATGTACTTTTAGGAGACATTCGGGACTAAACCAAACACATTCATAAAGTTCAGAACATAGAAAATTTTTCAATTCTTTTGAGGTCACATGCCTGTGTAACCAGGCCGTGTGCCTCACATGGGCATCAGACACACCCATGTGAACTAGCCGTGTCAAAATAGGGTAACCATAGTGACTTTCACCCACGGCCAATAGGCACGCCCGTGTGCTATGGCCGTGTGATACTTGGCTAGCTACTGACTTTAGCCAACGACCACATGACACGCCCGTGTCCCCTGACCGTATGGCACCATGCAGGCTTGATTTAAGCCAATTTGCCACCCCTTTTTGGGTCCAATCCTACAAGCAATAATATACAACATTAGAACTTAGCACATTAAAGCATACACCAAAACTATACACAAACTTATCATTTGTTAGCCAACTCCCATGGCATAATATATACACAACTAAACTTATATACACAGACCTTCTAGCCTATACATGCCATACTTTAAAATATGTACACTTTTAAAAGTACCAAAATGAGATCGATAGTATGGTGACGATCCTCGACTATCTCCGAGCCTTTAGTAGCTACGATAACTGTAAAACAGATAGTAAACACACAGAGTAAGCTACAAAGAGCTTAGTAAGCCAAATACAATTAGTCTAACTGCTAAAGCATATAAGTACAATTCAACCATATAGAATCATAACCATTTCATAAAATAATTCATAAACTTAACCATGCTCTTTTGTTGGCATATATGTCATGTTTCATTTCCATACATATTTCACAGAGACAGAATTTTTCATATTCAGAAATTTAGTATGATACAAACGTACCTGCATAGGTTATACATTTCATAGACTCAATTTCATATTTCATACACTATCATCAGACGGGTCAGAAACGATACAGATGCTCATAAACAAATACAATGCTAACGTCCTGGATGTGGTCTTACATGTAATTCAATATCGATGCCTCTGTCCTAGACAAGGTCTTACACGAAATCAGATACGATGCGGATGTTCCAAACACGGTCTTATACGTAAATCTCAATCAAGGCCTGTGTCCCAGACACGGTCTTACATGATGTCTCGGACAGATGTCAACTATGCTTAGGAACATACAAAGCTTTTCAAATATAATCATATTATCATACTTTACTCCAAAGATATTCATCAAGCACTCAAGGCCATCCAATACAGATTACAGTTTATATGTGCAGAATTTATTTCAATTAAAACGTAATTGTAATTTGACTTACCTTAGACGAATTTCGTACGGAATGAGTCAAATAGTTGACTATTTTGGACTTCCACCGATCTAAGTCTGATTTTCTTTGTTCTTGATCTAATACAGTACAAATTCAACCATTCAATCATTAATTTCATTCAATTTAATCCATATACACATATTTAGGGCACTCTACATTTTAGCCCTTACATTTTCACACTTTGACAATTTAGTCCATTTTTTTCACAAAAGCACCAATATGCAAAATTTCTTTGCAACAAGGGCTAGCCGAATTTTCATGGATTCTATAGAAGCCCATACAACAAGTTCAATTCACAAATTAGTCCCCCAAAACATTATTTTCACAATTTAACCCAAATAGCTCAATTTCATCAAAAATCCAAAGATAAAACATGATAATCTCAACTATATCTTTCATAATCCATATAAAGACATTTCAAAACTCATATAATCATCAATGGCACATTTCATAATCTTCAACAAAATCAGAAATTCAAACATGGGTTTTGAAGAACATGAAGTAACGATCACAGAAACGTAGAAATTATCAAATACCGAGTTAAAATCATACCTTAATCAAGAAATCAAAGTGTCAAAACCTAAAATGGCTTTCTCCTTTTTCTTTTTCTTTTTCTTTGATTTTCGGCTATATGCATGATAATATGGCCAATTTCATGTTTTCATTTTATTATAATATACATTAATATGCATTTTCCAATTTTGCCCTTTAATTAACAAATAAAAATTCCATCCACTAGTGTCCATACTTGTCCATGCATTAGTATAATGGTCCAATTGACATGCAAGGACCTTTATTTTAAAAGCCAAGCCAAATAGGTGCTTTAGCATCTAGCACTCAACTTTTACACTTTACGTGATTTAATCTTTTTTCATAATTAAGCATAGAAACAGACAAATTAAATCACAGAAATTTCACAGATGTAAATTCACATATCACAGACAAAGAAAATAATATTAAAATATTTTTTAGACTTGGATTTGTGGTCCCAAGACCACTATTTCGAATAGGGTCAAAATCGGACTATTACAATTCTCCCCCTTAGGGATTTTCATCCCCGAAAATCTTACTGTTAAACAGATTTGGATATTGTTGTCTCATTGCATCCTCAGGCTCCCACGTAGCCTCTTCTACTCCGTGTTGATGCCACATCACTTTAACTAACGGAATTTTCTTGTTACGTAACTCTTTAATCTCGCGAGCTAAAATACGGATTGGCTTTTCTTCGTAAGTCATATCATATTGAATCTCAATTTTAGAAGGGGATATCACATAGGACGGATCAGATCTGTACCACTGAAGCATTGATACATGAAATACATTATGTATCTTTTGTAACTCAGATGGTAGCCTCAATCTATAAGCAACCAGTCCAACTCGCTCGATGATTGCATACGGTCCAATGAACCTCAGACTCAACTTCTCCTTTTTACCAAATCGGAATAGTTTCTTCTACAGAGACACTTTCAGAAACACTTTATTACCGATCTCAAATTCGATATCTTTTTGTTTTAAATCAGCATAAGATTTCTGACGATCAGAGGCAGCTTTCAGACTATCTCGGATTACTTTGACCTTTTGCTCAGTTTCTTTTATCAAATCAATACCGTAAATCTTATTCTCACCGAGCTCAGACTAGTATAATGGAGTTCTACACTTTCTACCGTATAAGGCTTCGTACGGTGCCATTTTGATGCTCGATTGAAAGCTATTATTATAAGCGAATTCAATCAAAGGTAGATATTGTTCCCACACACCTTCAAACTCGAGAATGCAACATCTCAACATATCCTCGAGTATCTGAATAATCTGTTCAGATTGACCATCTGTTTGCGGATGAAAAGCAGTACTAAAATGCAATTTACCCAGAGCATCTTGCAATTTCTTCTAGAATCGCGATGTTGCAATTTAGTACCCAGACACTATTGACAATGGCACACCGTGCAATCTCACAATATCAAAAATATACAACTCAACTAGCTTATCCAGCGAATAATCAAACTGAATCGGAATAAAATGAGCTGATTTCGTCAAACGATCAACTACAACCCAAATTGCGTCTTTCTTTTTCAAAGACAGAGGCAAACCCGAAACAAAATCCATGGTCACTCGATCCCATTTCCACTCCAGAATCATAATCGGTTGTAATAACCCAGATGGCACCTGATGTTCAGCTTTAACTTGCTGACAGATTAAACATCTTAAAACAAAGTCAGAAACATCTCTTTTCATTCCCGGCCACCAATATAGTTGTTTCAAATTGATATACATTTTTGTACTTCCCGGATGTACAGAAAATCTACTACTGTAGCTTCGCTCAAAATCGTTTGAATCAAATCCGAATTTCCTGGAACACAAAGTTTATTTCTGAACCTCAGACAATCATCATCATCTAATCGAAATTCAGAATCAGAATCAGAATTACACTGAGTTCGTTTAGCCATAATCTTATTATCAACCTTCTGAGCTTTGATAATCTGTTGTAAAAACAAAGGTCTCGCTTTTAATTCAGCTAAAACTAAACCATCATCAGACAGATCTAAATGAGCATTCATTGCAAATAACGATTTTTGACTCAAAGCATCAACAACAACATTTTCTTTTCCCAGGTGATAATCAATCACAAGTTCGTAATCTTTTAACAGTTCTAACCATCTTCTCTGTCGCAAATTCAAGTCTTTTTACGTCATTAAATATTTTAGACTTTTATGATCAAAAAACACGTGACATTTTTCACCAAACAGATAGTGAAGCCAGATCTTCAAAGCAAATACAATGGTAGCTAACTCAAGGTCGTGTGTCGGATAGTTCTTCTCATGCGGCTTTAATTGTCTGGAAGCATAAGCAACAACTTTTCCTTCTTGCATTAAAACACAACCTAGTCCATTCAACGAAGCATCGCTGTAAACAACGAATTCTTTACTTGACTCAGGTTGTACAAAACCGGAGCTTCAGTTAACAGAGCTTTTAACCGATCAAAACTTTTCTGACATTTCTCAGACCATTCAAATTTCACATCTTTCTGAAGCAATTTTGTCAGCGGAGTTGCTATCGCAGAGAAATATTTTACAAATCATCTGTAGTAACTGGCAAGGCCCAAAAAACTGCGGACTTTAGATACATTCCTCAGAGGCTTCCAATCTAGAATAGCTGAAATCTTGATCGGATCAACTCGGATACCGGAAGCTGATACAATATGACCCAGAAAACCAACTTCTCGCAACCAAAATTCACATTTACTAAACTTTGCATACAACTGTTTATCTTACAGAGTCTGTAGCACTATTTTCAAATGCTTGGCATGTTCAGATTCATCACGTGAATAAATCAATATGTCATCAATAAATACTACAACAAATTGATCTAAATACGGTCCGAATAGTCTATTCATTAAATCCATAAATACAGCAGGTGCATTCGTTAAACCAAAAGGCATAACTAAAAATTCATAATGCCCGTATCTCATTCTGAAAGCAGTTTTCAGAATGCCAGAGTCCTTTACCCGCAACTGATAGTAACCCGATCTCAGATCTATCTTTGAAAATACAGTAGCTCCTTTCAATTAATCGAATAAATCATCAATTCTAGGCAGAGGGTATTTGTTCTTTACAGTCACTTTATTAAGCTGTCGGTAATCAATACACATTCTCATTGTGCCATCATTCTTTTTCACAAGCAGAACAAGAGTACCCCATAGTGAAAAACTCGGTCTAGTAAACCTTCGATTGGTCAATTCTTGCAACTGAGATTTTAATTCCTTTAAATCGGTTGGAGCCATTCTATGCAGAGCTATTGAAATCGGAGTAGTACCAAGTACTAATTCAATGCCAAACTCAACTTCTTATCATTCACTTTTGAATCTAACACATAAGCTAAGTAGGCTTCACAACCTTTCTTCACATATTTCCATATTTTCATTGCAGATACCATAGCTGGTAGTCCATTCAGATCATTAGACTTAATTCAGATTATCTCATCATTCTTACACCTTAAAACAATGACTTTTCATTTGCAATTCACAATATCATCATGTAAAGTTAACCAATTCATTCCCAGAATTATGTCAAATTCATCGAAAGGTAAAAGCATCAGATCAGCAGGAAAACAGCTATCTCGTAACATTAACGGGAAATTCTTGCAGACTTTATCAACCAAGACACTTTTGCCTAAGGGGTTCGATACTCTAATTACGAATTCAGTAGACTCTATAGGAAAAGTCTTACTATGCACTAAATTCATACAGATATAAGAATGCGTTGATCCAAGATCTATCAATGCAATCACAGAAGTATCATAAAGAGTAAAAGTACCAGTAATCACGTCTGGAGACGAGACTTCCTCACGAGCTCGGATAGCATAGGCTCTGGCAGGTGCTTTGGCCTCAGACTTAACAATAGTATCTCCAATAGCTCTTTGACCACTACTTGTATTTCTTGTATTTCTGGAAGGTCTACCTCTAGCTGAGGTGTTTCTCGGTCTCAGATTTTGTACGTTCTCTTGCTCAGCAGGTTCAGAACAATCCTTTACAAAGTGGCTAAGAGATCCACATCGGAAATAGGCTCGGTTATTCAATCTACAATTTCCCAGATGTCTTTTACCATAGTGTCTACATTCAGGTCTCTCAGATCGGACATTCTCGACACTTGCAATGGAAGTACAGGGACTCTGAAGTTTGAATGCGATCTAGCTCGATCTCGGTTTGAATGTCCCACATTAGCATTTGGACGGCTTTGATCATCTCGAAATTTCTTTGACATAGATTGAAATGATCTACTCGAAGATCTCTTTCTAACATCTCTAGCTTCAGAATCAGCTTTTCTTTTCTCTTTACTTAATTCTTCAGCTTTACATGCTCGCTCAACGAGCACTACCATTTCTTTAATTTCTAGAATTCCAACTAACAGACGGATATCTTTGTTTGGTCCATCTTCAAACCTTTTGCACATTTGCTTCATTCGATATACATTCCCGAGCATACTGGCTCAATCTCACAAATTCACGTTTGTATTCAGTAACAGACATACGACCCTGTTTAAGCTTGAGAAACTCTTTACGTTTCTGATCATTGAATCTCTGACTGATAAATTTCTTCTGAAATTCAGATTGAAAGAAATCTCAAGTAACCCGTTAACTCGGGACTACAGATATTAAAGTTTTCCACCAATGATATGCCGTATCTCTTAGAAGTGAAACGACACATTTAACACATTCTTCAGGACTCAGAGACATTTCATCAAACACTCATATTGTATTTTCCAACCAGAATTCGACTCTTTCAACATCATCATTCTTTGTAGCTCGGAATTCTTCAGCCTCATACTTTCTAATCTTATCAACCGGTGGTCTACTCAACTGTACTAGATTCACTTGTGGCATATCAGGAGTTTGAGAAGGGTTAACCGGGGGTGGAGGTTGTTGTACAATCGGATTGGTTCTAATGTATTGGGTGAACCATTCATTCATCATCTGATAGAAGGCTTGCTTAGCCTCGATATCACGGCTACTCATAGCCGGTCCTGAATTATCTTGCACCGTCCATTGCGCGAGAGTAGGCGCATTACTTTCAACGTCGTCAGCTACAACTCTATCGGGATCCATTTGCTATATAAAAGCACATTTCAAAGTCAAGAGTCATCACACTATCACATATTCAGATATATGGCATGTATAGCTAGACTCACATACGCTATGGTAGTCCTAGAACCGACTAAACCATAGCTCTGATACTAATAAAATATAACACCCCTAACCTGTAACCGACATCGAATTAGGGTTACGAGGCATTACCAGACAGAAAAAACATTTCAAACCAATTCAGAATCACATATATCATATAACATCATTTCATAAGTAATTATCTCTTAAGATGGTCTACGAGACCTAAAATGTACTTTTAGGAGACATTCGGGACTAAACCGAACACATTCATAAAGTTCAGAACATAGAAAATTTTTCAATTCTGTTGAGGTCACATGCCCCTTTAACCAAGCCGTGTGCCTCACATGGGCATCAGACACACCCATGTGAACCAGCCGTGTCAAAACAGGGTAACCATACTGACTTTCACCCACTGCCAATAGGCACGCCCGTGCGCTATGGCCGTGTGATACTTGGCTAGCTACTAACTTTAGCCCATGGCCACATGACACGTCTGTGTCCCCTGACCGTATGGCACCATGCAGGCTTGATTTAAGCCAATTTGCCACCCCTTTTTGGTTCCAACCTACAAGCAATAATATGCAACATTCATACCAAAATTTCCAATCAGTTCCATGCTTAAGAATGATCGAAACACATTAGAACTTAGCACATTACAAGCATATACCAAAACTATACACAAACTTATCATTTGTTAGCCAACTCTCATGGCATAATATATAAACAACAAAACTTATATACATAGACCTTCTAGCCTATACATGCCATACTTTAAAATATGTACACTTTCAAAAGTACCAAAATGAGATCGATAGTATGGTGACATCCTTGACTATCCCCGAGCCTTCAGTAGCTACGATAACTGTAAAACAGACAGTAAACACACAGAGTAAGCTACAAAGAGCTTAGTAAGCCAAATACAATTAGTCTAACTGCTAAAGCATATAAGTACAATTCAACCATATAGAATCATAACCATTTCATAAAATAATTCATAAACTTAACCATGCTCTTTTGTTGGCATATATGTCATGTTTCATTTCCATACATATTTCACAGAGACAGAATTTTTCATATTCAGAAATTTAGTATGATACAAACGTACCTGCATAGATTAGACATTTCATAGACTCAATTTCATATTTCGTACGCTATCATCAGACGGGTTAGAAATGATACAGATGCTCATAAACAAGTACAATGCCGACGTTCCGGATGTGGTCTTACATGTAATTCAATATCGATGCCTCTGTCCCAGACAGGGTCTTACACAATCAGATACGATGTCGATGTCCCGGAAATGGTCTTATACGTAAATCTCAATCGAGGCCTGTGTCCCAGACACGGTCTTACACGATGTCTCGAATAGATGTCAACTTTGCTTAGGAACATACATAGCTTTTCAAATATTATCATATTATCATACTTTACTCCAAAGATATTCATCAGGCACTCAAGGCCATCCAATATAGATTACAGTTTATATGTGCAGAATTTATTTCAATTAACACGTAATTGTAATTTGACTTACCTCAGAAGGATTTCGTACGGAACGATCGACTATTCGACTATTTTGGACTTCCCCTGATCTAAGTCCGATTTTCTTTGTTCTTGATCTAATACAATACAAATTCAACCATTCAATCATTCATTTCATTCAATTTAATCCATATACACATATTTAGGGCACTTTACATTTTAGCCCTTACATTTTCACACTTTGACAATTTAGTTCATTTTTTTTCACAAAATCACCAATATGAAAAATTTCTTTGCAACAAGGGCTAGCCAAATTTTTATGGCTTCTATATAAGCCCATTCAACATGTTCAATTCACAATTTAGTCCCCCAAAACATTATTTTCACAATTTAACCCAAATAGCTCAATTTCATCAAAAATCCAAAGATAAAACATGATAATCTCAACTACATCTTTCATAATCCATATAAAGACATTTCAAAACTCATATAATCATCAATGGAACATTTCATAATCTTCAACAAAATCAGAAATTCAAACATGGGTTTTGAAGAACACGAAGCAACGATCACAGAAACGTGAAAATTATCAAAAATTGAGTTAAAACCGTACCTTAATCAAGAAATCAAAGTGCTGAAACCTAAAATGGCTTTCTCCTTTTTCTTGTTCTTTGATTTTCAGCTATATGCATGATAATATGGCCAATTTCATGTTTTCATTTTATTATAATATACATTAATATGCATTTTCCAATTTTGCCCTTTAATTAACAAATAAAAATTCCATCCACTAGTGTCCATACTTGTCCATGCATTAGTAAAATGGTCCAATTGACATGCAAGGACCTTTATTTTAAAAGCCAAGCAAAATAGGTACTTTAGCATCTAGCACTCAACTTTTACACTTTACGCGATTTAATCCTTTTTCATAATTAAGCACAAAAACAGAAAAATTAAATCATAGAAATTTCACAGATGTAAATTCACATATCACAGACACAGAAAATAATATTAAAATATTTTTCAGACTCGAATTTGTGGTCCTGAAACCACTATTCCGACTAGGGTCAAAACCGGACTTTACACGGGCGTGTGTCTAGACCATGTGTACTAGGCCGTGTGTGACACATGGTTAGCCCCATGGACTTGTTATTCAACCGTGTGTCCCCTGCACGTTAATTTTACAAGTCAGTATGCATGGTAGTAAACACACGGGCAGAGACACGGCCGTGTGTCTCAGCCGTGTGGAGGACACGGCCTCTGGCCACTGGCGTGTGCCTTAGCCGTGTGCCCCTTATTGGATGCTGACGTCAGAAACAGAATGTCAAGGTTTTTAGACACAGGCTAGGAGACAGGTGTTTTATGGCCGTGTGAGGGACACGGGTCATAGACACGGGCGTGTGTCAGGCTGTGTGAAAATCCCTGTAGGTTCGAATTTAGAATTTAATTCACACGGGCATGGGACACGGGTGTGTCCCTAGATGCTTAGGTCGTGTGTGTCATATGGGCCATCAGCACAGCCATGTTATAACGGCCACACGGGCGTATTGCCCTTCCACACGGACGTATACCCTGTTTCAAGAGTTATTTTTCTAAAGTTAGTTAAAGGACCCGGTTGGTCCTAAATAGTTTCCAATGGATGTTTGGGGTGTCGTAGGCCCATATTAAGGAGTTTAGACAAAATTCAAAAAAGTTTTTAATTTGACCGAGTCTTAATAACATCGAAATGATTGTATGTATGTGATTAAGTGTGGTAACGCCTCGTATCCCGTCTCGACGTAGGGCTCGGGTGTGCAGTGTTACAAATCAATTTTAATCAAAAAGTGTTTATCTTTAGAATGTTTGACTAATAATAAAAATTAAATAGTAAAGCAACACGTTCAGTAAAGTCTTGTCCATTTTAAGATTTTTGTTAAGTGTTTAAGCTTAGTAATATCTTAAATTCGGAATCGGAAAATCGGGTTGGCTATAGGGTATACATCATTTTAGAAATATTGGCATAGTGTTAGAAAATTTGGTACAAGCTATTGGTTCCCACATACAAGCATGAGAACGAAAATTTTGGTATATTAAAATATGTAACGATTTTCATTTGAAATATTGGTATCGCATTAAAAATTTTGGTATTTGGTGAGAAATTTTGGTATCCATTAGAAATTTTGATATGCCAAAATATCTAACAGTATCAGTATAATATTAGAAATTTTGGTACAAAATATTGGTCCCTGCACATGGGCAGGAAAAGGAAAATTTTGGTACATCAAAATATCTAATGATTTCCATTAGAAATATCGATATTGCATTAGAAATTTTGGTATTAACTTATGACCGATTGATTAGGTAAAACATTTTCCTAATTTTTTTTGGAATGTAGAGCAAAACCTCCCTTGTATCTAGTGTAGGCTTGTCTGTAGTGGTTTATAATGATAGAACAACATTTTACTATAAAAAAAATAGTATTATATGTCAAAAAAGCCCTTAAGAAAATGCGACAAAATCAATTAAGCTCATGTATTAAATTTGCACCCAATTAAACCCTTTTCTTTAACCAAAAAAAAACTATTAAACCCCTTCATTAACGATTTCCATCAATTACCATGTTGACCGTTAAAATAAATTGATAGACTAAGTAAATGGTAACACATGTAGCTTCTAGTTGAATTTAATATTTTTCTATAAAATATTAAAAATTAGACAAATTATTAAAAAAATAAATATTTAAAATATTAAATTTGATATAAACTTATAAAAATATTATAAATCTAATAAATCTAAAATTTATAAAAATTTATAAAATTAATAAAAACTAATAATACTCTAGAATGACATATTTTATGTGCTAATTACATGTTTATTTAGAGTATGATCCTACGAATTTGGGTTATTTTATGATCTTTTATCTTTTAGAGACTAAATTGGAGGCAAAAGAAAATTTAAAGGCAAAAAGTGCAAATTTGAAGATATAATGAGCCAACATGCAACATAGGGAAAAAGGTGGTGCCAAAATAAAAGCATGGAAGGCATAAGGGCAAAAGTGTAAAAGAAGAGATTTTATAGCACAAGACTCTATCTAATGTTTAATTATATTAGGATAATTATTAAGGATAATTATTTAGATTTAAATTTAGGATTTATTTTTATTTATCTTTAATTATCTTTAATTGTCTTTATTTATTTGTATTTATCTTTTAGAATTTAATTAGGAATAGGCTAGGTTTCTTAGTACTATAAATAGGGGATGAAGCGACACAAAATTTGTCCATCTTTTCCTGTAAACAATCTCTCCCTCATAAATCTAGTCTTTTGTTCTTTCCATATTTTCTTTCAATAAAAATTCCATTTTCATTATTTTTATTTAATTTTCCCCAAAAACCATGGGCCACTAAATTTTATCTAGCCAAAGGTTGTCGAAATTCCCCAAAAAGGTTAATGAGGCTTAGAATCCGTGCTTAGCCTTCTCAATAGGGTATTCATCGTTTCTCTGCATTACGGGGTTGACGCTTCCGTCCATGTCCTTTAATAGGTGATCTTTTCAACTTGTACAAGGAACGGCTGCTTTGTACGTTTTGGGAAGGTTGCACAGTCAGTTTGTTGGCTTTCTGCGTTAGAGGTTGGCAAATCCAAGAGACAAAACAGTGTGGTATTCGCTGTTGGGAAGTGATGATCTAGTAGAAGATAGTCCTACAAAAGCGATTATTTACTAGAGTTAGGTTCCGCCAAATCTTAAGGCTAAATTCTTGGAGCTGGTGGCCGTAGGCGTCCTCTTCCACTATAACTAGCTTATCCTGCTCGAGAAGGGTTACTTAAAAGCCAATGATTAAACCCAAGGCGAATTGAGACAATCGGAGGCTGGAATCTCACCATATAAGAAACTTTATCTATTCCCAAACTCTGTTTATTTTTATATTCTCCATTTTAATTTTCGTAATTTATTTAATTTTGCAATTTCAATTCGACTTTCAATTCTGTTTTTATTTTATTTTTCCAGATCAAAACTTTTAATTCTTTTTTTTTATTTTTCAGGAACGCAGGTTTTCTTGGGCACGATTCTGCTTAGGATTTCGAGAAACAAACATTCTGCGATCCAGTCCCTGAAGATTCGACCCTACTTCCCCTTTATTGTTATTTTTACTATTTTACAGGGAATAGGATATTTTTACTATTTCTTATAACCAGATCTGCTCCAGGTACTCTTGCGTTTGATTCGGAGATTTAAAAGACTGCGAGAGCTAATCGCAAGGAAACAAAGGTAAGGAAAAAGCAATCAGCAGTGGTTGGGACTCAAAGTAATCTACCGCCAAAAATCAGAATCGATGACGAAGCAGAGTTTAGGGTTAACGAAAACCCTACTCAAACATTTGAAAGTGAAAAAGTAGAAGTCAGTTCACCAGAAGAAGTACTTAATGCTAGGGTTAACGAAAACCCTAATTTAGCATATTAACCAATGGCTTAAACGATTCGGCAACTAGCCGAAGCTCCTGTAGAACAACCGCCATTGTGCATTGCGTATCCTATTATGGATACTGATTTTGAACTGAAGTCAGGTTTAATCCAGCTACTGCCAACTTTTCGTGGGTTGCAAAATGGAAACCCCCACAAGTACTTGAAAGAGTTCCATATGGTTTGCCTTAGTATGAAACCTCAGGGGGTAACTGAGGATCAAATCAAATTATGTGCTTTTCCTTTCTCCCTAGTTAGATTCAGCTAGGGAATGGCTATTTTACTTACTCCTAGATCTATTACAACTTGGGCCGATCTTTCTCATTTATTTCTCATCAGGTTTTTTCCAGCATCACGAGCAGCTGAGTTAAGAAGAGGGATCGTTGGAATAAGACAAAAAGAATCAGAGTCTCTTTACGACTATTGGGAGTGATTTAAGAAGTTGTGTGCAAGTTTTCCACAACATGGTATGACAGAGCAATCTCTCCAATACTTTTATGAAGGCCTAAAACCCATGGAGATGAATATGGTAGACACCGCTAGTGGAGGAGCATTGGTCAACATGACTCCTTAACAACCAAGAGACTTGATCTCCATGATGGCTACAAATACTCAGCAATTCCGAGCCAATCCTGAACCCCCTAGAAGGGTTCACCAGCTAAGTAATTCAACCTTAGAAGATAAAGTTGATAGACTTACTAATATTGTGAGTTCTCTTGATGCAGAAAAAGCCAAACCAGCCTGAGTATGCGGAATATGTGCTACACCTGAACATACAACTGATGCATGTCCCAGTTTGTATGATGATATTATGGCTCATTTAGATGCTGTGGGAAATTTCTCTAGGCCACCACAAAGGTGATACGACCCTTACGCTAACATGTACAACCCAGGATGGAGGGACCACCCTAACTTAAGTTATGGAGCCAATCCACGATATAACCAGCCATACCAAAATCGGGTTCCACAACAGCCACAAGATTCAGGTAATTCTCTAGAAACTTTGGTCAATAAATTTTCAACTAATATGCTTGATTTTCAATAGAAAATCGAGGCATCTATAAGAGAATTGACCATATCAATTGAGAAATTGAACTCTCAAGGGAAGCTGTCGTCACAAAAAGAACCTAATCCAAGACAACATGTAAATGTAGTAAAGTTGTTAAGTGGAAAGGTACTGGAATCAATTCCTGGCAGAAATCTTGGCCAAGAAAACGCCCAAGAAAA
Organism: Gossypium hirsutum; assembly: GCF_007990345.1. NCBI lineage: Eukaryota > Viridiplantae > Streptophyta > Magnoliopsida > Malvales > Malvaceae > Gossypium > Gossypium hirsutum. The sequence goes on from NC_053427.1 coordinate 50,125,021, forward strand.
TCCCGAAAATAATGAACAGGTTCGAGTGAAACCTTCATTATCGAAAATCCAACCTCTATTTCAAGGATGATTAAATCAGTGTCGAAAAGGCAAAGAAGACAAGGAGATCCTCGAAACATTCAGAAATGTCGAGATCAATATACTACTGTTGGATGCCATAAGACAAAATTTCGTGGTATGCCAAATTTTTTAAAAAACTCTGCACCAACAAATAAAAATTAACAGGTAATGAAAAGGTAAGTGTTGGTGAGAATGTATCTACAGTGTTATAGTAGAAAATGCCAGCAAAATGTAAAGATAGGGGCATGTTTGCAATACCATGCAAAATAGGCCATTTAGGAATTAAGAAGGCTATGTGTGATTTAGGGGCCTCCAAAAATGTCATGCCTTTTTCTATTTATGAATCACTTAACACGGGTTTTTCGACAAAGACAGGTGTTATCATTCAGTTGGCAAATAGGTCCATTGTGCATCCCGAAAGAGTCTTCGAGGACGTATTAGTCAAAGTCAATGGGCTTATCTTCCCTGCAGATTTCTGTGTGATAAAAATGGAAGAGGATAACGCTCCTGGGTCTTTAGACATCTTGTTGGGGCGACCTTTCATTAGTACTGCAAATACTAAGATTGACGTACGAAGCAGAACCCTCACGATGGACTTTGACGGGTAGATCGTGAAGTTTAACATTTATGGCACTATTAGTCATCCAAGTGAAGTCTTGGACGTAAACCGTATCAACATAATTGACTCATCAGTAGAAAAAACTTTTAAGTCATCTTATGGAGTTAAATCTAAAATGATATTTGATGATTTTGAATCTATTAATAAATTATTTGCTCCTATGTATACTAAACTACTACCTTCTGTTGTGCAGGCACCAGATCCGAAATTAAAACCACTTTTCGAGCATCTCAAATTCACATTTTTGGAGAATGATGAGACCATTGCTCACTTAAAAGGGATCAACCCGTTGAAGGAAAATATGAAACCAAGGAAAGAGGCGCAAGGACGATTAAACCCAAATATGGTGGATGTGATAAAAAAAGGAGAATTTCCAAACCCATACGAACGAAAGAATTCAACTGGAACAACCCCAATACTAGTTGAGGTGTCAAGCTAGCGACGTTAAACAAGCGCTTATTGAGAGGCAACCCAATTTTGATTTTGATTTTTATTTATTTTACTTACTATTTTCTTTTTTATTTATTACTTTATTTTATTTTATTATTTATTACTTTATTTGGATATTAATAAGTTTCTCTTCTTTTGTCTAGGTAAACCAAAAAAAAAAGAAAAGAAAGAAAAAAGAGCAAAATTGGTTTGGAACAACCTTAATCCTATCCCTATTCCAATCAAGAATAACGTATCCCTGTCGATGACTACCAAAAACTTGCAGTCAAACACCCTCCCTTCAGCCAAACATTCTACCTATGCACCCCCAAGCCCTAAAAACTTATCCTATTTTTTACCCAAACCCCCACCAACAACCACACCTTCATTCTATCCTCTCTATCATTGCTTCCTCCAACACCATGGTGAGAACCCGAAGCCGAGCCACCGCCGAACCGTCTTTCACCGTCAATAGTCGTCGGTGTTGATTTTTTGCACCCCAACTTGTCGATTTGGCTGACGAAACGATGGTAACTACATGAGGAGTTTTTCAAAACTTTTCTTTTTCCGCCTATTTGTTTTCCTTTTACTTTTACATCGAGGACAATGTGCTTTAAGCAGGGGGAGGCATTCCTAGTTATTACTGTCATTTTATCTGCTCTTTTTGCTTGTGCTCATTTTTGCCCATTTATTTTTTTAAGTATATTCTGCCTCTTTTCATGCCCAAGTTTTTTTTACCAAGACTTGCCCACTGTTTGACTTACAAGCATCATTTTTGTCTTCTGATAAAATTATGATTTTGCTATAATTGATTTCATCTCCACTGTTTTATTTATATTATGTTAAAATAATTATGATTAATAGAGTTAACCTTATTTTGCTTTTAGGAAATTTGATTAAGTCTAAATATAGAGAGGACACTTAATACAATTGCATGCTTAAAATATGTTCATGACTATTAAGGTGGTTGCTGAAACTTATTTTTGACACTTGATTGTTGCTTCTAAGTCCCCCAAAATTAAAATTTCGTTTAATAATAATGTTTTTGTGGTTATGAGAGCAGCTTAAGACGTGACTAGCTGAGTAACCGGAGGAGGGTGCTTGGGTTGTCATCCTATTTCACATCAAAAGGTTGTGTGACGTGTTAGGTAAAACTCCACTAACCGGAATTAATTTTTAAGAATGTGTTGGGCTGAGTAACCGGGGTGAGGTGCTTGGCTGTTATCTCTCTTCGTGTCAAAAGGTTCAATATGTTCTTAAGAAAAATAAAAATTAGGAGTATGTTGGGCTGAGTAATCGGGGTGGGGTTCTTGGCTATCACCTCTCTTCGCGTCAAAAGGTTCAATATATTCCTAAGTAAAAATAAATAAAATAAATTAAATTAAAAAAAGAAAAAAAGAGGAAAAAAAAGAAAAAAAAAAAGACATATTAATAAAGTGTAGGGACTAAAGGTATAAACGAATAGGGTATCTTGATAGGTTTGGTAAATTACCTAATTTTCATGAAATAATCCAAGTCGATCTTAATTTTTGTGTGTGTTAATTGGAATACTTTTTCAATTTTACTTAAAGCAAGCTAAGAATTCTCTTTATTTTTCATATACATTTTGACTAATTTTTATAAAACTTTGGAGTAGTATTTCTTTCATGGCAGGATTTAATTTTCATAGTGGACACGAACCATACTTGAGGGTAATCATGGGCTAAGGAGGGGGAATTTGATAATACTCTAAAACGACATATTTTTTGTGCTAATTGCATGTTTATTTTGAGTATGATCCTACTGATTTGGGTTATTTTATTGTCTTTTATCTTTTAGGGACTAAATTGGAGGCAAAAGGAAATTTAAAGGCAAAAAGTGCAAATTTGAAGATATAATGGCCCAACATGCAACATAGGGAAAAATGTGGTGCCAAAAATGCAAGCATAGAAGGCATAAGGGCAAAAGTGCAAAAGAAGAGATTTTATAGTACAAGACTCTATTTAATGTTTAATTATATTAGGATAATTATTAAGGATAATTATTTAATTTAAATTTAGGATTTATTTTTATTTATCTTTAATTATCTTTATTTATTTGTATTTATCTTTTAGAATTTAATTAGGAATAGGCTAGGTTTCTTAGTATTATAAATAGGGGATGAAGTGACACAAATTTTGTTTATCTTTTGCTGTAAATACTCTCTCCCCCATAAATATAGTCTTTTGTTCTTTCCATATTTTCTTTCAATAAAAACTCTCTTTCCATTATTTTTATTTGATTTTCCCCAAAAACCATGAGCCACTAAATTTAATCTAGCCGAAGGTTGTCGAAATTTCCCAAAAAGGTTCATGAGGCTTAGAATCCACGCTTAGCCTTCTCAACAGGGTATTCATCGCTTCTCTGCATTACGGGTTGACACTTCTGTCCATGTCCCTTAATAGGATATTCAACTTGTACAAGGAACGGCCGCTTTGTACGTTTTGGGAAGGTTGCACAGTCGGTTCATTGGCTTTCTGCTTTAGAAGTTGGTGAATCCAAGAGGCAAAACGGCATGGTATTCGCCATTGGGAAGTGATGATCTAGTAGAAGATAGTCCTACAAAAGCGATTACTGGCTAGAGTTAGGTTCCGCCAAATCTTAAGTCTAAATTCTTAGAGCTGGTGGTCGTAGGCGTCCTCTTCCACTATAACTGGCTTATCTGCTTGAGAAGGGTTACTTAAAAGCCAAGGATTAAACCCAAGGCGAATCAAGACAATCGAAGGCTGGAATCTTACCACATAAGAAACTCTCTCTCTTCTCAAACTCTGTTTATTTTTATATTCTCCATTTTAATTTTAGCAATTTATTTAATTTCGTAATTTCAATTCGACTTTCAATTCTGTTTTTATTTTATTTTTCCAGATCAAAACTTTTAATTCTGTTTTTTTTCAGGAACGCAGGTTTTCTTGGGCATGATTCTGCCTAGGATTTCGAGAAATAAACATTCATGCGATCCGATCCCTGAGGATTCGACCCTACTTCCCCTTTACTGTTCTTGTTCATTATTTTTTAGGAAATAGGATATTTTTGGTGCTCTCAATGATCGCATCAAATTTTGAGGAGATCTTTTCAACTTGTGTAAGGAATGACCGCTTTGTACATTTTGGGAAGGTTACATAGTCGGTTCGTTGGCTTTCTGCGTCAGAGGTTGGCGAATCCAAGAGAGAAAACGGCGTGGTATTCACCATTGAGAAGTGATGGTCTAGTGGAAGATAGCCCCACAAAAGTGATTATCGACTAGAGTCAGGTTCCGTCAAATCTTAAGTCTAAATTCTTGGAGCTGGTGGTCGTAGGCGTCCTCTTCCACTATAATTGGCTTATCTTGCTCGAGAAGGGTTACTTAAAGGCCAAGGATTGAACTCAAGGCGGATCGAGACAACTGGAGGTTGGAATCTTGCCACATAAGAAACTCCCTTTTTCCAAACTCTGTTTATTTTTATATTCTCCATTTTAATTTTCGCAATTTATTTAATTTCGCAATTTCAATTCAACTTTAAATTCTGTTTTTATTTTATTTTTAAATTATTTAAATTCTGTTTTTTTTTATTTTTCAGGAACGCAGGTTTTCTTAGCTAAGAAATTGTCTAGGATTTCAAGAAACGAGCATTCGTACAATCCGGTCCCTAAGGATTCGACTCTACTTCCTCTTTATTGTTATTTTTACTATTTTATAATGAATAGGATATTTTTGGTGCTCTCAACGACCGCATCAAAAACATATTTAAAATAATAAAAAAAAATTAAAAACGTATAAAATTTCTTAAGAACTTATAAAAATTCATAAAAAAATAAAAAATATTAAAATTGATATAAAATATTAAAAAATATAAAAAATCATAAAAATTTGAACTAGACCTGATCAGTTGGTTGGATTGGTTAGAGTAAAATCAACAAGGGTGTCGGTATAGAGAAAGCCATTAGACCACTTGACCTCGAACCAGGCAGTTGAACCAATTATTTTTTAATGTTTTATTTAATTGAATTAGACGAACCGGTGGAATTGTCAAATTTGTGGCCTGACTAGTTCAACCACCGGTTTGGTTCCGAAAATCTTGGTTGGAGTATTTAATATTGACATATGCTAGTAGTTGGATAATGAAATTTTAGTTTGATAGTAACTAATTGTACCAAAAATATTTTATACCATACAATACTAAGCAAACGATTTTCAACTTTTCAAGGTCTAAAATACTCTACTGTACTTAAAAATTTGGAGATAAAAATTATAAAATAAAAGTAATAGTTTATCAATAAAAAAGAGAGGGTCTCTCAATTATTGTTTTATTTTTGGAATATCGAGAACTTATTGTTTAACATGAAAATGACCTTAACGATCTAATGACTATTCCTATTACCAATGATTGGTGTGGTGTTATGTGTTCATTGTGATTTTAAGGATTTAAATGACTATGTCTATATAATTTTTTTAATATTTTAATATTTTAATAATTTATGAGAATTTTTATATTATTTATAAGTATTTATAAATTTTTATAAGTTTTTGTAATATTTTAAATATATCTTATTAATTATATATATTTTAATAATTTATTAAAATTTATTAGATTTTTATAATCTTTACAAGGTTTTATGATTTTTTTAATATTTTTTAATATTTAATAATTTTTATTATTTCTAATAATTTTTATATTTTTCTTTTTTTTGGGTTTTAAAGAATTTTTATATGTTTTTAATAAAATTTTAAATATTTTATACATGTTTTATTACTTTTGTAAAATTTTTATAATTTATTATAGTTTATATATTTTAATATTTACAAGTTTTTATTATTTTTTATTATTTTTTATAAGTTTATATTGATTTTAAGTTTTAATATTTTTATGATTTTTATGATTTTTTGTGGGAAAATATTAGATTAAACTAAAAGTTAAAGTGTGTCAACATCTAATTGGTTTGTCGATTTATTTTAACAGTCAACATAGTCAATGGCAGAAATCATTAATGGAGGGGCTTAATTGATTATTTTAGTTAACGACAGAGGTTCAATTGAGTGCAATTTTAATACAGGGTGTTAGGATCGTCCCGAATAAGCAACGAACAAGTAAAAATAGTAGAAGAAATTGAGAAGATGAACACACAAATTTAACGTGGAAAAACCCCTCAAAAGAGGATAAAAAACCACGGGCAAAGATAATTTTACTATAATGGCAAAAGAATGAAGAGTACAAAAGATGGAGATAAAAACTAAACCCCGAAAACCCGAAAAACAAAGAACCCTCAAACGTAAACACAAAATTCTCTGAATGTGTTATGAGTTTTAATCTAATGGGTGTCTCTTTTTTCTAAGATTGTAAAGGAGCCTATTTATAGGCTAAATTAGTAAGTCAAATAAACTATACTAATAAATGCTAAATATATTATACTAATAAATACTAAATCTTCTAGAAAGAAAATATATTTTTGTTTAACTTGACTTGCAAGCAATCTCTTAGAATTTGGGTCACACAATTCTAACAATCTCCACCTTGACACAAATTCTTTCAATGCCATCTTTGCCAAAACCCGCCACGGGCCTATCTTGAACTATGCAGGGAATTAACTGAGTCGAATCTATGCTTAGAAGCTGGAAGACTTCTAGCCTTCGACTTGTGCACTGCCAAATCAAAACTAACCCGGGTCTGATTTTCACGAATACAGTGCCCTAACTTTTCAAAACCTGCATCCAAAAGAGAACCTCTCTTCAACGAAACGGTCATACATTTTTCCCTCCTATGACCAAGTTGCCTCCGCTTCAAATGAGTTGACTTTGACTCCGTAACGGACGAGGGACGTCCGATTTCACCGGTCACTGTAGAACCTTCCAGAATATAAAGACTGCCGATTCTTTTACCTTTTAACAAAACGAGAGCTCCACGAGATACTTTAATGTCGCTCGACTCGATGTTGATTCTGCATCCTTTCAAGTCTAAAATACTCAAGGAGATGAGATTCTTTCGTAAATCAGGTACATACCTGACATCTGAGAGTGTCCTAATCATCCCATCGTGTATCATAATTTTAACAGTACCAATACCGATTATTTTACTAGATGAATCGTTTCCCATGTGCACAACTCCACCTTCAACTGAACTGTATGTGGAGAACCATTCTCTATTGGGACACATGTGGAAAGAACATCCTGAATCTAGGATCCAGTCAGACGTAAGCTTGGAGTTATCGCTCGTTGACACTAACAAGAAATCATCACCGCCTTCATCGACCAAATTAGCACCAACTACATCTTCCTCGTTACTCTCAGCAGCTCTTTTATTTCGCAGTTTATAACAATCTGCTTTGACGTGACCTAACTTTTTGCAATAGCGACACCTTTTGTCTCGTTTCTTTGATGCTACCAAAACAGAAGCTTGTCTATCTGCTTTGCTATTCAAATCAAACTCATTGTCGAGTTTGTCTCTACTCAACAAATGACCCTTCACATCTTCGAACGAGAGTTTGTCTCTGCCATAAATCAGGGTCTCCCTGAAAGACTTGTATGAAGAGGGTAAAGAGCACAATAATAGCATAGCTTGATCTTCATCGTCAATATGAACCTCAACGTTCTTTAAATCATTTAAAAGAGTAATGAATTGACTGATGTGATCTTTAAGAAGCTCACCTTCGTTCATGCGAAACGTAAATAGGCGTTGTTTCAACACTAAACGGTTAGCCAGAGACTTAGTTGCATAAAGAGTTTCTAACCTTTTCCACAAGGCGAATGAGGTCTTCTCCATCAATACCTCCTGCAATACTGTATTCGCGAGGCACAACTGGATTGCAGACAAGGCCTTTTCATCAAGCTCTTCCCATTCTGTTTGATTTAGATTCTTAGGCTTTTTCCCTGTAACAACCTTTTTCAAGCCATTTTGAACTAGAATTGCCATCATCCGAACTTGCCACAGATTGAAATTTGTCTCACCATCGAACTTCTCAATTTCAAACCTTGTTGCTGCCATCTCTGACCGGGCTGATCTATGAAAGTTAAACTAGCTCTGATACCACTTGTTAGGATCGTCCCGATTAAGCAACGAACAAGTAAAAATAGTAGAAGAAATTGAGAAGATGAACACACAAATTTAACGTGGAAAAACCCCTCAAAAGAGGATAAAAAAACCACGGGCAAAGATAATTTTACTATAATCGCAAAAGAATGAAGAGTACAAAAGATGGAGATAAAAACTAAACCCCGAAAACCCGAAAAACAAAGAACCCTCAAACGTAAACACAAAATTCTCTGAATGTGTTATGAGTTCTAATCTAATGGGTGTCTCTTTTTTCTAAGATTGTAAAGGAGCCTATTTATAGGCTAAATTAGTAAGTCAAATAAACTATACTAATAAATACTAAATATATTATACTAATAAATACTAAATCTTCTAGAAAGAAAATATATTTTTGTTTAACTTGACTTGCAAGCAATCTCTTAGAATTTGGGTCACACAATTCTAACACAGGGACTTAATTGATTTTTCACATTTTCTTAAGAACTTTTTTGACATATAAATAAAAAAATATTATATATTAATGTTGCATGTTAACATAATAATGATAATAAAGCTAACAAGTATTGAGTGCAATAATAAGTCATATTGTATTCTCAAGAAGAGAATGATTATTAGATAAAACAATCACGAATTCTTAACATCAAGCCCATTCTTGAAATATGGTTTTTGGGCCCTTTTAACCTTAGGTCTTAGGCACTTGCACTCTTAAAGCAACCCCAAAACTAAACTTGCTTAACATAAATTATAAAACTAACATGAAAAAACATATATAGTAAGAATTAATCACAAATAATATTTAAGGAAGCATCATATTTTAATCCGGAGATATATAATAAAATAACAAACCTTATACACTTAAAAACTTGTTCAATTCTTTAAAAACAACTTCAATTAGCTCTCTCACACACACACACACAAAATAACCCCTTATTCAATTACCAATTTTCTTATATTTTGTAGACATGTATATCGTAGTGTTGCTGCTTATTTTGGTGGGATTCATTATTGAATGTGGGATTAAATATTTATTTGTTTAAGTTAGAAATTTAAAGGTTTTATATTTTTATTTTATTTTCAATTCTTTTAGTTTTTAGTTTAAAAATGCAGGTCTATATATTGTTAAATTTATATACATGTAACAAAATAACATCATAATGAATTTAAATTTAATAGGGAATATTAACAGTGTCAATAAGTCTTAAAGTTTAACATTAACATTTTAATTGGGATAACAAATTTCAACTAATTAATGAAATTATAAGAGTTGAGGTACCGAATTATTTCAGAATTGAAATATAAAAATTAAATCTCAAATTTAAAAAAAAAAATATAGGATCAAAATTAAAAATTAACTATCCTTATATAATTAAAAAAAAAACAAATGGAATTGGACAGGCGCCAAGTATGACTTCATAAGCTAAATCAGATCTGAAAAGACATCGGACACGGTGGAGAGTGTCACGTGGGAGCAAAAAGACGATAACTTTCAACTACCAACGGTAACCGTTGGGTGAGGTGTGGAAGCTATTAGGAACGTGGTCTCAACAGTCCAACTACGAAGGAAATGACCCTGGAATGGTAGCTACGCCTAGATGCAGATCTCTTTTAACAAAACCTGACAATAATTAAATAAAGGAAAAAAACAGAAGAAGAAAGCTTTAAAATCCTTTGATGTTGACATGAATGTTACCCCATTCCCTTTTTGACGATCTGTGTACTTGAAGAACAAATTTTATCAAACGATTTTTTTGACAAACAAAAAATGAGCTGGAGTAGTGTCGGCAACTGGTTCAAAACTCAAGTAACTTTGAAGAATTTGTTCAGGCTTTTTCTGGGCCAACTTGTTTCTTTCGTTCTTGCACTTATGAGCTTTACTTCTTCTTTGATAGCCAGTCTTGGTAAGCTCAACTTAACCCTCTACTCTTAACTTGCTTCTGGTTATGAAAAATATTCAGATGAATTTGGAATTTTATATTCTTTGTTTGCTCATCAGTGTGTTGGCTTTTTGTCTAGGTGTGGATGCGCCTATCACTCAGACTTCCTTCACTTACTTCGCTTTAGCTGTGGTTTATGGTAGCATCTTGCTCTATAGGGGTCAAAAGCTAAGGGTAATCACTTATCAACTCCACTAATCTTATATTCAAAAGGATTCCTTGATACTTCAATCCTGTTCTGTTTGCAGATTCCTTGGTATTGGTATCTCGCCCTCGGCTTTGTTGATGTTCAAGGGAATTATCTTGGTGAGTCTGTAGTAGTCACTAATATCTCATAACATGATCTCCCAAAAACATGTTCTTAACTGGGGGAAAAAAGAAAGTGGAATATGTCTGATATGTTACTGCAAAAATTACCGTGACAAAAGAGCCATTCCTTTTTCCCTTTTTTTTCTTTTGCAGTTAACAAAGCCTTCCAGTTCTCCTCAATCACTAGTGTGACACTGTTGGACTGCTGGACCATCGTATGGGCAATATTTCTCACATATTTCTTCATAGGCACTAGATATTCTTTATTGCAGCTAGGAGGTGCTGCTCTTTGTGTGCTTGGCCTTGGTCTAGTGCTCCTCTCCGATGCAGGGGTGGGTGGTGGAGGTAACATTCTGGTCTAATGCAGAAGATATTCTTATAGTTATGGAACTCTGTTTCTTTATGGATGTTTTAATTCGTAAACAGCACGCCATTACTGGAAGTCATTCGAATTTTCCGGAGTGAAGTACTTGTTTCTCTGCACATGCAGGTGGTTCCAAACCAATTCTTGGAGATGCACTAGTAATTGCTGGCACTCTCTTCTTTGCCATGAGCAATGTTGGTGAGGTTGGTGAATCTATTGAACTATTACACCATTAGTTCTGTATCTAATGGCAACCTCAAGATTATTTGTCTTAGCTATCTGCTTTTTCATTTCTAAATTGCAGGAATTTTGTGTTAAGAAGAAAGACCGAATCGAAGTGGTTTCGATGATTGGTCTTTTTGGGATGCTATTGAGCGGTGTCGAGTTGTATCCTTTATGCTTGGTAGCATATGGTTAATTTATGACTTTTGAATTGAATCTGCAATGTGGCATTGCAATTATATATATATATTGTTTTGAGTCCATAACCTTTGGCTTAGATCCATATTTGAGCTAAAGAGTCTGGAATCTGTAACATGGTCTACAAATATAGTAAGTGACCTATGATCTATTCTTATAGGAATATGCCATGCAGTAGAAGTATATATCAGTTCCATTTTTAGGCCAAATTTAAGAATTTAGCTCACAAACAACTAATTAAGCACTATTACAAGTTTCATGATGCTGTATTTAGCCTTATTAAAACATTCATATATTGTGTTTGATTATTGCTTTGCCAAGTTACATTCTCTATTGTGGTTCTGTTTTCAGATACTAGGCTTTGCTGGATATACCTTTTCAAGTTTCATGTTCTACACTATCACGCCCTTTGTTCTCAAGGTGACTTGCTTTTCATCAATGGCTATATAAAGGTTTAAATGGGCATTAATAGAGGTATTTTTCTCACAGTTGAGTGGAGCCACGATGTTTAATCTGTCGCTGTTGACGTCTGATATGTGGGCGGTGGTGGTTCGCATCCTTTTCTATCGCCAGCAGGTACAATTTTCATGTTTAATCATTGAGCAAATGGCACGGATTTCCTTGTGAAAAAAAAAGGTAAGAAAAATGGTTGTTTTGAAATAATTATTGCAGGTTGATTGGCTATATTTTGTTGCATTTGGAGTTGTAGTGATCGGACTCGTCACCTATTCGACAACGTAAGATTTCAGACTTGTAAAAAGTTGTATAGGAAATAAAAGATGAAATAACTGTGATTGCTGGTTTTGTAATAGTGAAAAGGTCCCTGCAACGGTGGTTGAGGATGGAAGCCAGAGTGTTGAATACCAAGAGCTTAATGCTGAATCAAGAGACGAGTGTTGAGGTTCATGTCCAAAATGGGAACAACTGCGTGCAGGCAGGTGCTTTTGTTAAATGCCATTTCTTTCCTATCTAATTACCACCAAATATTGTCGGTCGGTATTGTAATCAACTGGCCACTTCTTTGGTTAGGGAGGAACAAGATGGTGTTTAGTGGTAAATGTCCCAACACTATTCAACTTACAATGGTTCTCCACGGAAACATTTTCTTTAGGCCTGCCGCCTGCTGACGCATAATATCATATCCCCACGGAAAATCCGCCCTCTGTTGCTTCTCTTGCTAATTTTTGGATAAATTTTATTAAAATTAAAAGAAAAACTTATATATTTTTATTTTTTGGTTGAATAATTAAAATTAATAAAAATATTAAAATAATTTTAAACTGTAAATTTTCAATTTTAAATCTCTACATAAATAACATATAATAACAAAATTAAAATTAAAAAAAAATCAATATGCTTTATAAAATCATAATACACCAAAATAATTTGCCGCTGCTTTTTTTTTTGGGTCAACATCCAAGAAGAAGAAGGCTTAAAGCTTGATGCTGTGCTTAAAACATTCGATGGGTATAGCTTTCCTTGTTTTCTTTCATATATTTGCGCTTTGAATTTAAGTTTCGAGATGAGAATTGATCATCATTTGTTAAGATTTGATTTTCCTGTCCATTATATAATTGCTATAGAGAACCCAGTTTATATTTGTAATTTCTAAAATGGCTAAAGCTTGAGTCTTCCAGGTTTTTTTTTTTTTCATTTTAAAAATAAAAAATTGATTATGTCGTCTTGCTTGTCTCTCCTCAATTAAAAATTTCTATAGAAATGTATTTGTTATTACAACTATTCTCCGTTTTATGTTTGAAAAAGGAAGATGCAAGAGATAATTTAGTGTTAATGAGTATTGTATTTACTATAAGCTTTTTTAAAATTATGATGTGTTTCTGAACCCAAGTTAAACTCTCAAAAAAGTATATGGGTAATATCACAAAATTATTAGTAAATTTATATTCTGATCACTTAATTTTAAAATGTCATAAAATTATCATTTAATTCTTCAAAAATTTTCATTTAAGTCTTTGGGTTGTTAAACACATTGGCCTTTTTTGTTCACATTGTCTGCACCAATAAAAAGTACTTTTCTCTTTTTCTTCTACAATCAAGTTTATTTTTTCATAAAACAACTTTGAACATTATAAATTTGCGAACTAAAATCCTAACAACTTTCTTCTCCAATCTCCAATACTATCATCAGATTTACCTAGATATAATGTATGTTCTTCTACTTGTTGATAAGTACTAACCCACCATACAAATTGTTGAATCATCACTTGGAGCTTATTAGTTGAAATTTTAAAATATTTAACAACTTAATGACTTAAATGCAAACTTTCAAATAATTTAGTGACTATTTTATAATTTTTTGAAATCGAATGATCAAAATATAAACTTACTAATAATTTAGTGACATTGAGTATAACATACTAAAAATATACATATTTTTAGTATTGTCTATTATGATTAAATCTTTTTTAACACATCGAATTATTCTTGTTTAAAACAAATATGAAATGATTGCTAATGTCTAAAAAATAAATTTTAAAAAAAATCTATAATATATATAAAAACATAAAATTGAACAAATTTATGAATTAATGAGGATATATGTTTTCTATTATGTTATAAATTGACATCTAAAAATAATTATAATTATTAGTTAAAAATTACATAAAATAAATAATGTAAAATGATGATATTTTAATTTATAATGATTAAAATTGAGTTTTAATTTGAATAGAATTCTAAGCACAAAATACAAAATGTGATCATTATTATTAATTACAAAAAATGTTATGTAAAGTTGTGATAAATATATATTTTTAAGTAGAATACCTCAATTAAAAAAAAATTGATGCAAATTTCAGTTGTATTTTGAATAGAAATTCTAAGCCTAAATTAGATATTTTGTCTATTAATTATTAATAAATTAATATTAAAATTATATATCAATTGAAATTTAAGTTTAACTATATAAATATTATCCAATAGTTAAGCATATTTAATTAAGTATTATTTAAAAAATTATGGGTAAAAAGAAGGGAGATTATTAACATTAATAAGTTAGAAGTATTTCAACAATGAAAGATTATTTTAATTGATGATGAGGTAATATAATATTATAGCTGATTTTTAAAAAATATTTTTAGTTTTTATTTTAGTTCTAAAATTTCTAAATGATTTTTAATAGTAATCTGTATTAATTAATTCAATATTTTTTAAAATTTAATGTTAATAATAAATATGAATTGTGATTGAATTCCTTTACTATTATTAAATATTCTTATGGTAAGTTTATTAATGTTAATAATAAATATGAATTGTGTTTGAATTCTTATACCTCTATTAAATAAGTAAATTCTCTTATTAACTAAAGTATTTTGTTTTTCTATGATCTAAAAGAGCACACACACAAACAAATAGGTATAATTTTGTTTTTCTCTTGGTATTATTATTTTATTTTGTTATTTTTTTAACTTAGAGTTCGTTTGTTTACATGTAAAAGGTTTTACGGAAAATATTTTCTATATTTTTCTGTGTTTGTTTCATAGAAAATAGTTTGGTCAACGGAAAATGACTTACAAGTCAATGTAAAATAAGTCATTTTTCCTGTAAAATGACTTACCCTTTTGAAAAGCATCAGTCATTTTCCGGAAAAGAGCTCATCTATAGATAATTTTATTTTTATATAAAAATTAACTTAAATCAAGCTTAATATTATTATATTGATAATAATTTTTATTTTTATTTTTATTTTTAAAAATATTTAAAATATTATATTTTTCAATATTATTAAACATACATATTTAATTATTTATATTTAGTCATATAATAAATTATTAATATAATAAATATAATTTATTATTTTAATAAATTATTTAATATTTTATTTTTATTTTAATAATAAATTTTAAAAATAATAATTTTAAATAATATTATTCACATATTATTGAAAATATTCAATATTAATATTTTAATAATAAATATTTATTACAATTATAAATATATTAATAATAAATGTTTTGTAGTATAAATATTAAAATATGTTATAAGTCTATGTACACTTCACATATTTGTAATTTAGTCTTTGTACCTTTATTTTCAAGAATTTAGACCCTTTATTTTTCAAATTTGAAAGTCAAGTCCAATTGTTGACATTGCTAATTTTTTTGTCAATTTTGTTGATGTCACATTTTAAAATAAAAAATACTCAATAGTCATGTAATTAAAAAAATGACGTTGTAATGAATCTGAATTTAATATAGTATTTTTAATATATGCAAAAACAATGTAAAATATAAAATTATAGATAAAAAAATAAATTCAATTAAACAATGAAAAATAATAATAAAATCTCAAAATTGTGTTTGTTTAATTGAAAATAACTTTTATGAAATATTTTAAAAAAATCTATCAAATAACAGAAAATATTTTACACAGATTCATCCAAACATCAAAAAATATTAGCTTTTCCAAAAAAATAAATTATTTTTCAGAAGTCATTTTTAATGAAATAAACGGAGTGTTAATATTTTTTTAGCACAAAGAGATTCTTAAGAATGATTTTAATGAAAACACTATATTACATTATTTAATGTTAAAGCACAATTATAGTTTTCTTTTTATTACTTTATCTTTTATTTTTAAAATTATAAACATGTGTAGCCACATGCAACGTAGGACAAGAAACAGACTAATAAAAAGTAAAATGGAAAGAATATTATCTTTTTTTTAAAAAAAAAGTTTAAAAAATCGAAACCTAATAATCTAAAAAATGTCTTGTCTATTATGATTAAATCTTTTTTATTTGATTACGAGATTTTCAGTGTAGATATTGTTGGAATATTTTTAAAATATTTATAATGTTCCAATAGTTACAAATGAAATGTTATAAGTGATTCAAAAGTTATGTCACTTGGTTATTAATCAAAAGTTGTCACTATTAATAATAATGAGTTATATCTCTTGTTACCAAAAGTTACGTCAGTTAATTAATGACAAAGTCTAATTTTCAAGTAGATATCTATTGAATAATGATGATTATTGCTAAAATAAATGACTATTATTTGGACAGTTATGTCTCTATGAAGAGGAGTCAAATTTCATTTGTTTAGGACACTAAAAACACATCAAAAGTTCCCTTCTATTCTCTCCATCTTCTCTAAATTGTTCTATAATGAGTTACTAAAAAAGTTCCTTATAGAAATTGGTACTCTTGCTATACTCCACTCAATGCTCAGTAGACTATTTCTGTCTATGCAAATATCAACAGTTATTAGGCTTCATTATATCCTCGAGGTTCATTTGCTATTAACTCATTTACACACCAAAATATAGGTAAGGGTGAATAAAACCTTAAAGAAAGTGGCATTGATACATGTCCTTACAAGAATCGTACTATGAGGATGACTATCAACATTAGAGTAAAATTGAGGTCAATAATCTTGCCAAGTTTTGATTTTGAAGGAATCTTTATCACGAAGAAAGGTATGTCAAATTTTTTGTTTACTTATTTTGCATGAATTAGGTTTCAACAGTTAAGTTCTATTGATAGTAATTATATTATGCAAAAAGTATGATTGTATCATGGACTACTTATTTGATAGAAATCAAATGTTAGTTCATTATATGCATGATATTTTAACAAGCATAATTATTTGTATAAAATTATACAATATATGCTATATATCATGCAAGAAAGAAGGAAAGAAAGAATATGGATGGAATGAAAATGTATGGTTGAAAAAGGATCTATTAATGGATTGAAACAATACTTTTTTTTTTGAATGGTAATGACATTGTTCGAACTTTAGTTGACCAGACTTCTATCCAATAGAAGCATTATGACCATTGGAGAAAACCTTCCCAAACCAAGCCAAAAAGTTACGTTATTGAATCTAACGATTACTTTTAAAAGGTTTAATTGAAATGATTTCTTGAAACCAAAAAGTGATGTCAGTTCAAAAAGTCACTTAGGCATTTATCGATGCATAATAAATGAACAATAAGTTTGGTGAATTGAAATTTAATTCATTTCATCAAATTTTGTGAGTGAAACCTTTTAGTGCAAAAGTTTTATTCTTTTTCATGATATATATTTAAATTGAGATATAAAATTATTTGTTTATTCAAATCATGTTATTAGAAATGATAATTTAAATATTATGAGACAATGAATTGATAATTGTATATGTAATGCCTTGATTTATTTAACTTTGTTTTTATGAATTTTAACATAAATAAGTATTTGCTTCAGTGGTTAAGTGATATTGGAGTATGTTTGAGGTCTTGGGTTCAAGTCCCATTTTTGGAAAATTCTACTATTTTTTATCCTAGCCTTATCCCTATTGGTTGGACTTATGTTATATTTTTAGTCACCATATATCAAAATGAGCCTGCTAGTTCAAGTAGTAAGGTGTTAGCTTGCTTTAGGGTTTTATGTTCGAACCCTTGTATAAGCAAAGGATGTTAATTTTTACTTCTGTGAGTGTGTACCGGTTGTGCAGTAGAAGTCGGATGGAACTGATATTCTGTAGTAGTTGGATGAGTTAGTAGGTCAATTTTGGGGGAGTTTGTTGGTTAGTGGATAGTGGGGCAGAGATGGGATTTAATTTTAATTTTAATTTTAATTTTTTTCTATTATGTTCTTTTTTCCAAAATTTTTCCTTTTTGACATTTCTCTCTCTCTTCCTTCCTCTGTAAAATATTTTGTTGCTTTATTCTTTAACTCTGTTCATCGTTCGTGTTGTAATCGTTGTGCATTCGGGTTCTTTGATCCGTTCCGAATAGTTAAGCTACTGAATAATTTCTTAACTGTATGCGTTGGGGGGATTCTAATTATGTTTTAACGGAATTCATTGATGGTGTTTAGTTATTTCTAGTTTAAGGGAAAGACAAGAAGCGGCTGGTGCTTCTCCAGTGAATTAAGTGTGGGTGTTTTCTATTCGTTGTTGGTAAGTATGCAAATGCACTAGATGTTATTGTGATACTCTGTTTTAGATAATTTTCGTTCGAGTTTGAAAATCTTTTACTAAATTTGGGCATTGGAATGCTGTCTTTCGGGTTCAGTGGTCTTGGGATTACTTTTGCATTAGGATCGAACTAGGTGTGTAACGAAAATGCAAGAAAATAACGATCGGCAAAAGCTGAAAATCTAGCCTGTCAATGCCACACGACCTAGGCCATTCGAGCGTATGGGCCGTGTGGGCCACACGGGCAAGGACATTCCATGTGTGTGGGCCCACATGAGCAAACCATACAAGCGTGTAAGCCATGTGGGCTACACTGGGAAGGCCATTCCTAGTGTGTGGGCCACACGAACATGTGGGCCTAAAATTTAGAATTTTTTCCTAGGGTCGTACACGTCGTTCCGATCTACTGTGGGCTTTCCGTATGGTCAGTATGTGTGGTATAAGCCTTAAAAAGCATGAAACATGTTACTCTATTAGACTGAAAATAACTTATATAATGTTTATATAAGATTTGTGAGACATGGTATGTATAATTTGTTCTGTCACGCTTAGGCATGTGTAATATCTGCTATGTATAAGCATGAATAGTATCTGTTATTCTATTTTATCTATATCTGTTATGGGGCAAGATATGTTTATATGGAGGAAGTATTTTGTATGAGGCGACTTCTCGCCAATATACTGGCTACACAGCTGCGATTATTCTGATAAGTGTCGTATGGGCACTATGTGGTGTCTAGGGTTGAGTGGGTGTTTTATACCCCACGTGGTCTAATGGGATGGTCGGAGTTGGTGTGTAGAGGATGAGGATAGGACTATACTTATCTGTATCTGTATGATTGTTTAAAATTTGATTCTGAAAAGCGATTTATGTCTGTATTTGTTCTGTTAGGCGATAAAATCTGAACTATGTTTTTGTTGAGTTACACACTGAGTTCTTAAAACTCACTTTCCGCAAGCTTAGGTGGGTTAGAGCGATGGAGGCTCAGATGTGACCACTGGTCAGTAAATTTCATCTACTTTAAAAGTTTACCTAATTTTCTGATTTTTGAGAGTTTTGTAATTTTGGGACTCTCTAGACTGTTTGGTTTTTAATTTTTGGATTCGATTTTGTTTTCAATTTTTCTGCGAAGTTCGACAAAATATTTTACGAAAACAACTATTTTATGTAAATAAACGTTTTTATTGAGAACATAAACTCGGTTTTCAAAATATCACGAATTTTAAACTTCCACTACAAATTATTGTATTTTGAAAGAATATACATTTGATGGTTTTTTGCTAATGAGTATAATAACATGCTTCTAAGTAAGTGGACTCTTTTAGTAACAAATTCTACGAGATTTTCAAAATGATAAGATTATATATATATATTTTTTTTACTCTTACTTCGTAACATTCTCAAATTTGGCCATAATGTCTAGGCCAAGTTTGGGGTGTTACATTTTGTAGTATCAAAGCCAGGTTGCAAAACTAGGGTTGTGAAATTTTGGGTTCAAAATTTTGTAAAAATTGGTTTACAAGTAAAGTTTGTTTTGCAAATTGAAAAGTAAGTATGTGGTACACTGAGTCTCCGGCACCGATCCTGTAAGTACTTCTAACTTTGAAAACTTTAGTTAGAAAACTTTGAAATGACTGAAATTGCACTGACTTAGTTTGAGACTGAAACCTTCTGAAATTTCTAAAACTTCTGATAAATATTTGAAGCATAAAATATCTTCTAATAAACACTAAAACTGATACATAAAACTTTGTAATGTAGATAAAACTGTGATTACAATGAACACTCGTGAAACGCGTGAACGTGGCGAGTGCCGTAGAAGGAATTGAGCTGAGTCTTCCTCGATGGGCAGTATGCCTAATTTAGATATGAACGATGTAACACCCCTAACTTGTATCCGTTGCCGGACTAAGGTTGAAGGTGTTACTGGACTTATTGGAACATTTTACGAACAATTCATTAACTTCATTCAAAAATCGTAGTCATACATCACAATAGAGTCACTTATATAGGTTATTGAGACCTAAAACATGCATTAGGAGGGGGTTGGGACTAAACCAAGCTCATACAAAATTTTTGATAACTTAGACATTTTTTTTAAAAGTTGTACAGGTCACTCGCCCGTGTGAACAGGCCGTGTGCCTCACACGGCTTTAGACACGCCCGTGTGTCTAGGCGATGTCAAAGCAGGGCATACATACTGACTTGTCCACACGGTCACAAGACATGCTTGTGTGCCGGGCCGTGTGAATATTAGGGAGGCTACTAACTTGGGTCACACGGCCAGTCACACGTCCGTGTGTCTAACCCGTGCTCGAAACAGACTTGGCTACATGGCCTAGCACATGCCCATGTGTACACCGTGTGGTCTACTTAGGCTCATTTCAAAATGGCCCTCGAGCAACACAGCTGAGACACACGCCTGTGCCTCTACCCATATGGGCAAAAATAGGCCATTTATAAGGCCAATTTGCCACCCATTAAGGGTCCTCCCTACAATCATCAAATAGGCACCAAATTTCAACCATTTCGCAACCAATACATACACCAATAATATCATATAATAACCAACCAAATTCATGCTTATTCAAAATTCCAAATCATACCAAATCATGAGCCAAAAATCATGCCAAAACATATGATCCACAATCTTAAATTTACTTCATTCAATTTCATGTCAAAACTTACCAAACTCCAAAATAAACACTTACTACAAACTTACCCAAATAACCTATTCTTTTGGCCATACAAAAACATATCATATTAGCATAATTACATCATATAATTCAGACCAAAACACATTCAAATACACAACCAAAACCAAGCCAAATCACATGGCTAAATATATATATTACCAAACATATTCACACACTTTTAGCCTATACATGCCATACTTTAATATATACATTTTCAAAAGGTACCAAAATAAGGTTCGATAGTGTGGTGACGATCCTCTATTATCTCTGAGCTCACGATAGCTACGATTATCTATAAAACAATGCAAACACACACAAGGTAAGCTTTCAAAAGCTTAGTAAGCCATATATAAATAAACTTAACATTCAAGACATAACAACATCATTAAATTACATATATTCCATGGCCAAATACTATTTCAAACCATATAGTTCATATACATTTAACATTTTCCCAATTCATTTACACATATAGCATATTTTCTCCTACTTATAACATATATCATCACTTGTACATATACTTACCTTTTATTCTCAAACATAGTATACATTTCTAACGTACTTGAATCGGATATACATCACATATAATCATTCATTTCTCAGAATGCCTGTTGAACCGTTCAAAATCATAAGGATATGCAGATAGATTAGAAAGCTCGTACAATGCCAACGTCCCAAATGTCGTCTTACATGTAATTAAAAATCGATGCCACTGTCCCAGACAAGGTCTTACACGAAATCAAATATGATGCCAACGTCCCAGACGTGGTCTTACACGTAAATCATAAGTCGATGCTAACATCCCAGACGTGGTCTTACACAAAAACACATATCGGATCCTATGTCATGGCATATGTATCATAACTATTCCTATGGTTCGTACGGGGCTTTTCTGCGTCGGAACTTTCTCGGAACTTTATCGAATTTCATATATTAAATTCTCATATCCATTCACCACAATTGAAATATCATATAAGAAATAATAATTCAATTTAACACATTTATTTGTATATCGACTTACCTCGTACGGATTCGGATAGACAAAGTCAATTACTCGATGACTTTTGACTTTCCCCGATCTAATTTCGTTTTCTTTAGTTCTTGATCTATATAAATTCAAATTTAACTCTTTTATTCACCAAATCATTCAAATCAATCCAGAAACACACATTTAGGGCATTTTACAAATTAGCCCTCACATTTTCACATTTTGACAATTTAGTCCCTAATCACAAAAATCACAAAATACACAAAATTTGCATATACCCATGTTAGGCCTAATTCTTATAGTATTCATATAAGTCCATATATTTCATTTATTTTACATTTTAGTCCCTCAATTTACAAATTTCACAATTTAGTCCAAATTACTCAAATTCATCAAAAATTCAAATACAAAATATATCAATCCAACACATATATTTTATTTTCTATCATCTAGTTTCATAAATATCACAATTTCATCAATGGTATATTTCAAAATCATCATCAAAATCTAAAATTTAGGCATGGGCTTTATAGAATATCAAAAACCGAACAAAATCTATACCTTAATCACCAAATCAAAGTGTCGAACCTTAGCTTCTATTTTTCTTCTTATTTACTTAGTGATTTTGGACAAAATGATGAATAAATGAAGCAAAAATTACGTTTTGTTTAATTAATAAACATTAATTCATCATTTATCATTTTACCCTTATTTTAATAACTTATAAAACATTAATATTAAGGTCATTTATGACCATTCCCACTATCCATGGTACAATTACATAATAAGGACCTCTCATTTAATAAGACAAATCAATTAAGCACTTTAACAAATAGTAGGCAACTTTTACATTTTACGCGATTAGGTCCTTTTATCAAATTAAGCACACAAACGATTAAATTTTCATACGAAACTTTCACACATGTCAGTTCACATATTATAAGCACAGAAAATAATATTTAAATTTTTTTGACTCGGATTTATGGTCTCGAAACCACTATTCCGACTAGGGTCTAAACCGGACTATTACAAGCGAGACACTGACTACACTTACTACCGAAAACGGGTCTTAAAGTTGTTCTCTAAGGATGATGCGTTGTCCCAAGCCATGCTTAGAGTATTGGAAAGGGTCGCTAGACCCTATTCTGGTTTTGGGAGTCGTGGGCCAATAATTGAACGACTTCGGTCTAATGGTGCTGAACTGTTTTGGGGTGTCATTAGAGTCACCCCTACTATGGTCGAATAATGGTTGGAGGCCATAGAGAGGATAATGAATGACATTTACTTCACTCTTGAGCAGAAATTGAAGGGTGTAGTATATTTGCTTCACGATGAGGTGTACCGGTAATGGTTATCATTTGATGAGGGTATTCAGCCAAATTGGATTAATTGGGAGTATTTTAAGATTACCTTTTAGAGGAAATATGTGGAGGCGAGTTATGTGGATGCTCACAAGCGCAAATTCATGAATCTCACTTAAGGGTTAGGATTGTGGCCAAGTGTGAGATCGAATTTCTAAGATTGAGCCGTTATGCTCGAGGGAGTGGCATTTGAATATGAAAAGTGTGTTTGCTTTGACGATGGTCTGAGGGACAGTCTGAGAGTTCTGGTAGCTCTGTAGAGGTAGTGAGAGTTCACCGTTCTGGTAGACAAGGCGAAGATCATCGAAGAGATTAAGCGCGTTGAGTGCCAGAACAGGGATCGAGAGAGAGGTAAGAATAAGAGGGATACGGAGCCCTCTAGTTCTATTCAGAGGCCTAAGAAACAGGCCAGACCTAATGGGCCTTCTAGAGTGGGAATTCCAGTTGCTCCTACTATAGCTCGACCGTTCAGTGACTGTGGTAGGCACCACACGAGCGAGTGTTGGAGGAGGTTAGGGGCATGTTTGCAATGTGGGTGAGTGAAGCATCATATTAGAGATTGCTTACAGTGTTCTAATTATATGCAAGCTTCAATTCTGGGTTTTGTTCAGCCTCAGGGGGCAGTTCAGCAGCCGCCTAAGGGTCCTAGTCCAGCTAGAGGTGGTAATGGTATGGGTAGAGGACAAAGAGCATCAGGTAGAGGTGCTAATTAGACTGAGGTGAGACACTCTGCATTGTTTTATGCTGCTAGACATTGTGAGGACAAAGACCCGTGGATGTAATTACAGGTACATTCTTTATTTTTTATGCCTCATATTTTGCATTGATAGACATAGGGTCAACACACTCCTACATAGCTAGTTCTATCTCTGATAACTTAGGGATTCTTGTTGATTATACTTCTGGTGAGATTTCTGTACTGAGTCTATTGGGTCAATCTGTTTAGGTAAATAGACTGTATAGGAATGTACTGTTGAAAGTAAAAGGGGTTGTGTTTTTGGCAAATCTGATGGAGCTATCGTTCGGAGAATTTGATCTAATTCTAGGTATGGACTGGTTTGTGGAGTATCAAGTTTGTAACATCCTGATTTTGGGCTTAGTCGGAACAGTGGTTTCAGGACCACAAATTCGACGAGGAATATTTTATTTTTATTATATTTTTATGGTCTACGATTTTACGGAATGATTTCATGAAAATTTCGTTCAAAAATTTCGACGTTTGGGCACTCAATTTGGTCAAAAGGACTAAATTGTAAAAAGTGCAAAAGTTGAGTTTTACATGTTAGAAGTGTTTAATTGTTATGATTTTTTAAATCAAAGGTCCTTAAATGGTAATTAGACTATTTTGAAGTTCGTGGACAAAAATTGGACATGGATGGAATTTTTTTGAAAGTTTAGTAGTAAGGGCATTTTGGTCATTTGTATATTAAATGAAATAAAATGGGAAAAATAACACAAAATGGTCATCTTCTCCATATGGAGGCCGAAATTAGCATGGGGGAAGCCATGGCTAGGGTTTTCAAGCTTTCCAAACTCAATAGTAAGTCCGTTCTAGCCCCGTTTTTCAAGTTCTTTACGTTTTTGGAATCCCGATAACTTGATTAAGCTTATGCTAGCAATAATTCAACCTAGGGTTCGTATTTGGAAAAATACCCATAGGTGAAATTTGTGTATTTTTGTGTTTTATGATAGAATATGAGGTTTTAAATTATGTTAGACAACTTGTGCTACTCGGTTTTAAGTGAAAACGAGTAAAAAGGCTTAATCGGTAAAAATACCTAATAGTCATAAGTGCATGTTAGAGTGAGAATTTGATGTTGTCATAGAAGAGAAAAATGATCAGCATGTCATAAAACATAAGAATAAGGGATGAAGTTTAATTCCCGAGCCTAGGGGCAAAAGTGTAATTATGCAAAAGTTTAGAGGCAAAATGGTAATTTTGCCAAAGTTCATATTAAAGGCTATTTTGATGAATGTATGTATTAAATAAATTAATTTGGTATTATAGATCAAGAGAAACGAGATTCAAGTCGTGATCGAGGGAAAAACAAAATTTACAAGGAATAGACACGATTGGTAATATTTTGTATCGAGGTAAGTTCGTATGATAATAATAATGCAATGTTATGTTTGAATTATATTTCGTACTATTATTGCATATATTGTATGATTTAATATATTAGAAAAGTTGATGGAATGGTGTTTATGATGTGGAAATATGACATGAAAGAATGTTACATGAAATGCAAGAAAATGATGATACATGACAAGTGATATATGAAATATGTGATATATGTTATGTAAATTCTTAAAAGCTGATTTGATATTTGAGTTGTATCTTATTATACTATGAATGGACAATTGGTACTATGGATAGTGAGATCGACACTTCGAGTAAGTTCGTACATAAATAATCTATCGATTCTTTTTATGTTATTATATTTTGATATCATATGAAATGTGGCTACCTATCAAATGATTATTTGATGTAAATTATGAATTTAAATTGATTACGGACAATTTAGTAAAATGTTGAAAAGTGAGGAATTTCCCGGTTGAACCTTCGGAATAGAAACGATACCAATGAGCTATTGTGAGGTCACGTGTGTAGTACTAAGTGCAGGCTACTACGTGTACCAGATAATTGGTCACATGTGTAGTACTAAGTGCAGGCTACTATGCGTACTTGATAACTTTGATCACGTGTGTAGTACTAAGTGCAGGCTACTACGTGTATCAGATGGTTAGGTCACGTGTGTAGTACTAAGTGCAGGTTACTACGTGTACCGGATAATTGGTCGCATGTGTAGTACTAAGTGCAGGCTATTATGCGTACCAGATAGCTTCGGCTACAAGTGTGGAAATGAGAAAATGTGCAGGCAATTGTGTATCTGTTATTATTCCGATGAGTTCAACGGGAAATCGATTAAGTGAAAATAAATGTGAAAGTGATTATGTGATGAACAAGTGCAAGTATATGTTTATTTGAATTTATGAGCAATATGCTCGATATTTGAGCGAACCTCGGTAAAATGGAAGGGAGTAAGTGAAATTGTGCAAAAGTGAACTTTAGTAGTAAAACAGTGTTGGACAGCAACAGTGCATGAATTTGAAAATTTACCAAAAATTGTGTAAGTTGATTTAAATTTCAAATAAAATATGTAATTAAATTTTATTGAATCTATTTTCACATAAAAGAAACAGGGGAAGCAAAAGAATTCCATATTATGTGATATTTGAATTCTTGTGAGACAGTGTCTGAATGAATTCGAGATCCCTTGTTCTGACTTGGAAAAATTGTTAAAAATTATAGAAAAATAAATTTGGGGTATAATTATATTCCTAGAATCTTGGTTGAGTCTAATTTTAATAAAAACAAACGAGAAAATCATCCAAGTTTTTTACTATGAGATAAATAAATTTTAGTGAAGAAAGGTCGAAGCTGTTAAACAGAAAAATAGGGGAGATTTTGAATAATAAACTGTACTTATTGGCTGGACTAAAAATTCTGAAAATTTTATGGCGGAAATATATATGAGTCTAGTTTTTGTGAAAATTTACGGATCTTAATTTTGAGTTCTGTAACTCTAAATATAAATGATTTAGTGACTATTACTCAAGAAAATAGCTTAACCAGAACATGTGTAAATGTACAAATGAGTTAGTTTTATTGTAGGAAGCATGTTAGTAAACTGCTTATTATTATTTCATGTGAGCTTACTAAGCATAAATCTTACCCCCCTCCTTTTCATTTCTTTTAGTGTTGTCAAGTTAGCTGAGGGTTGGAGACCGTCGGAGGCAGCATCACACTATCAAGCCAACACCTTGATAGTATAAACACATATGCTAGATTTATCAAGTGAGTGGCATGTATAAGGACCTAATTTTATAACATGTGTTATTATTATTTGGCCAAATATATTGGTCTTTAGTGAGCTAATGATTCTGACTTATTAATCTAGCTATTTATGTTATGTTTGATATTGGTGATGTGCATATGCTTGGTTGTCATGCATGGTTGGTAATAAGTTGTTTAAGTTGTTTAATTGATGAATTAAGTTTAGTCACACTTTGTGCTTGACTCCGGCGATGGTCTCAGGTACGGGGGCGTTACAAAGTTAGTTTGGATTGTGCGACTAAGAGGGTAGTTTTGAAATCTAAGAATTATGTGGAAGTAGTTGTGATTGGCGAGCATCGGGATTACTTATTCAAAGTAATCTTTGATTTTGTGGCTGAAAAACTGGTTTGAAAAGGGTGTGAAGCGTATTTGGCCTATGTAAGTGTTTTAGCTTCTGTGGGCTCTTCTATTAAGAACATCAAGATAGTGAGGGAATTTTCAGACGTTTTCGCCAAGGAATTACCGGGTTTACCTCTGAATCGGGAAGTTGAGTTTGGTATTAAGCTTCTATCAAGTACAGCGTCGGTGTCCATTGCTCCTTATTGTATGGAACCGAAAGAGCTTATGGAGCTAAAGGCTCAACTTTAGGAGCTTTTGGATCATGGATTTATCTGTCCTAGTGTGTCTACGTGAGGGCACCGATTTTGTTTGTAAAGAAAAAGAATGGTACCATGAGAATGCGTATTGACTACCGACAGTTGAATAAGTTAACTGTGAAGGATAGGTACCCACTTTCGAGAATCGACGACCTGTTTGATCAGTTTCGTATGGTTAAAGAAGTTAATGTTCATAAGACAGCTTTTAGGACTCATTATGGGTACTACGAGTTCCTAGTCATACCCTTTGGTTTGACGAATGCTTCGGCTGCATTCATGGATTTGATGAATTAGGTTTTCCAGCCGTATTTGGATCAGTTCATTATGGTATTTATTGACAAATTCTAGTATACTCTAAGACTGAGGATGAGCATGATGAGAATCTTAGAGTAGTCCTTTAGTTACTTCAAGAGAAACACAGATGGATTGAGCTGTTCAAGGATTACAATTGCACTATAAAGTATCAACCTAGTAAGGCCACTGTGGTAGCCGACGTTCTTAGTCATAGAGTAATGACTGGTTTGATGGTGATGTTTGTTCACCTAAGTTTGTTTCATGATGGAGCTCTGCTAGCCAAGTTACAAGTTAAGCTAACTTGGATTGATCAGATTTGGGATAAACAGTTAGGGGATAATTATCTCGTTACACGTTTCCATCAGGTAGAGAGTGGTAATATGTCTGATTTGGGGCTGAATAGAGGTGGGGTTCTGTGTTTTTGTGAATGGGTTTGTGTACTGAACAACTCTAATTTGAGATAGATGATTCTAAGAGAGGCGCATAGTAGCCCTAGTGCTATAAATCCTGGTCGAAATAAGATGTATCGAGATCTCCATGAACTGTATTGGAGGTTGGGTTTGAAACGAGAGGTAACAAATTTTGTTTCTCATTGTCTGACGTGCCAACAAGTTAAAGTTGAGCATCAGTTGCCTTTGGGTTTGGTTCAACCCATTAAGATTTCCTTATGGAAATGGGAACATGTGACAAGGACTTTGTTAGTGGGTTGCCTTTAACACCTACTAAAAAGGATTCTGTTTGGGTTATTGTGGATTGGTTGACCAAGTCTGCCCACTTCATTTCGATTTAGACAGATTATTCTCTTTAGAAGTTGGCCAATCTCTACATTTTTGAGATTGTGAGACTTCATGGGGTTCCAGTTTTGATAATTTCGGATCGAGATCCTTATTTTACTTCTCGGTTCTGGAGAAAGCTTCATGAAGCTTTGGATTCGAGATTGGACTTCAGTACTACATTCCATCCTCAGACCAATGGTCAATCTGAGAGGGTGATTCAGATACTGGAGAATATGCTTCAGAGTTGTATGATTGATTTCTGAGGTAGTTGGAAGGATTTTCTGCCTTTAGCCGAGTTCGCCTACAATGGTAGTTTTTTGTCTACCATTTAGATGACACCTTACGAGGCTCTGTATGGTCATAAGTGTCGTACTCCATTGTGTCGGACTAAGTTGGGTGAACGTCGAGTTTTGTGTCCTGAGTTGGTTTACTAGATTGAAGACAATGTTAGATTGATTTGGGATCACCTTAAGGCGGCTTCTGATAGACAGAAGTCCTATGCAGATCGAGAAAGAAGGGATATTGAGTACTCTATGGGTGATTTCGTATTCCTTAAGGTGTCTTGTTGAAGAAGGTTTTGTGGTTTGGACGTAAGGGCAAGTTGAACCCTAGGTTCATTAGGCTATATCGAATTCTGAAGCATGTGGGACCAGTTACTTATTAGTTGGAGTTACCTCTAGAGTTAGACCGATCCATATGTATTTCATGTCTCTATTTTGAGGTGGTATTGGTCTAACCCATCTCACGTTGTTTCTATAAAGGAAATTGATGTTAGACCAGACTTGATATTTGAGGAGGAGCTAGTTCAGATTCTAGATTCAGACGTTAAGGTCTTAAGGAGGAAATCTATTCCATTGGTTAAGGTTCTATAGTGGAATCTTGGCACTAAGGAAGCCACGTGGGAACCTGAGGACTCGATTCTTCAACAGTATCTGCATATGTTTGAATAAGGTAAATTTTGAGGTTGAAATTTCTTTTAGGGGGTAGAGTTGTAACGTCCTGATTTATTTAACTTTGCTTTTATGAATTCTATCATAATTGAGTATCTACTCCAATGGTTAAGTGATATGGATGTTGATCGCGTGATTCGTAACAAGTAATAAATATTTATAATGAAGATCAAACCTAGACTAACTATTATCACGATGAAAAGGCAAGCGCACCTATCGAACAATAGTATAGTAATGGCATGATAATGCTCTAGAATAACGTATTTTTATGTATTAATCATGTGTTTATTCTGAGTTTGATCCTACTAATTTGAGCTATTTATGTCTTTTTATCGATTAGAGATTGATTTGGAGGCAAAAGCAAAATTAAGGGACAAAAGTTCGAATTTGGAGACACAATGGGCTGATATGCGACACAGGAAAAAGATTGTGCCAAAAGTGCGAGCATGGAAGACACAAGGACTAAAAACGCAAAAAAAGAGATTTTATTTTATAAGACTCCATTTTATTTATATTAGGATAATTAATATTATGATAATTATTAAGATTATTTAATTTTAGGATTTTATTTTAATTATCTTTAATTATCTTTAATTAAATGTATTTATCTTTTTAGAATTTAAGTTAAATTAGACAATCTCCCTAGCACTATAAATAGGGGGTGAAGTGACTCTATTTGGTGTTCATCTTTTTCTGTAAACACTCTCCTCCTGAAAGTCTAGGCTTTTGTTTCTTCATATTTTATTTCAATAAAATTCCCTTTTCCATTTTTATATTTATTTCTTTTTCCACCATTATCATGAGCCACTAAAACCTATCTAGCTGAAAGTTGTCAATATTCCCTAAAAAGGGTTGTTGAGACCTAGAATCCGTACTTAGCCTTCTTGCCAAGTATTCATCGTTTCTCCGCACTACGGGATGACGCTTCCGTACATGGCCCTTATGAAGTAAGCTTTTCAGCATATGCAAAGGCGGCTGCTTTGTATGTTTTGGAAGGATTGCATTGTCGGTTCGTTAACTTACTATGTCAGAGGTTGGCGAGCCAAAGAGACGAAATGGCGTGGGATTCGCCATTGAGAAGCGTTGATCTAGCATAGATTATTGGCTAGAGTCAGGTTCCCTAAAAATCGTAAGTCTAATCTTTGGAGTTGGTGGTCGTAGGCGTCCTCTTCCACTATAACTGGCTTACTTGAGTTGAGAAGGGTCATTTAAAACCCAAGGATTGAACCCAAGGCGGAATGAGACAACTGGAGGCTGGAATCTACCAATAAGAATTTCTTTTCCTTCAACTCTCTTTATTATTTTTATTATTTTCGTAATCACAATTTTAGTCAACCTTAGATTCTATTTTTTATTTTTTCTAAATCAAATCTTTAATTCTATTATTTTTTTATTTTTTTCCTGTCACGCAGGTTTTCTTGGGCACGATTCTGCCCAGGATTTTGAGAAACAAGCATTCGTATAATCCGATCCCTGAGGATTCGACCCTACTTCCCTTTTACTATTCTTTTTCATTATTTTACAGGGAATAGGATATTTTTGGTGCTATTAACGACCGCATCAAATTTTGGCGTTGATGCTTCCACCTATGGCCCTTAAGAAGTAAGCTTTTCAGCATATGCAAAGGCGGCCGCTTTGTATATTTTGAAAGGATTGCACAATCGATTCGTTAACTTACTACGTCAAAGGTTGGCGATCCAAAGAGACAAAATGGCGTGGGATTCGCCATTGAAAAGCGTTGATCTACCATAGATTACTGGCTAGAGTTAGGTTCCCTAAAAATCGTAAGTCTAATCTTTGGAGCTGGTGGTCGTAGGCGTCCTCTTCCACTATAACTGGCTTACTTGAGTTGAGAAGGGTTACTTAAAAGCCAATGATTGAACCCAAGGCGGAACGAGACAACCGGAGGCTGGAATCTCGCCACATAAGAAACTTTCTCTTTTCCTAACTCTATTTATTTTTCCTCATTTTAATTTCTGCAATTTATTTAATTTCGTAATTTCAATTCACTTCAAATTCTGTTTTTATTTTTCTAGATTCTTAATTCTATTTTTTTATTTTTTAGGAACGCAGGTTTTCTTGGCCAAGAAATTGTCCAGGATTTCAAGAAACGAGAATTCATACAATCCGGTCCCTGAGGATTCGACCCTACTTCCCCTTTACTGTTATTTTTACTATTTTACAGGGAATAGGATATTTTTGGTGCTCTCAACGACTGCATCAAATTTTGGCGCCTTTGCCGGGGATCGGTAACGTACTAATCTTTTTTTTTGTTTCTTATGACCAAATCTGCTCCAGGAACTCTTTCATTTGATTTGGAGATTGAAAAGAATGCAAGAGCTAATCGCAAGGAAACAAAGCTAAAGAAAAAGCAGTCAGCGGTGGTTGAGACTCAAAGTAATCCACCGCCAGGAATCAGAATCGACGACGAAGCAGAGTCTAGGGTTAACGAAAACCCTACTCAAACTTTTGAAGGTGAAAAATTAGAAGTCGATTCCCCAGAAGAAGTGCTTAACGCTAGGGTTGACGTAAACCCTAATTTAGCACCTCAACCTATGGCTCAGACAATTCGGCAATTGGCCGAAGTGCCGACGGAACAACCACCACTATGCATCGCGTATCCTACTATGGATATTGATTTCGAGCTAAAATCAAGATTGATTCAGCTACTGCCAACTTTCCTTGGGTTATAAAATGAAAACCCCCACCAACATTTAAAAGAATTCCATATGGTTTGTTTGAGTATGAAACCTCAAGGGGTAACTGAGGATCAAATTAAATTGCGCGCTTTCCCTTTTCCCTAGCATATTCAGCTAGGGAATGGTTATTTTATTTACCTCCTGGATCCATTACAACTTAGGCTAATCTATCTCGCTTATTTCTTAACAGGTTTTTCCCTGCATCACGAGCAGCTAAGTTAAGAAGGGAGATCGTGGGAATAAGGTAAAAAGAGGGAGAATCTCTGTACGACTATTGGGAATGATTTAAGAAGTTGTGTGCGAGTTGCCCACAACATGGTATAACAGATCAATCTCTCCTCCAATACTTTTATGAAGGCCTGAAACCCATGGAGATGCATATGGTAGACGCCGCTAGTGAAGGAGTATTGGTCAACATGACTCCCCAACAAACAAGAGACTTGATCTCCACAATGGCGGCAAATTCTCAGCAATTTCGAGCTAATCCTGAACCCCTTAGAAGGGTTCACCAGCTAAGTAATTGTGACAGCCCTAAATTGACCCTAGTCGGGAAGTGGTTTCGGGACCACAAAACCGAGTTATGAAAATAATTAATTGTTATATTCTATGCTTATTATGTGTGTACATGCATATGTGGAAATTTCATTCCCTAATTTTGCCAATTGTATGAGGAATTATTAAATAGGGATCAGCATGAGACATGGTGAAATATGATAGGCTAATTTTAAAGGGCTTATTAGTGCATGTCAACACAAAGGTGGACTTGCATGTCAAATTTGCCCAATTCCTTTATAGTGGCCGGCCAAGATGGATTGATGATGGGCAATTTATTTGTTGAATTAGATATTATAATAGGAAATTGGGTTATTGGAGACATAATGAATTAAAGAAAGAATAAAAAAAAAAGAAAGGAAGCCACTATCATATCATCTTCTCCATTGTCGAAACTGGAGAAAGAAGAAAAGAGAAAAGCTTGGCTAAGGTTCGGCCATTGGGAGTTAGATTAAGGTTAGTCTTTTGTTTGGTTTTTGATAATTTTCACATTTTTGATATCATTGCTTTGTGTTCTTTAAAACCCATGGTTCAATTTTGTGAATTGATGATGATTTTGTGTTTTGCCATTGATGAGTGCTTGAGCTTTTTGATAGTTGTTGATGAAAAATGAAAGATATGTTAAAGATTAATATGTTTTGTGTTGAAGTTTTTGGTGATTTTGAGTAGTTAGGGCTAAATTACAAAAATAAATTTTTGAAGGACTCAAAGGTGAAATAAATGAAATGTATGGACTTATATGGGTACTAGGAAGATTCGGCCCTTAAGGAGTGTGACCAAATTTTGTGTATTTTGTGTTTTGTGGAATAAAGACTAAATTGTGAAAGTGCGAAATATTAGGGGTAAAAATGTAATTTACCCATTTATGCGTTATTAGACTAAATTGAATGAAAATATGTTAAAATGAGATTTATTTGAATATGTTAAGATCAAGAAACCAAGAAATTGGATTTAGATCGGGGAAAATCGAAAGTAGTTGAGTAGTCGATCAATTAGTCGACGACATCCGAAGAAAGTTTATAAGCAATTAGATATTAAAATTTCGGAATAAATGTTAGTTATATATGCTGAAATGGAAATATGATAAATGTATATATAGCTGAATGTGATATGTGTGAATTATATGTTAAATTAAGGCTTGGTAAGCTAGCTATTAAGGTGAAATGCTAATGTTAGTATTTGATTTGGTAATAATCTGTTTGGGGACAGCAGCAGTAAGGTGATTTTGGAAAATCGCCATAATTTGTAGGAGTTGAATTAGAAGTTGAGTGAATTATGTAATTAAAGCTTGAAGAGTCTATTTTCTTACAAAAGAAACTATAAAAACAAAAGAGTTACCGATCTTGAGATATTTGAAGTATTGTGGGGCTGAGTCAAAATGACTACTAGATTCCCTGTTCTGTTTTTATAAATCATTATAAATTGTACAAAAATGATTATAAGATAAAATTTATATGCTTAAACTCCTTAATGAGTCTAGTTTCAAATGAAATCAAATACAACACATTTGAATTCTGTAAAGTGAGAAATTTGATTCGTAGTGAAGAGTGGTCAGATTAGTCAAACAGTGAAACAGGGGAAACTTTAAGAAAAATCTGGTATTGATTGGCCAAGCATAAAATTCTGAAAATTTTATGGATGGAAGATATACGAGTCTATATTCAGAGAAAATTAACGGCAAGTGATTTGGAGTTTTGTAGCTCCAGTTATAAATAATTTAGTAACTGCTGCTCAGGAAAACAGCTCGTAGTGAATATGTGATTTTGTTGTAAA
Source organism: Gossypium hirsutum (assembly GCF_007990345.1). Taxonomy (NCBI): domain Eukaryota; kingdom Viridiplantae; phylum Streptophyta; class Magnoliopsida; order Malvales; family Malvaceae; genus Gossypium; species Gossypium hirsutum. The sequence continues at coordinate 50,159,685 of NC_053427.1, forward strand.
CATTAATGAAAATTTGCCAATGAATTATTTATTGATTATTATAAAGCTTACTATAATCTATGTGTGTGAAAGTCGGATCAATATATATATTATTCTGAAAGTAATACTTGAATAGTCGATTAATGACTATTTTAAATTTTGTTGAACTTAAGCTCAAGAGCAAAGGGGAACTAGATCCGATAAAGGGAAGGAAAAAGTAATTGAATAGCCATTGAAGTCGTTCGACAACATCTGAGGTAAGTCTTCGAGTAATGACCCTACTTGAATTATATTGAAATGATTAGTCATACTATGATGGATAGTCGAATGTGCATAGAGACTATGTTATAAAGCCAATTGAAATCATGCTCTTTGTGTGTGGCTATTGAGCCGAAATTGGAAAGGTTTAATAAATGCTTTGTGTTTGAGCCTTAGTAACGAAAGTGAAATATGGATGTGTCATGATTGTTGATATATGTGTGCATGAGCATTTGAATGATATCCGGGCTAAGACCCGAAGGCATTTGTGCGAATTGATATATTCGGGCTAAGACCTGAAGGTATTTGTGCGAATTGATATATCCGGGCTAAGACCCGAAGGCATTTGTGCGAATTGATATATCCGGGCTAAGACCCGAAGGCATTTGTGCGAATTGATATATCCGGGCTAAGACCTGAAGGCATTTGTGCGAATTGATATATCCGGGATAAGACCCGAAGGCATTTGTGCGAATTGATATATCCGGGATAAGACTCGAAGGCATTTGTGCGAATTGATATATCCGGGCTAAGACCCGAAGGCATTTGTGCGAATTGATATATCCAGGCTAAGACCCGAAGGCATTTGTGTGAATTGATATATCCGGGATAAGACCCGAAGGCATTTGTGCGAATTGATATATCCGGGCTAAGACCCGAAGGCATTTGTGCGAATTGATATATCCGGGCTAAGACCCGAAGGCATTTGTGCGAATTGATATATCCGGGATAAGACCCTGAAGGCATTTGTGCGAATTGATATATCCGGGCTAAGACCTGAAGGCATTTGTGCGAATTGATATATCCGGGCGAAGACCCGAAGGCATTTGTGCGATTTGATATATCCGGGATAAGACCCGAAGGCATTTGTGCGAATTGATATATCCGGGATAAGACCCGACGGCGTTTGTGCGAATTGATATATCCGGGCTAAGACCCGACGGCGTTTGTGCGAATTGATATATCCGGGCTAAGACCCGAAGGCAATTGTGCAAGTTGATATATCCGGGCTAAGACCCGAAGACATTCGTGCGAGTTGCTATACCCGGGTTAAGACCCGAAGGCAATTGAGCTTGTGGTTATATCCGGCTAAATTCCGAAGAAACTTGGGTTTGAATGTGAGCGTTTTGTGCTGCAATAAATTCAATTAATACGCTCGATAAACCCAAACGATAAGGTATGTTTGCATGTGCTTCGAAAAAAAAAAAAAGTCGATTCGCTTTAAATAATATTCGTTCAATCGACTAACGAATTTTCGGCTTTTAGATAGGTTGATACCTTGTGTGTGTATATGTTGATGAAGTGTGAAGTAAGTATGCTTATGAGAATGTGAATTAATAAAGTGATTTATTTAGCTATGTGAATGCAATACTTTAGTCAAAGCCGATTTCATTACTTGAAACTTACTAAGCTTTAAAATGCTTACCCCGTTGCTTTGGCTCTCTTTTTTATAGATATTGTTCGTTAGCTATCGGATTCGGGATCATCGAAGTCGAAGTCATCCACACTATCAAAGCTCTTTTGGTACTCTTTTAGTTGAACTCTGGATATGGCATGTATAGGACTACCCGTTTGTTGTGGGTCATGGACCCTTTGGACTTGTATAATTTTGGTTAGCCATGCGAAAATGGCTTATATATGTTTGAGTATAATGTTATAATCATTTAGTGTGAATATGCTTGACAAGGATTGGCCATGGGAATGGTTAATCACCATCATCATTTGTGCTACTCATGTTAAAAGGGCTAGTTGAATTATGGAAACTATGAAATAGGTAAAGTCTACCTTAAAGGCAGATGCTGACAGCAGCAGTGATGTAGATTTGGGAAATCACTAAAAATAGTAGGAATGGAATTAAATAGTACAGTACTACATTCGGATCGAGATCCTTAGTGTGAATATGCTTGACAAGGATTGGCCATGGGAATGGTTAATCACCATCATCATTTGATATATCCGGGCGAAGACCCGAAGGCATTTGTGCGATTTGATATATCCGGGATAAGACCCGAAGGCATTCGTGCGAGTTGCTATACCCGGGTTAAGACCCGAAGGCAATTGAGCTTGTGGTTATATCCGGCTAAATTCCGAAGAAACTTGGGTTTGAATGTGAGCGTTTTGTGCTGCAATAAATTCAATTAATACGCTCGATAAACCCAAACGATAAGGTATGTTTGCATGTGCTTCGAAAAAAAAAAAAGTCGATTCGCTTTAAATAATATTCGTTCAATCGACTAACGAATTTTCGGCTTTTAGATAGGTTGATACCTTGTGTGTGTATATGTTGATGAAGTGTGAAGTAAGTATGCTTATGAGAATGTGAATTAATAAAGTGATTTATTTAGCTATGTGAATGCAATACTTTAGTCAAAGCCGATTTCATTACTTGAAACTTACTAAGCTTTAAAATGCTTACCCCGTTGCTTTGGCTCTCTGTTTTATAGATATTGTTCGTTAGCTATCGGATTCGGGATCATCGAAGTCGAAGTCATCCACACTATCAAAGCTCTTTTGGTACTCTTTTAGTTGAACTCTGGATATGGCATGTATAGGACTACCCGTTTGTTGTGGGTCATGGACCCTTTGGACTTGTATAATTTTGGTTAGCCATGCGAAAATGGCTTATATATGTTTGAGTATAATGTTATAATCATTTAGTGTGAATATGCTTGACAAGGATTGGCCATGGGAATGGTTAATCACCATCATCATTTGTGCTACTCATGTTAAAAGGGCTAGTTGAATTATGGAAACTATGAAATAGGTAAAGTCTACCTTAAAGGCAGATGCTGACAGCAGCAGTGATGTAGATTTGGGAAATCACTAAAAATAGTTGGAATGGAATTAAATAGTGAATAAATTATGTAAACGAAGCCTGATGAATCTATTTTCATAGGAAAGTAACGAAATGATCATATGGACAGTATGTTAAGCGATATTCAGGTTCTTGTGAGACAGGGCCAGAACAGTTTCTGGATTCCCTGTTCCGACTTTGTAAATTAATTATAAATTAACCAGAGATAATTAGGAGTCATACCATATATGTATAGATTTCTCTCTGAGTCTAGTTTCCATAGAAACAAACGGCATCAGTATTGAAGCTCTGTGCAGGGAGATATCCAAGTCGTAATGCGCAAAGGTCAGTGTAGTCGATCCCTGTAACATGGGGGACTTTGACTAATAAACTGTACTAATTGGCCTGACCAAAAATTCTAGAAAAAAATATGTAGATGGGCATATTAGTCTAGTTTCAGGGAAAAATCACGAAACTGATTTTCGAGTTGTGAAACTCAAGATATGATTTTTAAAGCGACTAGTATGCAGATTGGGCAGCTTCTGGGAAATATTTTTATAAGGGGTTTAAAGTCTGTTAACACCTCGTGTTCGACTCCGGTGTCGGTCTCGGGTTCGGGGTGTTACAGTAATTCTACCTTTGAGGATAGACTTGATAGACTTACTAATATTGTGAATTCTCTTGTTGCAGAAAAAGTAAAACCAGCCTGAGCATGCGGAATATGTGCTACACCTGAACATACGACTGATGCGTGCCCTAGTCTGTGTGACGATACTATGGCCCATTTAGATGTTGTGGGAAATTTTCCTGGGCCACCACAAAGGCGATACTACCCTTACGCCAATACCTATAACCCAGGATGGAGGGACCACCCTAACTTTAGTTATGGGGCTAATCCACGATATAACCAGCCATACCAAAATCGGGTCCCACAACAGCCACAAGATTCAGGTAATTCTCTAGAAACTTTGGTCAATAAATTAGCAGCTAATGTCCTTGATTTTCAACAGAAAACTCTTAATTTCCAAAAAGAAACGAAGGCATCTATAAGAGAATTGACCACGTCAATTGAGAAATTGAGTTCTCAAGGGAAGCTGCCGTCGCAAACAGAACCAAACCTGAGACAGAATGCAAATGCAGTAACGTTGCGAAGTGGAAAGGTGTTGGAACCAATTCCTGACAAGAATCTTGGCCAAGAAATCATCCAAGAAACTCCAGAAAACGACGAACAGATCCGAACGAAACCCCCACTGCCAAAAATCCAACCTCCATTTCCAGGATGACTAAACCAGTGTCGGAAAGGTAAGGAAGACAAAGAAATCTTAGAAACATTCAGAAATGTCAAGATCAATATACCACTATTGGATGCCATCAGACAGATTCCAAGGTATGCCAAATTCTTTAAAGAGCTTTGCACCAACAAACGAAAGTTAGCAGGCAATGAAATGGTAAGTGTTGGTGAAAATGTTTCCACAGTGCTACAGCGGAAAATGCCAATTAAATGCAAAGATAGGGGTATGTTCGCTATTCCATGAAAAATTGGCCATTTAGGAATTAAAAAGGCTATGTGTGATTTAGGGGCATCCATAAATGTAATGCCTTATTCTATTTATGAATCACTTAACGCGAGTTTTTTGACGAAGACAGGTGTTATTATTCAATTGACGGGCAGGTCTATTGTGCATCCCAAAGGAGTCCTTGAGGACGTCTTGGTAAAAGTTAATGAACTTATTTTCCCTACAGATTTCCACGTAATAAAGATGGAAGAGGACAACACTGTTGGGTCTTCAGACCTCTTGTTGGGCCGACCCTTCCTTAGTACTGCTAGCACCAAGATCAATGTTTGAAGCGACACTCTTACGATGGAATTTGATGGGGAGATCGTGAAATTTAATGTTTACGATGCCATTAGCCATCCAAGCGATCTTGAGCGTAAACCGTGTCGACATGATTGACTCATTAGTAGACGAGATTTTTGAGTCAACTTATGAAGACAAATCTGAATATAGAACTGATGATTATGAATTTGTTAATACATTATTGTCCTCATCAGAAACTAAACTTCTACCTTCTGTCGTGCAGGCTCCAGACTTGGAATTGAAACCACTTCCCGAGCATCTTAAGTATGCATTTTTAGGAAAAGGTAATACCTTACCCATTATAATTTCAAATAAACTCTCTAAACCAGAGGAAGAAAGTTTGATCTAGGTACTAAAAAGTCATAAGGAGGTGATTGGCTGGACCATTGCCGACTTAAAAGGGATAAGCCCTTTGACATGCACCCACAAGATTTACTTGGAGGAGAACACGAAACCAAGGAGAGAGGCACAAAGATGTTTAAACTCGAATATGATGGAGGTGGTAAAAAAAGAAATAATTAAATTGCTGGATGCTAACATTATCTTCCCCATTTCTGACAGCAGATGGGTAAGTCCGGTACAAGTTATGCCCAAGAAAACGGGTGTGACAGTAAAGAAAAATGCTGAGGGGACTAAGTACCGGTCTGAGTGCAAAACAGGTAGCGTGTCTGCATCAATTACAGGAAGTTGAACACTTATACTAGAAAAGATCATTTCCCTATTCCTTTTATAGATCAAATGCTTGAACGTTTAGCTGGTAAAACTCACTTTTGTTGTCTTGATGGATATTCAGGTTTCTTCCAGATCCCTGTTGCGCTAGAAGACCAGGAAAATACCACTTTTACATGCCCTTTCGGCACATTTGCGTACAGGAGGATGCCATTTGGACTTTGCAACGCACTAGCTACCTTCCAGAGATGCATGATGAGTATATTTTTCGAATATGTAGAAAAAATTATTGAAGATTTTATAGATGATTTTACCATGTATGGGAATTGTTTTACTGAATGTCTTGAAAATTTCATGATAATTTTGAACAGGTGCATAAAATTTAATCTTGTCTTGAACTATGAAAAGTGTCATTTTATGTTAGACAAAGGTTTGATTCTAGGTCATATAGTCTCATCTAAGGGAATTGAGGTTGATAAGACCAAAATTGACATTATAAATTCTCTGCCATATCCCTCTACTGTTAGAGAGATAAGTTCTTTTCTTGGACATCCAGGATTTTACCGGCGTTTTATTAAGAACTTCTCAAAAATACCTGAACCATTGTGCGAGTTGTTGCAGAAAGATAAGAAATTTGAATTCGGTCCAAAATGCAAAGAGGCTTTTGATACACTTAAGTAAAAGTTGGTAACTGCTCCTATAGTACAGACACCAGACTGGAACTATCCCTTTGAAATTATGTGCAATGCAAGTGAACGCAGCGTGGAAGGCAGTGATCATGGAGTTTCTAAAGCATCTAGGGTTTTTAATGCTAAAACTGTTATGGAGTTTCTAAAACGAACTATTTTTTCTAGGTTTGGCACACCTTGAGCTTTGATCAGTGATCATGGTACCCATTTTTGCAACAAGGTCATGGAGGCAGTATTATCCAAATACGGAGTTCATCATCATATATCGATGGCCTACCATCCCCAAACGAATGGCCTAGCAGAGGTTTCGAATAGGGAAATCAAGTCTATTTTGGAAAAAATAGTTCGGCCCAATCGAAAGGATTGGAGTCTTCGGCTCAATGACGCGCTTTGGGCCTATCGGACGGCGTATAAGGGCCCGATTGGCATGATACCGTATCGACTTGTTTTTGGCAAAGCGTGTCATCTACCAGTAGAACTGGAGCACAAAGCTTATTGGGCTATTCGACAATGTAACATGGAGTTAGAGCCCGCAGGGAAGGCAAGGAAATTGGACATTCAAGAATTGGAGGAGATTCGCAATGATGCCTACGAGAATGCTCGAATTTATAAAGACAAAACAAAACTGTTTCATGATAGGAAAATAGCTTAGAAACATTTCTCGGTAGGGCAAAAAGTTTTGCTTTATAACTCCGTATTAAAGCTGTTCCCAGGTAAGCTTCGATCTCGGTGGCAAGGACCTTTTATTGTGACTGAAGTATTTACGCATGGCGCAGTTGAAATAGAAAGTGAAGAATCAGGAAAGCGGTTCACAGTCAATGGTTAACGGATGAAGCCATTTTACGAAAATTTCCAGGCCCACACAGTCGAAAAAAATCAGTTAGAACCAGTATAAAACTGTTCAAGGCGTCGAGCTAACGATGTTAAATAAGCGCTTGTTGGGAGGCAACCCAATTTTTATTTATTTTATCTTATTATTTTATTTTATTCAGATATTAATAAAATTCTCTTTGTTCTAGATAAACCGAAACGAAGATAGGAAGAAAGGAGGAACAACAAATCTGCAGCCAAACAGCCCCTACTCGACACTTTTGGCCAGCAACTAGCGGATCTCATTGCCATCATACGTGAACGACAGTAATTACATGGGGAGTTCCTCTACACCTTTTTCTCCTATTTTATTTATTCCACATCGAGGACTATGTGTTTTAAGTAGGGGGAGACATTTCTCATTATTTCTGTCATTTTAGATGCTGAATTTTTGTTGTTGCTGCCCATATTTTTTTTTAAGAATATTTTGCCTCTTTTCATGCCCAAGAATTTGACCACGACTTGCCCACTGTTTGACCCACATGCATGATTCTTATATACTGAGTTAATTATGATTTTGCTTGATAGATTTCATCTCCACTGTTTTATTTCTTTTAGTTTAAATAATTATGATTAATGAAGTCAACCCTATCTTGATTTTGGTAAATTTGATTAATTCTAAATACAAGAGGACACTTAATATAATTGTATGCTTAAAATATTTTCATGACTATTAAGGTGGTTACTGAAACTTATTTTTGACACTTGATTGTTTTTCCTAAGTCCTCCAAAATTAAAATTTCGTTTAATAATAATAATGTTTCCGTGGTTATGAGTGTAGCTTAAGACGTGACTAGCTGAGTAACCGAGTAGGGTGCTTGGGTTGTCATCCTATTTCACGTCAAAAGGTTGTGTGGCGTGTTAGGTAAAACTCCGCTAACCGGAATTAATTTCTAAGAATGTGTTGGGCTGAGTAACCGGGGTGAGGTGCTTGGCTATCATCTCTCTTTGCGTCAAAAGGTTCGATATGTTCTTAGGAAAAATAAAAATTAGGAATGTGTTGGCTGAGTAACCGGGGTGGGGTGCTTAGCTGTCATCTCTCTTCGCGTCAAAATGTTCAATATTTTTCCTAAGTAAAAGTAACTAAATAAAGTTGAAACTAAAGTAAAAAGAAAAAGAGAAAAAAAAACAATAAATAAATATGGATTAATAAAATTGGGGATTAAAAGGAGAAATAAATAAGGTGTCTTGATAGGTTTGGTAATTACCTAATTTTTAATGAAATAATCCAAGTCAATCTTAATTTTTTTTGTGTTAATTGGAATACTTTTTCAATTTTACTTAAAGCAGGCTAAGGGTTCTCGTTGATTTCATATGCATTTTGACTAATTTTTATAAAACGTTAGAGTAGTATTTCTTTCATGGCAGGATTTAATTTTCACAGTGGACAGGAACCATACTTGAGGGCAAGCATGGACTAAGTAGGGGGAATTTGATAATGCTCTAGAATAACGTATTTTTATGTATTAGTCATGTGTTTATTTTGAGCTTGATCCTAATAATTTGAGCTATTTATGTCTTTTTATCGATTAGAGATTGATTTGGAGGCAAAAGCAAAATTAAGGGACAAAAGTGTGAATTTGGAGACACAATGGGCTGATATGCGACACAGGAAAAAGATTGTGTCAAAAGTGCGAGCATGGAAGACACAAGGACTAAAAATGCAAAAAGAAGAGATTTTATTTTATAAGACTCTATTTTATTTATATTAGGATAATTAATATTAAGATAATTATTAGGATTATTTAATTTTAGGATTTTATTTTAATTATCTTTAATTAAATGTATTTATCTTTTTAGAATTTAAATTAAGTTAGACTATCTCCCTAGCACTATAAATAGGGGGTGAAGTGACTCTATTTGGTGTTCATCTTTTTCTGTAAATACTCTCCCCCTGAAAGTCCCTGAAAGTCTAGGCTTTTGTTTCTTCATATTTTCTTTCAATAAAATTCCCTTTTCCCTTTTTATATTTATTTTCTTTTCCACCATTATCATGGGCCACTAAAACCTATCTAGCCGAAGGTTGTCAATATTCCCCAAAAAGAGTTCTTGAGGCCTAGAATCCGTACTTAGCCTTCTTGCCAAGTATTCATCATTTTTCCTCACTACGGGCTGACACTTCCATCCATGGCCCTTAAGAAGTAAGCTTTTCAGCATATGCAAAGGCGACCGCTTTGTATGTTTTGAAAGGATTACACAGTCGGTTCGTTAACTTACTGCGTCAGGGGTTCGCGAGCCAAAGAGACAAAATGGCGTGGGACTCGCCATTGAAAAGTGTTGATCTAGCATAGATTACTGGCTAGAGTTAGGTTCCCTAAAAATCGTAAGTCTAATCTTTGGAGCTGGTGGTCGTAGGCGTCCTCTTCCACTATAACTGGCTTACTTGAGTTGAGAAGGGTTACTTAAAAGTCAAGGATTGAACCCAAGGCGGAACGAGACAATCGGAGGCTAGAATCTATTTATTTTACAGGGAATAGTATATTTTTGGTGCTCTCAACAACCGTATCATGGGAAGACCGAGATATCGTACCCAAGGGAACCAAAAGTACTAGTAATAACTATTTTTTTATTATTTAACCCAGAAATAAAGAGGGGTTGTTTATTAAACTAATTAACTAAACTAATTAACTAATTAAACTAAAACAAAGAGAAAATTTGGAAAAAGACTTGAAGAAAAGTAATTGATAAAGACGACACCCAAGTAGGAATCCACCTAGATTTCACTTGTTATCTGACTCTGAACTAGGCGATTTATTCACTTGACTTGATCCGTGAGACTCCCTAACCTATAATATTATCTTTTTCGAGACTAATAACGTCTAACCCTTAGTTGAGTTAATTGAAATCTCTTTCTTAATTAAAACCCCTAGGGAAGCAATAAATCGATCTATGGACTCCCATATTAGCTTTCACCCTAATCTGGCAAAATCTCGTAACCCTATTTCTAGGCATTCGATCAACTCCGCTTAATTATGCAAAATCTACTCTTAGACAGGGACTTTTACTCTTCTACATAAGCACATCAAATCATGAATCAATACCTGGAATATTAGCTCAAGCATTAAGAACACATAATTAAGAACAAATCAAGTATTTATCATACAGTTCAGATAATAATAACAAGATCCATCATAAGTTTCAACCCCCTTAGGTATCTAAGGGGTTTAGTTCATAATAAAATAAGAGTACATCTCAAAAGTATGAAAATAACAAAACATAAAGAAAAATCTAAAACCCCTGAAGGAATTCTAAGAGAGATATTCAGTCTTGGAGTAGCTCCGGCTTTTGGGATGGATCGTCTGGCTTACTTCAAGTAATTCCTGGCGTGTGGTTTTGTACTCCAGAAAAGTTCTGGAGGAAATCCCCCTTCTAAGTCATGCCTAGGGTGTTTATATAGGCTTTGGATTGGCTTTCTTCCTCCCTAAGTATTTTTTTCTGTGTAAAATACAGCTTCTTGAAAAAGGGACACACCCGTGTGCCACAACCGTGTGACGTGATTGCGAGGCCGTGTTCGATCCGTTAAATTGCACACGACCGTATGGGTCAATGTCCAGGCCGTGTGAATCGTGAAAGCCTTGGTCGACACCCTCGAAAGACACGGGCGTGTGAGCTGCCCGTGTGGCAAGGCTTAGGTTGTGTCATCTTCTCGATTTGGTCCGTTTTGTCCCTTTTTTTGCTCGTTTTTTGCTCCTTTTTACTCTTGGTGCTCTCTTGAGTACAAAACATGAAATAACCAGATTAAGAGCACCAAAATCCATAAATCTAGTAATAAACATCCATAAATATGCTAAGTATTTGGGGTAAAAATATGTATAATTTGGTGTTTATCAAATACCCCCACACTTAAGCATTTACTTGTCCTCAAACAAAACTCTCATTTACTGCTAGAATTCATTCCTTTCAATCACATAATCATTACTGATAATGTCACAAATTATTCCACGGAAAATCATACAGTGAGAATTCAACTATAGGGGCATCAAAAGCCTCAAACAATCTAAATTGAATATTTTGATAATAAAATCATAGGTAATCTCCTTCCTCTAAGTAATTAACTTTAGTCCTAAATATACAAGAGATGACATCCTCACTAAAGATTTACTCAAATCACTCAAAGTGTTTAAGGTTCAAGATAAAGAACTCGATTGTCTAACATGAGAAGTTATTACCATAGGCCTGCAAGAAAATCAAATCTCCACCACTTGTAAATGATATGATACACAAATCAAAAGGTCTTTGCATGGTTGTAATGGGGTTTAGGTTACGGGTATGGATACAAGTTGAAAAGAAAAAGGCTAGAATCGAGATAATTTCAATATATTACCCCACTATCAAAAACTTAATTACTGAATCACAAACAAATATCTAGAACTATATTACATGAGCTCTCTTTTTTTTTAAGAACAAATCAAGTTAATAAAATATAGAAATCATACTTCATAATTCAGTAACAAAAAATGGTGAACATCGTGAGGTAACAATATTAAATTTAATCTTGAAAAAAAAATTAAGAGGATTTCAACAATAATAAGTTAATGGGTTAATGATGAGGGTTACTTAATAAAAAGGGTTAGTAGGCTCAAGGGGGTTCACTAATGGTTTAATTATGTGGGACGGCTTTTTATGGAGTAAATGGGTTAAATCCTAAGTGTCTTTATCATCTCAGTATATCAAATCATATGTCTGATCTCGACATGTATCATCGAAGCAAGTTTTAGAATAACAGTTCAATGTTGACATACTCAAACTACAAAAGAAGTGAGCAAGAAAGAAAGCTATATGCTCAAAAGGCTAAAAAATCTCACTAAAAATTTGGGTTTGTGATGTCATTCCCGTATACTTAAGATTTCAAGATAATACCTCAATTTAGGAAAATAATCTAAAAATTTTAGTTCTCAAAATATGAATTTATCATGCTCGATTCTCTAATATCCTATCATCAAGTAATCATACATAATTCCCATGATCTAATTCATGACATATCAACAATAATTATAGATCAATCAAAATTTATTCAATCAATATTATGAGAAAATCACTTAAGCGCAAGACCAAATTCAGGGATTTGAGAATAATGCAAAAAGTTAGGCATCATGTTCATGTTGACCCCTCACACTTAAGATGTACATTGCCCTCAATGTACAAAGATAGAATATTCAAAATAAAGAAAATCATAAGAGGGAAAGAGGTGAAACTCCCTGTTATATGGACGTGGAGCTTGATTCTAAGGCTAGAGTGTTTGGTGAAAGTGGTAGCTGCCACTGTTCTTGGCTAGATGAAGAAATTGGGTCATTGAACATGGCACTCATGGGGTATTGTTCCCTATTTGTTTCCTCATTCCTTAAAATATTCCTAGCAGCTTTGCTTGGAAGTTTGTAGAATCATGAAGAGCTTATTAAGAGTGGGTGTGGAAGAGAGCGTAGTGGGATTACTTGTTAGAAATACCAGAAAAATGAAGAAAGTAAAATTTACTAATATAGATATGTCTTTAAAAAAAACAATTAAATTGAAATGAAAATAAAAATAAAATAAAAATAAAAAGATAGAAGGATTCAATGATTCTCGTCAGTAAGGCCCTTAGGTGGTGGTGTTGGAGCGGTCATGTGAAAGTGTTGGCATAGCTGTTGCATCATGGCCTGCATGTCGTCCATCTGTCTATCACATCACCGAACTCGCTCGTGAATCATCTCAAACTATGTAGTGCAATACTGCGAAAAGTGAGCGAGTCGGTCGGAAAGGTGTGCCAATGAAGCAGTCGAATGAACTGGTCGCTCCCTAGGTGGCGTGATAGAAGGCTCCTCGTGCTGTGGGGGGACATCATCAGGAATGTCCTCAAGATCCTCCTCGTCAATGGCATGAGTGAGACGATACTGAGGAGGATCGATCCCATGTTGGCGCTCGATCATCCCCATGTGTAACATAGTCGTGATGCCCTGTGGGGACATCTGACCTATCAGTGTAAGCGCTGATGACTGGGCCACGGTGTTGAGGAGGCTGAAGTGTCTGGCGAGACATGTCACGTAGGAGCCGATAGAGATTACTCCCTTCAATGCCGCTCGGTCTGATGGAGAATGGCGAAAGCGATGAAGTATGCCAAGTCAGTCATGTGTGCATTCGCCATGCACCATAAATAGTAGGCGTCGTGGGTGTTGATAACGCCGGTGTTCTCTCTCCTCCGGTCAAGGTGTATGCCAATATGGCATGGAGATAGCGTAGGAAAGGGGCGAGAGCTGAAGCCTTCGAGCGGCTAGGGTCGTAGGTGGAAGAGAGTGGTGCCAAAGCCTTCCAGCACAAGGAGGGAGAAATGTGGATATTGCGTGGTAGTGCATTCATGTCCTCCTCCTCCATAAACTCATCAGTGTAAAGTCCCAGAGCGACTCCAAACTTTGGGACACTCATCGCGCGAACTAGACCGCCTAATTGGAATTAAATGGTGCTGGGGCCGTCATTGTTCGTCATCACCACTTGTAGATGAAAAGTAGACCATAATTCTAAATTTAGCTCTAAATAAGTGGGTTCAATAATAGTGAAGAACCGTTCCCATGAGTGTATGGACAGGAAGGCACAGATGGCATAAGGTAGCTAGACTTGCTCCACGACAGCCCAATCGATGCAACAACCTTAGTGAGGGGTCGTGCGCGTAGTATCTGAAATAGCTCCTCTTGCGAAGCTTGCAAAAACTCAATAAACGGGTGACGAACTTCAGTTGTAGCAAGTACCGAGGAAGAACCCGGTCCCCCACGTCTTTTTGAGGATGGGACTGCAGCTTTCTTGCCTCTCGATGATGACATAATGTATCTGAAAATGTATGAGCATTGATATAATCTTATGAAAGTAGTTCCAAAATGTGTTAACATTTAACGATATCAAGCGAGAGGTGAAAAATTTATATGGCTATTCAGAAACATTTATTGGAATCAAAGATTCATCAGCAGTTAAGCAAGAATCCTAAAACTAGTATATGCTATGTAGTAGCTTTAACAGTTCAAATATAAAAAATACTAAAGAAAATTCCTAAATTATTCAGAACAAATTGATAAGAGTAACAATATCTGTGTAAGGCATAAAGAATACCAATGTAGCAACATTGATTGGAAAAACAAGGGTGAGAAAGTGAACCAAAAGCTACTGTAGGGTGGCAGACGGGCGTGTTGGAGGTGAGCACGGGCGTGTGGCGTGGGGGTACAGCCGTGTGGAGGAAAAATGAAGGAAAAAGAGATTGGAAAGTGAGGATTAATGTAGGGGGTGGATTTTAGGATGGTTTGAGGGTTGAAGAAATGAGAATCTGGGGAATGGTGGCCGGAATAGGGATTAGAGAGTGGAGAAGGGAAGATTTCGGCTAGGGTTTTAAAAGGGGGAAGAAGATGAAGAGTGGTTTGCTTATATAGGGGAGGGTCACACGAACTAAGGCCACGCCCGTGTACTCTGAAGGTGAGCCCGTGTTTTTTGAATTTTGCGATTTAGGTCGTGCCCGGCTACTATCCCACGCCCATATGTCTTGGGTGTGTGTGGCACACGGCCATGTCGCACGGTCGTGCCTAGCTTTGTTCGCTTCTCCCACGCCCGTGTGTTAGGGTACAATGCCTGTGTATTGTTGTCCATGGCTTAACGGCATGGCGTGTCTCATGCTCGTGTCGAAGAAACAGAATCGAGCCTTGCCCCTGGCACGCCTGTGTTTTTCTATTCCCACGCCTGTGTTCACCTATCAAGTTCACCCATGGCCATGTCGCACGGCCATAGGGATTTATTGCATCCCGTGTTTTGGGGAAATCATATCCTGCTTCCACACGGCCGTATCACACGGTCGTGTCTCTTCCCCTGTTTGGCCACGACTTTAGGCACGCCTGTGTGCCTAGCCGTGTATGCTGAAAAACTTTGCAATTCAAAGATAAAGTTAATAATTTAAAGTATTAGAAATTAAAAAAAAAAGAAATCAAAATATGTTAGTACTCGGGTTGCCTCCCGAGAAGCGCTTATTTATAGTCTAAGCTCGACTTACCTCTCTAGTGAATGGTCAGGGTGGTTCGAGGAGTTTGTACTCTTCATTCCTGCTATCAATCTCACCAAGATAAGGTTTTAATCGGGTGTTGTTTACCTTAAAAGTACCGAACTTGGAGTGACTCACCTTCACCATACCAAATGGAAAATAATTGAGTACCATAAGAGGAATTTCCTTATTCGGTGTGGTAGTGACAATGGGAGGATCTGTGACATCTAGTAAGACTTTATCGCCAACCTTAAGTTGATTTGGAGAGGTATCGGCCTTGTTTTGGCATAGTTTCAGTTTATCATGTGTTCTCGGTTTGTGTGCTCGCCATTCGTCTAGCTCCTCTATCCGTAGCCTTCGTTCTTCATGAGTGTGTCCTCTATCGTTCTTCATGAGTGTGTCCTTTATCCATAGTCATATTGTCAGTTTTAGTAGATTGGTGTGGACTATTACCTTCAATGTTCGATGTGATGCCAGAATTACGAGCTTGAAGGGTGATTGTGTCATCTCCTACGCGAAGCGTGAGCTCACCTATGCCAACATCAATAATTGTTTTAGCAGTTGCTAAAAAGGGTCTCTCTAAAATCAAAGGGCTGTTATTATCTCCCTCTATGTCTAGAACAACGAAATCAACGGGAAATATGAACTTATCTACTTTTACTAGTACATCTTCAATAATACCCCTAGGAAATTTTATAGTTTTATCTGCCAATTGAATGCTCATCTTAGTTTGTTTAGGTTTCCCAAGACCTATTTGCTTAAACATTTTGTAAGGCATGACGTTAATACTAGCCCCTAAATCAGCTAATGCATGACTTATATCTAAACTACCAATTAAGCAAGGAATTGTAAAACTCCCTGGATCTTTCAATTTGAGGGGTAGCTTATTCTGTAGAATAGCTGAGCAGACTACGTTTAGCTCTACATGTGACGCTTCATCCAACTTCCACTTATTGACTAAAAGCTCTTTTAAAAATTTCATTGCATTCGGCATCTGCAACAAAGCTTCAATAAATGGTAAGTTAATATGTAATTTTTTCAAAAGTTTAAGGAATTTACTGAATTGTTCGCCTGAGTGGTCTTTCCTTGTCGCGTTAGGATATGGGATACAAGGTTTATATTCTTCATTCACCGTTTTTTTATGACTTACCTCACTTTTACCATTGCTCACCACAGTTTCTTGCATCAATTCTGGCTCAGGCGCATTGAATCCTTCCTTATCTTGAGTACTAATTGTGTTGAGGTGTTCCCTTGGGTTAGGTTCAGTATTACTTGGTAAGCTACCTTGTGGTCGTTCGGAGATTAGTTTGGATAGCAGGCCTATCTGAGTTTCGAGCCCTTGGATCAATGCGTGTTGATTCTTAAGTCCTGTCTCGGTATTTTGGAAATGGGTTTCTGACATTGATATGAATTTTGAGAGCGTCTCGTCAAGGTTCGGTTTCTTCTCTTATTGATAAGGCGGCTGTTGAAAACCCTGAGGATTTTGTGGCTTTTGATTCCCTTGACCACCCCAGGAGAAATTTGGGTGGTTTCTCCAACCTGCATTATAAGTATTACTGTATGGGTTATTTTGAGATCTATAGCTATTGTTACCCATATAGTTGACTTGTTCCTCTTCGATTGAAGGATTGATATTCTGTATGCACACCTCCTCCACTTGAGTCACACCTCATTACTAGATGTACCTCCGTAGAACCAAGTAAACCATCAATCTTTTTATTGAGAAGTTCGACCTGATTTGACAGCATAGTAACTAAGTCGATGTTATAAACGTCGGCTATTTTTGTTGGCTTAGTCCTCATGACTTGCCACTGATAGTTATTTAGTGACATTTCTTCAATGAATTCATAAGCCTATTCAGGTGTTTTGTTGTTGATGGTTCCGCCTGCAGCTGCGTCAACCATTTGTCGAGTCGAGGGATTCAGACTATTGTGGAATGTTTGTACTTGAAGCCAAAGGGGTAACCCATGGTGAGGGCACCTTCTCAGTAAGTCCTTGTATCTCTCTCATGCATCCTAAATTGTTTCTAAATCCATCTGCACAAAAGAAGAGATATCATTATGTAATTTAGCCATTTTAGCCAGCGGAAAGTATTTTAGTAAAAATTTTTCGGTCATTTGTTCCCAAGTAGTAATTGACTCTCGTGGTAACGAGTTCAACCACTGTTTAGCTTTGTTCCTCAATGGAAAAGGAAATAACCGAAGACGAATGGCATCATCAGAAACGCCATTGATTTTAAATGTATCGCAAAATTCCAGAAAGTTTGCTAATTGAGCATTGGGATCTTCATCCTGCAAACCATCAAACTGAACAAAATGTTGTATCATTTGAATTGTGTTAGGTTTCAGTTCAAAAGTATTTGCAGCTATAGCCGGTCTAACTATGCTAGATGCAGTTCCTGTTAGAGAAGGTTTAACATAATCATACATAGTACGTGGATCAGGGTTTTGATTAGCCGCAATTTCAGGAGGTAGCTGATTGCCTTGGTTTTCAGCCATCTCTTCGGTTGGGGGTTGAGTATCATCTTCTTGCTCGTTCTCTGTGTATCTTAAGCTTCGCCATATTTCTTTTTGGTTTCTAAAAACTGTGTGATCGATTTCTTTGTCAAAAATTAGTGGCCCTGACGGGTTTCTTCAAGTCATATACTATGAAAACCTGCCAAGAGAAAGAAAGAGTAGGTTAATAAATAATAATAATAAAATTAAATTAAATTGCAAGAAAAATAAATGGCTAAAGTAATAAAAATTGAGCGTTCCTAATATCTTAGTTCCCCGGCAACAGCGCCAAAAACTTGATCGCGTGATTTGTAACAAGTAATATATATTTATAATGAAGATCAAACCTAGACTAACTATTATCACGACGAAAAGGCAAGCGCACCTATCGAACAATAGTATAGTAATGGCAAGACTAGGATATCATACCCAAGGGAACCAAAAGTACTAGTAATAACTATCTTTTTATTATTTAACCTAGAAATAAAGAGGGGTTGTTTATTAAACTAATTAACTAATTAAACTAAAGCAAAGAGAAAATTTTGAAAAAGACTTGAAGAAAAGTAATTGATAAAGATGACACCCAAAGAGGAATCCACCTAGATTTCACTTGTTATCTGACTCTGAACCAGACGATTTATTCACTTGACTTGATCCATGAGACTCCCTAACTTATATTATTATCTCTTTCGAGACTAATAACGTCTAACCCTCAGTTGAGTTAATTGAAATCTCTTTCTTAATTAAAACCCCTAGGGAAGCGGTAAATTGATCTATGGACTCCCATATTAGGTTTCACCCTAATCTGGAAAAATCTCGTAACCCTATTTCTAGGCATTCGATCAACTCCGCTTAATTATGCCAAATCTACTCTTAGATAGGGACTTTTGCTCCTCTGCATAAGCACATCAAATCATGAATCAATACCCGAAATATTAACTCAAGCATTAAGAACACATAATTAAGAACAAATCAAGTATTTATCATACAATTTAGATAATAATAACAAGATCCATCATAAGTTTCAACCCCCTTAGGTATCTAAGGGGTTTAGTTCATAATAAAATAAGAGTACATCTCAAAAGTATGAAAATAAAAAAAACATAAATAAAAATCTAAAACCCCTAAAGGAATTCTGAGAGAGATATTCAGTCTTGGAGTAGCTCCGGCTTTTGGGATGGATCGTCTAGCTTACTTCAAGTAATTCTCGGCGTGTGGTTTTGTACTCCAGAAAAGTTCTAGAGGGAGGCCCCTTTCTAAGTCATACCTAGGGTGTTTATATAGGCTTTGGATTGGCTTTCTTCCTCCCTAAGTATCCTTTTCCGTGTAAAATACAGCTTTTTGAAAAAGGGACACGCCCGTGTGCCACGGCTATGTGACGTGATTGCCAGGCCGTGTTCAATCCGTTAAATTGCACACGGCTGTATGGGTCAATGGCCAGGCCATGTGAATCGTGAAAGCCTTGGTCGACACCTTCAAAGACACGGGCGTGTGAGCTACCCGTGTGGCAAGGCTTAGGCCGTGTCATCTTCTCGATTTGGTCCGTTTTGTCCTTTTTTTGCTCATTTTTGGCTCCTTTTGACTCTTGGTGCTCTCCTGAGTACAAAACATGAAATAACCGGATTAAAAGCACCAAAATCCATAAATCTAGTAATAAACATCCATAAATATGTTAAGTATTTGGGGTAAAAATATGTATAATTTGGAGTTTATCAGGTGTGTATTTGAGGCCTTGGGTTCAAGTTCCACTTTTGGAAAATTTTGCTATTTTTGATCCTAGCCTTATCCTTATTGGTTAGGCTTATGTTATATTTTCGGTCAACATATACTAGAATGACCTTACTGGTTCAAGTGGTAAGGTGTTAGCTTGCCTTAGGGTCTTGTGTTTGAACCCCCGTTTAAGAGAAGGATGTTAATTTTTACTTCTCTATATGTGGCAGTTATGCAGTAGAAGTTGGATGGAACTAATACTCTGCAGTAGTTGGATGAGTTAATGGGTCGATTTTAGGGGAGTCGGTTGGTTAGTAGATAGTGGGGGGAGCTGGGATTTTGTGGGATTTAATTTTAATTTTAATTTTTTATTCTATTGTTTTCCCCAAATCTCTCCTTTCTAACTTTTTTTCTCTCTTCCTTCCTTCCTCTGTAAATTTTTTTGTTGCTTCCTTCTTTAACTCTGTTCATTATTTGTGTTCTAATCATTGTGCATTTGGGTTCTTCGATCCGTTCCAAATAGGTAAGCTACTGAGTAATTTCTTAACTGTATGTGTTGGGGGGATTCTAATTATGTTTTAATGGAATTTATTGATAGTGTTTCGTCATTTCTCATTTAGGGGAAAGACAAGAAGCGGCTGGTGCTTCTCTAGCGAATTAAGTGTAGGTGTTTTTTGTTCGTTATCAGTAAGCATGCGAATACACTAGATGTTACTGTGAGGCTTTGTTTTAGATAATTTTCATTCAAGTTCATAAATCTTTTATTGAAATTGGGCGTTGGAATGTTGTCTTTAGGGTTTGGTGGTCTTGGGATTGCTTTTGCATCAGAACTGAACCAGGTGTCTAACAAAATGAGAGAAAAAAATACCAGCGAAAGCCAAAAATCTGGCATGTCGATGCCACGGGCGTGGGCTCGACCTTGTGGTAGGCTGTGTATGAAAAAGGACCATGTGACGGGGGTGTGTGTGGCCGTGTGGGTCACATAGCCTAGGCTATTCGGGCCTGGGGGCCCACATGGGCAAACCACACGGGTGTGTTGGCTGTGAGCCAAGCCGTGTAAGCCACACGGGCAAAGCCATTTCGGGTGTGTAAGCTACACTGGCAAGCCATATGGGCATATGGGCCCAAAATTCAAAATTTTTCCCTAAGGTCGTACATGTTCTGATCGACTGTGGGATTTCCGTAGGGTTAGTATGTGTGGTATAAGCCTTAAAGCATGAAACCTGGTACTCTGTTAGACTGAAAATAACTTATATAATGTTTATATGAGATTTATGAGACATGGTATGTATGATCTATTCTGTCACACTTAGGCATGTGCAATATCTGCTATGTATAAGCATGTATAATATATGTTATTCTTTTTTATCTGTATCTGTTATGAGGCAGGATATGTTTATGTAGATGAAGTATTATGTATGAGGCGACATCTTGCCAATATACTGGCAGCAAGGCTGCGATTACTCTGATAAGTGACGTATAGACACTATATGGTGTGTAGGGTTGGGTGGGTGTTTTATATGCCACGTGGTGTGATGGGATGGTTAAAGATAGTGTGTAGAGGATGGGGGTAGGACTATGCTTATTTGTATTTGTATGACTTTGTTTAAAATCTAATTCTGAAAAGCGATTGATGTTTGTATCTTTTCATATTATGCGATAAAATCTGAACTATGTTTCCGTTGAGTTACACACTGAGTTCTTAAAACTCACTTTCAAACTGTCTATTCTGTCAAGTAATCTTCAGGCTTAGGCTGGTCAGAGCAACGGAGGCTCAGATGTGACCACTTGTCCGTAAATTTCATTTACTTTAAAAGTTTACCTAATTTTTCGATTTTTGAGAGTTTTGTAATTTTGGGACTTTCTAGACTGTTTTGTTTTCAATTTTGAATTTGGTTTACTGTTTGGTTTTCAATTTTGGATTTGGTTTTGTTTTAAATTTTCCTGTGATGTTCGAAAAAATATTTTACGAAAACAACTATTTTATGCAAATAAACTTTTTTCTTGAGAACACAAACTCAGTTTTCAAAATATAGCGACTTTTAAACTTCCGATACAAATTATTGTCTTTTGAAAGAATATACATTTGATGGTTTTTCGCTAATGAGTATAATAACATGCTTTTAAGTAAGTGGACTCTTTTAGTAACAAATTATACGAGATTTTTAAAACGATAAGATTAGATTTTTTTTTTACTCCTTCACAACATTCTCAGACTTGGCCATAACGTCTAGGCCGGGTGGATATCCTTGATAGCATTATTTTACTAAAGAGTGAGTAATTGAACATCGTGGAGTTGTTAGTCTTGTGAACTTTCAAGACATAAATAAATATAAAGCTTCACCTTGTGGTATAAATAATTAGCATGTCTATGTTGGAAATTTAGAAATTTGGAGATAAGGTTCAAACCTGTACTATTTGAGTCACCCATGATGGAAACTTGACCCAATGTTTGGTATAATGTTAAGTCTTGACTTCGATGAGACAAATTACATCATCATTATTTGACTGTTAGCATTATAAAATATTATATAATATATCATTGTAACACCCCTATACACAACTCGATCACTTGGTTAAGGTACAGAGATGCCACATTCATCGATGGAGCAAAAAAACAAATAATTACAATTCAATTAATCATTTCATTTAAGTTGTTAGGATCATTATGCATTTATAAAAAAATTCAAACTCATATATGAACTTTATACGAGCTTACGATAGCTCATTTAATAGTCTAGAGTCGATCAAAGACCAATGTATAATGTTTCAAACTGTCGGTCTAACATCACAACGTCGAGGGCTCCACGTCATGACATCATTTACTGACTTGATTTCGTTGCGACATGAGAAGTCCATTATGACTGCACTTTGTTTTCATAAAATTTCTATGCTTCATTTTTTGACACCCTAAACAATGTTCATCTACCACATTTCAACCAATTTAGTCAACATACCATTCTCATATGTAAATTTTCAATCTCAAATATCATATAATTGAACATATTAATCAATAAAATATAACTTCGTTTATAAGATTAACAAAATGATTAGAATTCTATAGGTGTGTCTACTAAGAGTCTTACTTTCACATACTTGATTTAACCTATGTACTTGACATAACTATTAAATAAATGTCAAATCGTACTTTTTTCCAAGCTTGGGGTGTGATGAGATGAGTAGAGATTGATCTTCACTCTAGAGCTTCAAGTTTAACCTATGTGCTGGAAAAATAATACGTTAAGCTTGTGACAACTTAATAAGTACAACAAGAATTAAACTTTACATTAAAATTTAACCAATGTTAATATATAAAATTTAATACTAACATACATAACATCAACTTTTCATCCATTCACTATAACATCACATATTCTATTTCACATAGCAAGTTTTGTATTTTTCACAATTTAATATTTTCTTTCTACTATTTCAATATACCAAATATATTCATTCTATAATTAAAATTCAAATAACATTTTCACTACTTATTAATAAATTTTATGCATAACATCCACATATATACAAATAAATTAACCATTTTAACACAATTTATATTAAGATTAAATTAAATAAAGTAAAATTCTTGAAGTACCTACAACTAATGTTTGGAAAAACTCGTTTCTTCTTCCCTCACTCTTTTGCTACCTCATTGCCTTTGTCACCAACTTGATTTTCACTTCTCTTCTTTATTTTTTCATTTTTCATATCAAGACATACAATATTTTCTTATTAAACTCATAATCAAATAATATATCTATTTTCTTTTAAATAAAACTAACATTAATTTCATGAAAAACTTATCATTCTTACCTTGATTTTCTTGTAATTAAACCCTAATTATTATTTTCTCTCTCATTCACGGCAACTTTAGATGTACTTCTCATGAAACTATGATAGTTACTAAGCTTCTCTATTGATTTCACTAAGTATTTATGAAAGAAATTGGAAGGATTAAGCTTAAAAAGCTTGAAAATAGTGGAAATGACCTATTTTTAATAAAAACAAAAGTTGCAAGGATGGAGAAAATGGAAATGGCATGGGAAATGGGGAAAGATAAATGTTTTTCATCATCTTTCTAAAATATTCTAAATTAATATCTTATTAATTTAATAAAAAATATTAAAATATTCCACCAATCATCTTTTTACACAATTTAAGTCTTAATCATTAATCTTTCCATAGTTATGTAAATTGAGTAATTACGATTCAAGCCCTCAACTTCTTCTACAATACCATTCATTAGTCATACTCTATTTTGGTAAAATTCCACTTCTTGCCTCTCCTCCTTTTTACTACAATTTAATTTAATCATTTTAATTCTTGATTTTCTCATTTTTGCCTCAACACTTTTCACTCTCTTACAATCCAGTCAATACCTCAAATTTATTTCTCTCAATTCAAAATTATTTTTAATGTCCTATCACCTCCAACTACCTTCTCTACTTACTTAAAAATTCTTATTTTATTCATTTCAAAAATTCTAAAGCATGCTTAGCCCAACTCAATGTTGTTCATAACTCAGGGGAATGTTAGGAGTATCACATTTCTCCTCCACTTAATATAAAATTTCGTCCACAAAATTTACCTAACTCGAATAAGTGTGGATATTGTCGTTTTATTACTTCTTCACTTTCCCATATTGCTTCTTCCATATTAGGATGTTTCCATAAGATTTTCACCAAAGGAACTCATTTATTTATTATTTCATTTACTTCTTGAGCAATAATCTTAATTGGTTCTTCTTCATATATCAAATCTAACTGAATTTTAATAACTTTCAGTGTAATCACATGTAATGGACCAGATCGATACCTTTTGTAGTATTGATACATGAAAAACATTCTAGATTCATCAAAATCATGGTACAGTTAACCAATAAGTCACTGGACCATCACACTCCAAATTGTCATATGACCCTATAAACCTCGGACTCAATTTGTAACGCCCCAATTTTCGGGAATTCTGTGAATGTTGGCATAGGTTTAATTATGTTAGTAGGCCTCTAGAAGGCCCAAGCTTAAGATAGAACCCGAGAATTTTAGTTAATTTTTGTTCCATAAGAAAAAAGGGGTGAAATTATGAAATAGAACCTATATGAAAATGTTTGAAAATGCTATAGGCTAAATTGAAGTGGCCAAATAAATAGGAGTGCAAAATAGGAGGATTTGCATGACAAACCTCCCATTTTACATGAAGTGGCCAGCCATCATGTTGTTGTAGACAATATGAGCACTTGATATCCATAATTCATGGTACAAATTGATAATGGGTTAGGTAAATGTTCCATGATAATGGATTAGGTAAATATTCCATGATAATGGGTTAGGTAAATGTTCCATGATAATGGTTTAGGTAAATGTTCCATGATGGTAATTTCATGTCTTTTGTATTAAAGAATTAAATGGATGAAATATGAAATTTTATTAAAAGAAAAAGGGGTGAAAAGAACAAAGTTTTGTCCATCTTTGTTCATCATAGCCAAAAGTTAGAGAAGAGAAAGGAGAGGAGAAAGCTCTTGAATGTTCGGTCACTTGGGGAAGAAAATTGAAGGTAAGTTCATGGTAGTTTGCTTCTATCTTGATGTTCATGAGTTCTTCTTGACTCTACCTTAACTCTTGAAGCATATTTTGGTTTTTAGTTGTGTTGTGAGCATTTAGTCATGAATTAAAATGAAGGAAATGGTTGTTGTTTCATGTTCTTTTGATGAAAAATGAAAGATAGGTGAAGTTGAGCCAAACAAATGAGCATGCATGTGCCTTAGATGCTAAGGGGAAAAATCGGCTAACATGTTGTGCTTTAAAATGATGAAATGGAGATTATACTTAAGTAAAATAATAGATATGTGATGATTGATTGGTGATATACATGTTTAAATAACAAGCATGCAAGTTAGGTGTGAAAGAGTGATTTGGTAATAAATCTGCTTGGGACAGCAGCAGTAACGTGAATTTGGAAAATCACCATAAATTGTGGAAGAAGAGTTAGAAGCTGTATAAATTATGTAATTAAAGCTTAATGAGTCTAGTTTCAAATGGAATAAATGAAAACATATTTTTAATTCTGTACAATGAGAAATTTGATTCGTAATGAAGAGTGGTTAGATTAGTCAAATAGTAAAACATGGGAAACTTTGAGAAAAATCTGGTATTGATTGGCTAAACCAAAACTTTTGAAAATTTTATGGATAGAAGATATATGAGTCTATTTTCAGGGAAAATTAACGGCACTTGATTTGGAGTTTTTTAGCTCCAGTTATAAATGATTTAGTGACTATTGCTCAGGAAGACAGCTTGCAGTGAAATTATGATTATGTGGTAAACATTGACAAAAATTTGTTAATGAGTTGCTTATTGTTTTCTTATAAGCTTACTATGATCTGTAGGTGTGGTTGGACGAATATTGTACGGGGTTAATACGTAGTTTGTATTTGAATAGTTAGATTAACGTGTTAGTAATCCAATTGTAGGCGATTCGTGTGTGGATCTCGTCAGCATATCGTCGCAAACAGGTGTGTAACTGACACCCTCTCATAGACTAGATTGACAAAAGTCGAAAAGCCGAAATGCCGAAAAGTTAATATTTTAGGAATTTGCGAGTGTGCGAATGCTCGTAAGATAGTTGGGTTTGTATATTTGGTAATCTAAAGTAATAAACTGCAGTACGCGCGATTTCGTACATTTTGATAATTTGGGCTTAAAGGGCCAAAGATTGGGTTCATGGGTCAACGGGTCCAATTCGGTAAGTATGCGCGGTAAGTGTTCTGATAGTACGTAAATAGTTAGGATATGCATGAAAACCCTAAAAACAGCTAAATTACTGTAATACCCCTATTTATGGAAAATTACTGTTATACCCCTAGGTGCAAAATTACCGTTATACCCCTAGGGTTAATTTTGACTCAAAAGCATGACGATCTGATTCTGCATGATGTATGCCATGATTATATATATGTTGCATGGGGACATGGGTTATATTATGGAGGAAGCGTCCTGGTGGCTATGCCACAATTATCTGATCTGGTGGCTCTGCCACATATATCTGTTCTGGTGGCTATGCCACGATTATCTGATCTGGTGGCTCTGCCACATATATCTGTTCTGGTGGCTCTACCACAATATCTGTATGTGGTGACTTCGTCACAATATCTGGTAGCCTCGCTGCGATTTCAGTGGTATGTAGCGGTTAGGTGGGTCGAGTAGTCTCCCCACATGGTGTAAGGCTAGTACGGGGGTGTTATGGATGAATCTGGGTTGGGTTTCTGCATAAACATGTAATATCTGTTCTGTTCTGTTATGGGCCTATGGGCTTTATTCTGAATTCTGTTCTGGGCTAAGGCCAACTTATTCTATTTCTGTGGTTTGAGCTGATATAGGCTATGGTTGGGTTAATTTACACACTGAGTTTCCCTAAACTCACCCCTTTTATTTTCATCCATGCTGGAAATCCCCAACCATAGTGGGCTTGGAGCTGTGAGGAACTTCAGAGTGGCCACCCGTTCTGAAAGTTTGATTTTCTTCTGGTGAGCTAGACATCCTTTTATTTACGTTTGAAGTTTTGGGTTTTTAAATGTAATAAGGCCGCTTAATTATTTTTCATGGTTTTAATATGTATTACTAAGATAGGTATTACTTATTTTAACTGTTGAAATTGGATAGCTTTAGGGCGCGTTTTCAAAAACAACAATTGATTTCAAAATAACACGACAACAAGCAAAGCTTCCGCAATGAAAGTATTTTCCAAAATTAATCACTTTTCCTAAAAATGACTTAATTAAATCAGTTTCCTAGAAATATCCATGACGTTAAGGTGTGGCAATGGCGGTATGCATGTCTAGGATTGGATTCGAAGGGAGCTTGGTACTTAAGCAGTCCGATGGACTCACCACCTCTTTTCCGGTTTCCTACCTGGTACACAGCTTCCATTCACTTTAACCTATAATGAAATTATCTTTTAAAATACTAAGTAAGTTTTTCTGGATCAACAATATAAAATATTTTGAACGCTTCGATGTGGCATGTCGGATCCGGTCATAACGTCTGGGTCGGGTTTAGGGTGTTATATTTAGTGGTATCAGAGCCTAGGTTGCAACAACTCGGCTGTGGAATGGGTTTACAAAAAAAAACAAAGATTTTCAAACAAAGATTGCGAAAAACGCGATTTTCAAAATTTAGATCTTTAGAAGGTGGCATTCCGAATCTCCGGCCCAAGCCTGTAAGTATTACTCTGAGCTTTTCTGAATATTCTCCTGAATTATCTGTCTGTACTGAAACCCTATTAGGATACTCTAGATAGGATGATACTGAAACCATAGGAAAATTTGATAAGAGACAGAAAATGTATCTAGACTTCGATTTTGTGAAAACAAACTCTGAATTTCTGTCTGATTCATAAAACATCTTTAATAAACACTGGAATATTAATTGATGCATAAAAATTCATAATCAAGATAATACAATATGAGTACAAGAGGCCGTGGATGGAGCCGAGGAAGTGCTCGAGCGAGATCTTCGTCTTCGAGACATATGCCAGCGGTGGATGCACCGGTACCACCGGCAACAGAGGTAGAGTCTCATGACCGCGGTGCCGAGGATGATGCCTTGTCACAGGCAATGAAGTTCGGGGATCTATTTCTGAACGACTTCGGACAACAGAGCGGAGATCTTTAGGGGCGTATCTGGTATAGCCCCGAATGTGGCGAAATATTGGTTAGAGGCCACAGAATAGATTGTGGACAACTTGGACTGCTCTGAGGATATTGTGAGTGGGGTATCTGTACTAAGTCCTTTGGGTCACTCGGTTAGGGTAGACAAACTATATAGGGATGTACCCTTAGAAACTCAAGGCAAGGTTTTCCCTGGAGATCTGATGGAGTTACCGTTCGGAGAGTTTGACCTCATTCTGGGAATGGACTGGCTTGTTAAGCATAGGGCGACTCTGGATTGTGCTACTAAAATAATGGTGTTAAGGACCACAAAGGATGAGGAGGTTATGGTGATAGGTGAGCGAAAGGATTATTTGTCCAATGTGGTGTCGGCATTAAGAGCCGAGAAGTGGATTCGGAAAGGTTGTGAGGCCTATTTGGCATTTGTAAGTCAGTCGGAAGGGGAGGGATTGTCAGTGGATAAGGTTAGGACTGTAAAGGAGTTCTAAGATGTTTTTCCGGAGGAGCTTCCAAGATTGCCTCCGAACCGAGAAGTGGAGTTTGGAATCGACTTATTGCCTAGAACGGCACCAGTGTCTATCGCACCGTATAGAATGGCACCGAAGGAGTTGGTGGAGCTAAAGGCACAAATTCAAGAGTTGTTGGATAGGGGCTTCATTAGGCCAATCGTGTCTCTATGGGGAGCACCGGTGCTATTCGTGAAAAAGAAGGATGGTATGATGTGGATGTGCATTGATTATCGCCAGTTGAACAAACTGACGATTAAGAATAAGTATCCACTGCCAAGGATTGACAATCTGTTTGACCAGCTTAGAGGAGCTTCTGTATTTTCCAAGATCGACCTTCGATCTGGATATCATCAGTTAAGAGTCAAGGAGGCAGATATCCATAAGACGGCATTCAGGACTCGGTATGGTCATTACGAGTTTTTGGTTATGCCATTTGGACTGACGAACGCTCCGCAGTATTTATTGATCTGATGAATCAAGTGTTCCAACCATTCTTAGATCGATTCGTAGTCGTCTTCATTGATGATATCCTGGTATATTCTGAAACTGAAGCGAAACATGATGAGCATCTCCGTATAGTGCTGCGAGTGTTAAGGGGGAAGCAACTCTTCACGAAGTTCAGCAAGTGTGAATTTTGGTTGAGGGAGGTAACCTTCTTAGGACATGTGGTCTTTGCCGAAGGGATTAAGGTGGACCTTCGAAAGATTGAAGCAATTTTGGAGTGGAAGCCACCTAGGACAGTGTCGGAAATTCGAAGCTTCCTAGGGTTGGCAGGATACTACAGAAGGTTTGTGGAATGTTTTTCTGTGATGGCAGCACCTCTGAAAAAACTCATAAGGAAAGGAGTACTGTTTGTATGGACTGAGAAGCAGCAGGAAGCTTTTGAGAAGTTGAAGAAAGTTTTGACTGAAGCACCTGTGTTGATTCAGCCGGAGTTTGGGAAGGATTTTACTGTGTACAGTGACGCATCACACGTGGGTTTGGGTTGCGTGTTAATGCAGGAGGGTAAGGTTGTTGCATATGCATCACGACAGCTTAAACCTCACGAATGGAACTATCCTACTCATGATTTGGAGTTGGCGGCAGTGATATTTTCACTTAAGATTTAGAGATATTACTTGTACGGGGAGAGGTGTATTATATACACAGACCACAAGAGTCTTAAGTATTTGTTGACTCAGAAGGAGCTGAACCTTAGGCAAAAGAGATGGATTGAGTTGCTTAAGGATTATGACTGTTCGATCGAGTATCACCCAGGAAAGGCTAACGTGGTAGTCGATGTTCTAAGTTGTAGAACTGTATCTGATCTGAGAGCAATGTTTGCTCGTCTGAGTCTGCATGATGATGGAGGTCTATTGGCTGAGTTGCAAGTGAGGCCAACCTGGGTGGATCAGATTAAGGAAAAGTAGTTGAACGATGAGTCTTTGGTCGCTCGTTTCCAACAAGTTAAGGAAGGGGAAACTTCTGAGTTTGGGTTAAATGGCGAAGGAGTTCTGTGTTTCCGAGGAAGAATTTGTGTTCCGAAGGACTCTGATTTGAGGCAGACAATATTAAAGGAAGCTCATGGAGGACTTTGTGCCATGCATCCTAGAGGGAACAAGTTGTATCACGACTTACGAGAATTGTACTGGTGGCCTGGACTTAAACGAGAAGTAACGGGGTTTGTAGGAAAATGTCTGACATGCCAACAAGTGAAAGCTGAGCATTAATTACCTTCTGGACTGTTACAGCCGGTGAAGATACCACTTTGGAAGTGGGAGAGGGTAACCATGGACTTTGTGAGTGGGTTGCCTTTGACACCATCAAAGAAAGACTCGGTGTGGGTGATTGTGGATAGGTTGACCAAATCGGCCCATTTCATACCTGTTCGTACTGACTTTTCACTTCAAAAGTTAGCCAAGTTGTATGTGGCGGAGATTGTGCGACTTCATGGAGTCCCAGTTTCAATTATTTCTGATCGGGATCCCAGATTTACATCTCGGTTTTGGCAAGAGTTGCATGAGGCGTTGGGGACGCGATTGAATTTTAGTACGGCTTTCCATCCCCAGACTGATGGTCAATCGAAAAGGGTTATTCAGATTCTGGAGGACATGTTGAGGGGATGCGTGATTGACTTTCGAGGTAGTTGGGAGGATTACTTGCCGTTGGCAGAATTTGCGTACAATAACAATTACCAGGCGAGTATTCGAATGGCACCGTATGATGCACTGTATGGACGAAGGTGTCGTACACCTAGTTGTTGGACCGAACTAGGAGAGCGACAAGTTCTTGGACCAGAGTTGGTAGCTGATATTGAGGATAAGGTCAGAATAATTAGGGACCGGTTAAAAGAAGCATCTGATAGGCAAAAGTCGTATGCAGATTTGAAGCGTAAGGAGATTGAGTACTCAGTAGGTGATATGGTCTTCTTAAAGGTTTCTCCTTGGAAGAAGATATTAAGGTTCGGTGAGAAGGGCAAGTTGAGTCCGCGGTTTATTGGGCCTTATCGGGTTTTGGAGCGAGTAGGCCTAGTGGCTTATCAGTTGGAATTGCCTCCAGAGTTAGACAGGATTCACGATGTTTTTCACGTCTCCATGTTAAGGCGTTATCGTGCTGACCCTGCTCATGTCCTGCCAGTTGCAGAAATTGAAGTTCAGACTGGTTTGACCTTTGAGGAGGAGCCTGTTCAAATATTGGCTCGAGATGTTAAGGTTCTCAGAAGGAAATTTGTCCCGTTAGTGAAAGTACTTTGGTGTAATCATGGAAGGGAAGAAGCTACTTGGGAATCAGAAGAGACTATGCATCAACAATACCCTCAACTAGTTGGATCAGGTAAATTTCGAGGATAGAATTTCTTTAAGGAGGGTAGAGTTGTAACGCCCCAATTTTCGGGAATTCTGTGAATGTTGGCATAGGTTTAATTATGTTGTGGGCCTCTAGAAGGCCCAAGCTTAAGATAGAACCCGGCAATTTTAGTTAATTTTTGTTCCATAAGAAAAAGGGGGTGAAATTGTGAAATAGAACCTATGTGAAAATGTTTGAAAATGCTATAGGCTAAATTGAAGTGGCCAAATAAATATGAGTGCAAAATAGGAGGATTTGCATGACAAACCTCCCATTTTACATGAAGTGGCCAGCCATCATGTTGTTGTAGACAATATGAGCACTTGATATCCATAATTCATGGTACAAATTGATAATGGGTTAGGTAAATGTTCCATGATGGGAATTTTATGTCTTTTGTATTAAAGAATTAAATGGATGAAATATGAAATTTTATTAAAAGAAAAAGGGGTGAAAAGAACAAAGTTTTGTCCATCTTTGTTCATCATAGCCGAAAGTTAAAGAAGAGAAAGGAGAGGAGAAAGCTCTTGAATGTTCGGTCACTTGGGGAAGAAAATTGAAGGTAAGTTCATGGTAGTTTGCTTCTATCTTGATGTTCATGAGTTCTTCTTGATTCTACCTTAACTCTTGAAGCATATTTTGGTTTTTAGTTGTGTTGTGAGCATTTAGTCATGAATTAAAATGAAGGAAATGGTTGTTGTTTCATGTTCTTTTGATGAAAAATGGAAGATAGGTGAAGTTGAGCCAAACAAATGAGCATGCATGTGCCTTAGATGCTAAGGGGAAAAATCGGCTAACATGTTGTGCTTTAAAATGATGAAACGGAGATTATACTTAAGTAAAATCATAGATATGTGATGATTGATTGGTGATATACATGTTTAAATAACAAGCATGCAAGTTAGGTGTGAAAGAGTGATTTGGTAATAAATCTGCTTGGGACAGCAGCAGTAACGTGACTTTGGAAAATCACCATAAATTGTGGGAGAAGAGTTAGAAGCTGCATAAATTATGTAATTAAATATTAATGAGTCTAGTTTCAAATGGAATAAACGAGAACATATTTTTAATTCTGTACAATGAGAAATTTGATTCGTAATGAAGAGTGGTCAGATTAGTCAAATAGTGAAACATGGGAAACTTTGAGAAAAATCTGGTATTGATTGGCTAAACCAAAACTTCTGAAAATTTTATGGATAGAAGATATATGAGTCTATTTTCAGGGAAAATTAACGGCACTTGATTTGGAGTTTCGTAGCTCCAAATATAAATGATTTAGTGACTGTTGCTCAGGAAGACAGCTTGCAGTGAAATTATGATTATGTGGTAAACATTGACAAAAATTTGTTAATGAGTTGCTTATTGTTTTCTTATAAGCTTACTATGATCTGTAGGTGTGGTTGGCCGAATATTGTACGGGGTTAATACGTAGTTTGTTTTTGAATAGTTAGATTAACGTGTTAGTAATCCAATTGTAGGCGGTTCGTGTGTGGATCTCGTCAGCATATCGTCGCAAATAGGTGTGTAACTGACACCCTCTCATAGACTAGATCGGCAAAAGCCGAAATGCCAAAAAGTCGGTATTTTAGGAATTTGCGAGTGTGCGAATGCTCGTAAGATAGTTGGGTTTGTATATTTGGTAATCTAAAGTAATAAACTGCAGTGCGCGCGATTTCGTACATTTTGATAATTTGGGCTTAATGGGCCAAAGATCGGGTTCATGGGTCAACGGGCCCAATTCGGTAAGTATGCGCGGTAAGTGTTCTGATAGTACGTAAATAGTTAGGATATGCCTGAAAACCCTAAAAACAGCTAAATTACTATAATACCCCTATGTATGGAAAATTACTGTTATACTCCTAGGTGCAAAATTACGATCTGATTCTGTATGATGTATGCCATGATTATATATCTGTTTCATGGGGACATAGGTTATATTATGGAGGAAGCGTCCTGGTGGCTATGCCACAATTATCTGATCTGGTGGCTCTGCCACATATATCTGTTCTGGTGGCTATGCCACGATTATCTGATCTGGTGGCTCTGCCACATATATCTGTTTTGGTGGCTCTACCACAATATCTGTATCTGGTGACTTTGTCACAATATCTGGCAGCCTCGGTACGATTTCTGTGGTGTGTAGCGGTTGAGTGGGTCGAGTAGTCTCCCCACATGGTGTAAGGCTGGTACGGGGGTGTTATGGATGAATCTGGGTTGGGTTTCTGCATAAACATGTAATATCTATTCTATTCTGTTATGGGCCTATAGGCTTTATCTGAATTCTGTTTTGGGCTAAGGCCAACTTATTCTATTTCTGTGGTTTGAGCTGATATAGGCTATGGTTGGGTTAATTTACACACTGAGTTTCCCCAAACTCACGCCTTTTATTTTCATCCACACAGGAAATCCCCAACCATAGTGGGCTTGGAGCTGTGAGGAACTTCGGAGTGGTCACCCGTTCTGAAAGTTTGATTTTCTTCTGGTGAACTAGACATCCTTTTATTTACGTTTGAAGTTTTGGGTTTTTAAATGTAATAAGGCCGCTTAATTATTTTTCATTTTTTTAATATGTATTACTAAGATAGGCATTACTTATTTTAACTGTTGAAAAGCGTTTTCAAAAACAACAATTGATTTCAAAATAACACGACAACAAGCAAAGCTTCCACAATGAAAGTATTTTCCAAATTTAATCACTTTTCCTAAAAATGACTTAATCAAATCGGTTTCCTAGAAATATCCATGATGTTAAGGTGTGGCAATGGCGGTATGCATGTCTAGGATTGGATCCGAAGGGAGCTTGGTACTTAAGCAGTCCGATGGACTCACCACCTCTTTTCCGGTTTCCTACCTGGTGCACAGCTTCCATTCACTTTAACCTATAATGAAATTACCTTTTAAAACACTAAGTAAGTTTTTCTGGATCAACAATATAAAATGTTGTGAACGCTTCGTTGTGGCATGTCGGATCCGGTCATAACGTCTGGGCCGGGTTCGAGGTGTTACATAATTTTCCCTTCTTTCCAAATCAAATAACTTTTTTCGATGGATACACTTTCAAGAATACTTTTTCCACCACACTATATTCAATATATTTTCTCTTAAGATTAGCATAGGATTTTGTCTATCAGAAGCTGCTTTAAATTTTCCTTTGATCAACTTCATTTTTTCTTTTATTTCTCTGATCAAGTTCAACCCCACTAGCTTGTTTTCCCTTAGTTTTGTCTAAAAAATAGGATTTCTACACTTTCTTCTATACAACACTTCATATGATGTCATTTTAATAGTAGGTTGATAGCTATTATTATAAGTGAACATAACAAATAGCATCTTTCCCAATTTCTTTCAAATTCAATGATGCAACTTCTTAACATATCCTCAAAAATCTGAATTACCCGCTCTGATTGTCCATATGTTTAAGGATAAAATGTAGTACTAAATTCAATCGGGTGCCCAAAGCTTCATGTAGCTTTTCCAAAAATGCTGAAGTAAATCTTAGGTCTCTGGTAGAAATGATAGATGTTGGCACTCCATGTAATCTCACTATTGCATCTATATATAATTCTACATATCTTTTCATTGAATAATCTACTCGAACATGTCAAACCCCAAGTTTGACGGATCTTAGAATAAGCTGTGTAGTTGTGAAATTATTTGTTTGGTGTAGTGTAGTCTGCCCATTGGCAGTCTTTTGGCGAATTAGAGTTGGCGTATAGTACCCGCTGTATAAGTAATTCAAGATTTTATTGCGGGTTGTTTTGTTATCCAAGAAAAGAATGTTTCAAGCGAAAAGTAAACATAGTGTGAATTACCACCAAATGTATAGTACACTAGTTTGCCCGAGTATTGTGTTAGTTTGGTTTTGTAATCTGATCTGGTTAGGAGTCAACTGGATTGACTAGTCAAACACCCTTTATGCAGGATTTTCATTTATGTTTCTACCAGACCTAGTAAACCATTTATTGAGACAAAATCTGGGCATATTTAACACATTTCGAGTTCCACTAGTGGTAACTGAGGATATATATATAAAATGAGAATGGTTCATTTAAAAGGTTTTCTTCCTTCAAAATACTATTTTCTGGTTCTTCTTCTCAAACTTATGAGTTCCTTTATTCTTTAGTAACCTGGAAGCTAGAGTTTTTAAGTTAATCAGTAGGTGTTTCACCTTCTGGTAAGTCTGATAACTCTACATGTTAAGCTTTTGAAAGAATAAGGTTGTTAAGAAGTTTATGAATACTAGGTTTTGAATAAAAGACCTTGCATGAGGGTATTTGTAAGTGGAATGTTAGAAATTTTTCTATAAGTGGGTTTGTAATGATGGTTTCATGTTCTGTCAGCAATTGTTGCTGCTGGTTTAAGAAAGATGTTTGAGTCTGAAGTTTAGAGCTACTGTTTATGTGAGTATTAGATGAGTCATTATCCTGACTCTTGTATTTGAACTATTCAAATAAAGTTATATAAATGATGATGACATCTCAGATAACTAGTAAGTGTATTAAGTATAA
The DNA here is from genome assembly GCF_007990345.1 of Gossypium hirsutum. Lineage (NCBI taxonomy): Eukaryota > Viridiplantae > Streptophyta > Magnoliopsida > Malvales > Malvaceae > Gossypium > Gossypium hirsutum. Next base: position 50,195,500 of record NC_053427.1, read on the forward strand.
TAAAGATGTTACATGTGTGATAATGGAATGTTAGAAGTACTGACTAAATATAAAGTTGAGTAGTAAGTGTTCAGGTAAAGTATGATATGTGAGAGTACTAATTTAACGTCTATCTTATTTAGTAATCCACTACTGATCAAATTTGTACGCAGCACATGTACATAAAGAACATTTTTCAATGCTAATGTTTTGCCAAAAGTAAGTTTGAGTAATATCGTTCATTTACCGAGTACTTCTGAATTGCTAAAATTACCCATGTAGACTTTTTCACCTTTAGCTGCACTTTCAAACTCGGTGAACATTTCTCTAATGGTGCAGAAGTGTTTGGAAGCATCCGTGTTTACAATCCACTAGACATTTTTCTCAATCAGGTTCATTTCGAAAACCACAGCGACTATTATCTCATCTAGATTTTCAACTGGTTGACAACCATCTAATTCTAGAGTTTTACATTCTTCTTTGAATCTTAAGTATTTTTTAACCTGTTAAACTTGGGACTAGAACCAAATTCCACAAAGCTAGCTTTTAAATGAAATTTACTTGAAGTAACTAAAGCCTCATCTTTAAGACGATTGTCTTTCTTAATCTTCACATGGAAAACTAGTTCCTTCAAAGAAATGTCCCACTTATTATGTTTCAATAGATTGCAATAGTCGGATTGGGACTTTGGAAACTTTTCATTTAAGAAGTTTGCTTGGAGAATTTCACACATCTTCATCCTTTCAGCTAGGATGTCAGAAACTAAATTCTCAGAGGCATGTATTTGATATATTATTGGCTTATCACCACTCATTAGGAACTTGAGTCACTCTCCAACGATATACTTCTTGATTCCAGCATCATTAGCTCCATACTTCTTCTCCAAGGTATCCCAGACAGACTTGGCTAACTTATTCTTGATAAATAGGTCAAAAAGGTTGCTAGCTATGTGTCTTAACATGTAACCTCTTACCATTTTTTTTCCTTCTCATACTTGGCTTTCGTCGTGGCATCAATGTCCGAGTCTCTAAGAACAGTGGCAGAATATCTTGCTTCTTCGGTGATAGGTGGATTGGAGAGGCCATAGTCGACTTCAAGTTGCTTGAAAAATATAACCATCCTCTGAGACCAGTGACTGTGTTGGTTTCATCAAGAGGCACAAGCTTGGAGGGATCAGGAGTGTACTTGTTCATCATGACAGACATGTTTAAATAGTAATAGGAATTTTTTCTAAATTTTTGGAAATATACTAATGCAAAACAAAATCACTAGAACCGATAGGAAAATAAATTAAGCGTAAACAAATAAAAATAATTTGTAATGCCTCAAACTTGACCCAATTCACTGAGTTTGGATTCCGGGTGTTACTATACAAAACTTAATCATTTAACAAAAATAGTTTACAATTTTCTTGTTTCTTTAAACATATTCTTTGGCATTTCAATTAAAAACTTAATGTATGAAAACAAAGGAAATAACTTAAAATAATCTTATTACAATAGCTTGATTCAAATCCTTACAAAATGGAAGTTTATTTATTACAGACTCAAAAGGCGTATTCTTCAACTATGCCACAACTCCACCTTGGCGTACTCCTGGCATCGTCCCTCTTGGCGAAGTCTCCTTACAAATACCTTAAAAGAAATAACAATTCTTATAAGTACAAGAGTATTTAATGTGCTCATTAACAATACCTTAATAGATACTTTGCAATCTTGTTTGAACTACTATATGCCAACCATCATTCTGCATCATTTATTCCGGCGGATACAACCACAGTTTTATAATTCTTCTTATACACCAGTTGTCAAGCTCTTGTCATACTCAATCCTCCTTATCTAACTAACTGAGAAATCTTTCCAAATGTTATATAAATCTCTTGTTCCACAGTAATTTCTTAACAGAACATACCCATAAAAATCATTTTTAACAAATCATGCCTTAACCCGTACTCTTATTTCAAACAGTTTTTCACTGACATTTATCACATGTGAATACACATATGTTTGGTGAATACTTATGCAAAATTTAATGCCATCAATTCATACTCAGATCTACCCTGATTTAATACCACATATATACATACTGATAAATCATTATTTAGACCATTCTGATGAATTCCACATCGTTTTATATCAGAATCTCATAACTCAAGATAATATTAACTCACTCAGAATAGTTCTGGAAGAAGATACAATACCCCTCACTTTCTATTTTCACAAGTCATCATAACAAATACCCTTCTTAACATAGACATATACATATCCTTTTCATGGAAACCCTTACAATTTATTCACTCTTAACCCAAAACATATCTATGTTTAGTCTTAACCTTAACCTAATACAGAACTGAAAGAATTTCATCATATCTTACAATAGATACAGACATTTAGATCCATATCTTACCAGACATTCTTGACAATTCATGCCATATAAACCTAATAGAATACTCCATACAAGTAATCATACAGAGTTTCGAGTTTACTGTCTTGGTGGACTTCACAAAACACATCGGAGGCAAACAAATTATATACCGTACACGCCATATGTAACAGCCCGGTTTAGACCCTAGTCAGAATAGTAGTTTTGGGACCACAAATTCAAGTTAGAAAAATGTTTTAACAATATTTTCTGTGCTTATAATATGCGAATTAATATGCGTGAAAGTTTCGTATAAAAATTCGATCATTTGTGTGCTTAATTTGATAAAAGGACTTAATCACGTAAATTATAAAAGTTGCATGCTATATGTTAAGTGTGCCTATTTGTTATGACTTCTTAAAGCAAAGGTCCTTATGTTGATGTTTGACCATTGAAAGTATGAGTGGACATTAATGGCCTTAATTAATATGAATTATATGTTTAATTACAAAGGGAAAATAATTAAATGTTGAAATAAACTAATTATAATTAAAACAAAGAATGAAATTAGGCCATTAACATCTCATATTGCCGAAAATACAAAGAAATAAGAAAGAAAAAGACTAAGCTAGGGTTCGGCCTTGTCTTCTTTGACTAAGGTATGATTTTAGTTTGATTTTTAATAATTTCTATGTTTTTGTGATCGTTGCATTGTATTCTATCAAGCCTGTGTCTTAATTTTAGAAATTTTTGATGATTTTGAGTTGATCCATTGATGAAATTATGAGTTTTAAGAAGTTTGATGATAGTAAATGAAAGATATGTATTGGGTTAACATGTTTTGTCTTTGAAATTTTTATGAATTTGAGTAATTTGGACTAAATTGTGAAAATAAGATTTTGAGGGACTAAAATATGAAATAAATGAAATATGTGGACTTATATGAACACTATGAAAATTCGGCTAAGCATGGGTATAAAGAAATTTTGTGTATTTTGTGATTTTATGAATTAAGGACTAAAATGTTAAAATATGAAAATGTGAGGGCTAATTTGTAAAATGTGCTAAATATGTGTTTTTGGATTGAATTGAATGATTTGGTGAATAAAAGAGTTAAATTTGAATTTATATAGATCAAGAACAAAAGAAAATGAAATTATATTAGGGGAAATCGAAAGTCGTCGAATAGTCGACTCTGTTCGAGGTAAGTCAATATGCAAATAAACGTGTTTGAGTTGATTTATTTATGTTTATATGACATTGAATTGTGATGAATGGCTATATGAGAGCTCAATATGTGATTTCTGAGAAAGTTCTGATAATGTAACAACACCCGAAAAGCCCTGTACGAACCATAGGAATAGTTAGGATACATATGTCACGACATAGGATCCGATATGTGTTTTCGTGTAAGACCACGTCTAGGACGTTGGCATCAAATTATGATTTACGTGTAATACCATGTCTGGGACATTGGTATCGTATTTGATTTTGTGTAAGACCCTATCTGGGACAATGACATCGATATTTGATTACATGTAAGGCCACGTCTGGGATGTTGGCATTGTACGAGCTTTCTGAGCTATCCGAGTATCCTTATTAATTTCGAATGGTTCAACAGGCATTTTGAGAAAATGAATGACTATGTAAACATGTATCCGATTCAGGTACGTTTGAAATGTATATTAACGTTGAGAATGAAAGATAAGCATACGTATATATGTGTAAACATATGAAATATGGTTGTATTATGTGGAAATGTGATGTACATATGAGCAAATGGTTATGAGTATTTGAGCTAAATGAGAAATATGAACTTGACAATGAGTTATGCCATGATTCATACAAATGATTTGTTTATAGTTGTGATTTGTGATAAGTTTATTTGTATATGGCTTACTAAGCTTTTGAAAGCTTATTTGTGTATGTTTTCAATTGTTTTATAGGTTTTGAAGCTATTGGGAGCTCGAGGATCATCAGGGATCATCACCACACTATCGAATTCTATTTTGGCACCTTTTGAAAACATATATATTAAAGTATGGCATGTATAGGCTAGAAGTTTGTGAATATGTTTGGTAATGTGTATATCTAGCCATGTGATATGGGTTGGTTTTGGTTATAATTATGAATGTCTTTTGAGCATAAATTATGTGATGCAATAATGTACATATGATGTGTTCATGAATGGCCTAGTAATAAATGGTTAATTTGGTAATTTGATTTAGTTGTGGAAATGTTATGATTTTGGCATAAGATTCGATGTGAAATATTGAGATAGGGATATGTTAGAATGAATAAGTTTGCTATGTGATTTTTGATATGTTTTTGAATTGGTTAAATAGGATGAAATTTGTTGGTAATCAAATAGCATGAATGATGTATGTTTTGGTTGAAAATTTGGTATGAAATGAATTGGTTTTGATACTTGTAGGGAGGACCCTTAAAGGGTGGCATTATGGCCTTGTAAATGGCCTATTTTTTTCCGACACGGGCAGAGACACGGGCATGTGTCTCAGTCGTGTTGCTCGAGGGCCATTTCGAAATGAGCCTGGGCAGACCATACAGATGTGCACATAGGCGTGTGCTAGGCCGTGTGGTCTAGTCAGTCTCAAACACGGGCTAGACACATGGGCGTGTGACTGGCCGTGTAACCCAAGTTAGTAGCCTCCTTAATTTTCACACGGCCTGGCACACGGGCGTGTCTTGTGGCCGTGTGGACAAGTCAGTATGTATGCCCTGTTTTGCCACGGCCTAGACACACGGGCGTGTCTAATGCCGTGTGAGGCACACGGCCTATTCACACGGGTGTGCGACCATTATAACTTTGAAAAATGTTTAATTTTTAAAAAATTTTGTATGCGTTCGATTTAGTCCCGACCCCTTTCTAAAGCATGTTTAAGGTCTCGTTGACCTATGTAAGGGACGATGTATTGATGTGTGACAATGATGCTATGATGATTGTGAAATGAATGCTAAAAGTTTTGGTATGTCTGGTAATGCCTCTTAACCCTAGTTTGGCGACGGATACGGGTTAGGGGTATTAGATTTGGTTGGTATCAGAGTTACGATTTAGTTGATTCTAGGACTAATGTAGCTTATGTAAGTCTAGCTATACATGCCATATTTATAAACTGCGATAGTGTGATGAATCCTGACAATGAAAATTTTTATATAGCAAATGGATCCTGAACGAGCTGTAGTTGGCGATGTTGAGAGTAATGCGCAAGGGACAGCGCCATCTGACTCTATACTTGTTACTAGTAGTCACGAGGGAGAGGCTAGATAAGCCTTTTACCAAATGATGAACGATTGGTTCACACAATATATGAGAACTAATCCGGGTGTGTCACAACCTTCATCCCCGCTCAATCCTCCGCAAGTCCCTATCAAGCCCCAAGCTAATCCGATTTAGTTGAATAAGTCTCTGGTCAGTAAAATTAGAAAATATGGGGTTGAAGAGTTCCGTGCTACTACTAATAATGATACTGAGAGAGCCAAATTCTGGTTAGAGAATACAATATGAGTGCTTGACGAATTTTCATTGACTCTGGACGAATGCCTTAAGTGTGTTGTTTCACTTTTGAGAGATACGGCATATCATTGGCGGCAGAAACTGATATCTGTGGTTCCGTGTAACAGCCCGATTTTGGGCCTAGTTTAAACAGTGGTTTTGGAACCACTAACTCGAGGTCGATAAATTATTTTTAATATTATTTTATATGTTGTAGCTTGATTATATGAGTGCATGAAAATTTTGGTAAAATAATTTTAGCAATTGCATGCTTAATTACAAAAAAGGACTAAATCACATAAAGTGTAAAAGTTTTGTTCTACTAGCTAAAGGTGTCAAATAGCTATGGAACATTAAATTAGAGGTCTTTATTGAGTAAATAGACCACAAATTTGTTAATAGCTTATCATAGGGATAAAGAAATTGTAAGGTCAAAGTTAGATGAAATTGGGTGACTAAATTGACTAGATTTATAATAAAATAAAAATAAAAAGATATCACCTTTCATCTTTCTCCTATCTATCGAGAATACCATCAAAAATAGGGCTTTGGGAGCTTCAATATTTCAGCCACTCTTTACCCATACAAGTAAGTGGTTTTGATGGCCTTTTTTGATAATTTTTGTACTTTTGGGACCCTTGTAGCATAATCTAGCTAATGAGGGGACTATTTTGCAAAATGTTGAAAGTCTAGGGTTTTTCCATGAGATTGTTCATGTTTTTTGCTGAATTTTTATGGAAGAAAATGAATCATGGTTGTTAAATAAATAACTTTTGTGAAGTAGTTTTCATGAAAACCCTAACTAAGGACCATTTTGCATAAGTTATAAATTATGTGGTGCATGTGTGAAATAATGGGCATTGTGGGCTGGTTCTAGTATAAAAAGAATTTAGCTAGGCTTGGGTAGTGAGAAAATTTGATAAAAATCGATTTACGAGCCTAGGGGTAAAATAGTAATTTTGTGAAAGTTTAGGGGCAAAATGGTCATTTTACCAAATATGATTTATGAAATGCACTAATCAATATGATGATTAAATTAGTGAATTTTTATCATTTTAGATCAAGAAATACGAAATCCGAACCTAGACCGGGGAAAAGCCAAACTAGTAGACTAAAGCCAATTAGTCGTCCACTTTTTGTATATCGAGGTAAGTTGTACGTAAGTAAGGTAACTTTATCGTTATTATGTGTTGAATGATTTATTTTTCATAATATTTTTGAATACGATTATGAATAATGTATGATGAAATTAATGCGGTAAATTCCCAGTTGGACCTAGGATTAGATTGGATTTCCATGCCATGCCATTTGGGTGATATGTGTGCCAGTGTAAGACCATGTCTGGGACATGGCATCGGCCACGATATGAGAGCCAGTGTAAGACCATGTTTGGAACATGGCATTGGTGATGTTGTGAGAGCTAGTGTAAAACCATGTCTGGGACATATGCATAGGCATTGAGATGAGAGCTAGTGTAATACCATGTTTGGGACCTGGCATCGGCCTCGACATGTAAGCCAGTGTAAGACCATGTTTGGAACATGGCATCGACAATTCACCCTCTTGTGTAAAGCTGTTCAGATATCTTTTAGTATTCCAAATGGTTTCATGGTTATTTTAAAAGCTTATGACAATGATATGGAATGATATAATCATATTGTGAGTGGTACAAGTTCTTATTAGAAACTCATGAGATATGAGTCTAATTATGTTGCCTTGATGGTAAGAATGACATGAGTAAGTTCTAGCTATCAAAATGATCTTGGGACGATATTGAAATATTTGGTTTATGCTTGTGATATATATATAAGCATGTAGTGATATTTACCATGTTCACTCAAGAATGTTGTGTTGATTTATAACATGCATGGTTAATGTTATTACTTATTTATATACAACTTACTAAGCTTTATGCTTACTCCCTCTCCTTTCAATTTTCTTATAGTGCTGCCAAGCTAGTATCGGGATCTAGGGATGTTGGAGGCATCGATCACACTATCACCTGAAGCTTTGGTATAGCTAGTTTAATATTTTAATGTTGGCATGTATAGGGACTTGAATCTTTTGTTTAGTGTCTTGTTAGTTTAGCCATAAGAGTTGGCTCATATGATAGATGTGACATTCATTTTGTATATGCCATTGATGTTGGCTAATATTGATTATTATTAAATGTATTTGATGCAAATTTCTCATGGTTGTAGTGGTTTTGGTTATATGTGTTATGCTTGGATTCATTTTGGTTAATGTGGTGTAGGTTTGTGCAAGTAAGGGTGGCAAAAAGGCTTGGTAAATAGCCTTATTTTTGTCCACAAGGGCAGACACACGAGCGTGTGTCTAGACCGTGTGTGATACACGATCTGTCCACGAGCGTGTAGTCTGGCCGTGTGTCCTTTGCACCTCAATTTTTTTCAAGTCAGTATGCATGGTAGTAAACACACAGGCAGAGACATGGCCGTGTGTCTCAGCCGTGTGGATAACACGGCCTAACACACGGGCGTATGCCTTGGCCGTGTGCCCTTAAGGGGTTGCTGACGTCAGAAATAGAATGTCAAGGTTTTAGCACACGGGCTGAGACACGGGTGTGTCATGGCCGTGTAGGGGACACGGGCGTGTGTCAAGCTGTGTGAAAACCCCTATAAGTTCAAATTGAAAACTAAATTTGCACAGGCTAAGGACACGGGCGTGTCCCGATATGTTTAGGCCGTGTGAGTCACACGGGCCTTCAACATGGCTATGTTAGGAAGACACGGGCGTGTCGCCCTTTCACACGGGCGTGTCGCCCTTTCACACGGACTTGTGGCCCTATCAGCTTGATATTTTACAAAGTTTTCTAGAGTGCACAGATTAGTCCCGAATCAATTCCAAAGTGTGTTTGAGGCCTTGTAAGCCTATAGTAGGGACATTAAGGTATTGTGGAAAGTTTTACTTTGGAGCGAGATTTCATATCAAGGAAATGAATGTTTGTATGTGTTTAAGTCCGGTAACACCTTGTATCATGTTCCAACGTCAAACTCGGGTAAGGGGTGTTACATTCTGAGGGAACAAGTCACCTGGGATTTCTTTCAAGCTGAATTTCGAAAGAAATATAACAATCAGAGATTTATCGATTAAAAACGCAAAGAATTTCTTAAGTTAAAACAAGGCCGTATGTCTGTTATGGAATACGAGCGAGAATTTGTGGGATTGAGCCAGTATGCACGGGAATGTGTCTCGACTGAAGCAATTATGTGCAACAGATTAGAGGATGGTTTGAATGAAGACATCAAATTGTTAGTCGGAATTTTAGAAATAAAAAAGTTTGTTGTGCTTGTTGAGCGAGCATGTAAAGCTGAAGAACTTAGGAAAGAGAAAAGAAAAGCTGACTCAGAAGCTAGAGATGTGAGAAAGAGATCTGCAAGTAAATCATTTCAGTCTATGTCAAAAAAATTCCGTGACGATTATAGTCGTTCAAAGGCTAATATGGGACATTCGAGTAGAGATCGTGCAAGATCACATTTGAGCTTCAGAGCTTCAGCTACTTCTGCTGCTAGTGTTGGAAATGTCCGATCCCATCGACCTGAGTGTAAACATTTTGGTAAAAGACATCCTGATAATTGTAGACCGTATAATCAGGCTTGTTTCAAATGTGGATCTTTAAATCATTTTATCCGTGATTGTCCTGAATCTGTTGAACAAGAGATTGTGCAAAATTTGACACTGAGTAACACCTTAGCTCGATGTAGACCACCCAGAAATACAAGAAATATGAGTGGTAGTCAAAGAGCAACTAAAGATACTGTTGTTCGATCTGAGGCTAGAGCACCTGCCAGAGCCTATGCCATTCGAGCTCATGAGGAAGCTTCGTCTCCTGATGTTATAACTAGTACTTTTACTCTTTACGATACTTCTGTGATTGCATTGATAGATCTAGGATCGACACATTCGTATATATGCATGAATTTAGTATCCAGTAAGACTTTGCCTGTAGAGTCTACTGAATTTGTCATTAGAGTATAAACCCCTTAGGCCGGTGTCTTTTGGTAGACAAAGTGTGCAAGAATTGTCCATTAATGTTTTGAGATATTTGTTTACCAGTCGATCTGATGTTATTACCATTTGATGAATTTGATATAATTTTGGGTATGGATTGGCTAACTTTGCACGATGCTATTGTGAATTGCAAACGGAAAACTATTGATTTGAGATGCAAGAATAATAAAATAGTCTGAATTGAATCTAGTGACTTAAATGGGTTGTCGGCTATGACATCTTCGATAAAAGCTCTGAGTTTGGTGAAAAAGGGTTGTGAAGCCTACTTTGCCTATGTGATCGATTCGAAAGTAACAGAAAAAGAAATTGAATCAATGCTTGTTATTTGTGAATTCCCTGATGTGTTTCCTGAAGAATTACCGGGATTACCTCTAATTCGAAAAGTTAAATTTGACATTGAGTTAGTATCGGGGACTACTCCAATTTCGATAGCTCTGTATAGAATGGCTCCGACCGAATTAAAAGAATTAAAGTCTCAGTTGCAAGAGTTAACTGATAGAGGATTTGCAAGACCAAGTTTTTCACATTAGGTGCTCCTGTTCTGTTTGTGAAAAAGAAAGATGGTACGATGAGAATGTGCATAGATTATCATCAGTTGAACAAAGTGACTATCAAGAACAAATATCCTTTGCCTTAAATTGACGATTTATTTGATTAGTTGAAAGGAGCAACCGTGTTTTCAAAGACAGATCTGAGATCAAGCTATTATCAGTTGAAAGTAAAAGATTCAGACATTTCGAAAACTGCTTTTTGAACAAGGTACGGCCACTATGAGTTTTTAGTTATGCCTTTCGGATTAACGAATGCACATTCTATTTTTATGGATTTGATGAACAGAATTTTCAGACCATATTTAGATTGATTTGTCATTGTATTCATTGATGACATTTTGATTTATTCGCGTGATGAAACTGAGCATGCTGATCATTTGAGAATAGTGTTACAAACTTTATGTGATAAGCAATTGTATGTGAAGTTCAATAAATATGAGTTCTGGTTACGCGAAGTTGGATTTCTGGGACATATTGTGTCAGCATTAGGTATCCGAGTTAATCCGAGCAAGGTTTCAGTTATTCTGGATTGGAAGCCTCCGAGAAATGTTTCTGAAGTCCACAGTTTTCTTGGACTTGCTAGTTATTATAGACGATTTGTAAAAGGCTTTTCAATGATTGCGACTCCGTTGACGAAACTGCTTAAGGAAGATGTGAAATTTGATTGGTCTGAAGAGTGTTAGAAAAGCTTTGATCAGTCGAAAGCCGTACTGACTGAAGCTCTGGTGTTAGTACAACCAGAATCGAGTAAAGAATTTGTGATCTATAGTGATCCATCACTGAATGGTTTGGGCTGTGTTTTGATGCAGGAAGGCAAAGTCATAGCTTATGCCCTGAGCTAGTTAAAGCCGCATGAAATGAATTATCTGACACATGATCTTGAGTTAGCTGCGATTGTATTTGCTTTGAAGACTTGGCGTCACTATCTGTTTGGTGAGAAATGTCATGTTTATTTCAATCACAAAAGCTTAAAATATTTGATGACTCAAAAAGATTTGAATCTGCATCAGAGAAGATGACTAGAACTGATAAAAGACTACAAGTTTGTTATTGATTATCATCCGGGAAAAGCAAATGTTTTTGCTGATGCTTTGAGTTGAAAATCATTATTTGCATTACGTGCTATGAATTTTCAGTTGTGTATATCTGATGATGGTTCGGTTTTAGCCGAATTGAAAGTGAGGCCATTGTCTTTTTACAAAAAATTATTAATGCTCAGAAAGTTGATAATGAGATTATAGCAAAACAAGCTCAGTGTGGATTGAATTTTGATTATAAATATCGAATTGATAATAATGATTGTTTGAGATTTCGAGATTGGATTTGTGTTCCGAGAGATTCAGAGTTGATTCAGATGATTTTGAACGAAGCTCACAATAGTTGTTTATCTATACAGCTAGGTAGTACGAAAATGTATAATGATTTGAAACAACATTATTGGTGGTATGGAATGAAAAGAGATATCTCCGACTTTGTTTCGAAATATTTGATCTGTCAACAAGTTAAAGCTGAACATCAAGTGCCATCTGGCTTGTTACAACCAATTATGATTCCGAAATGGAAATGGGATAGAATAACGATGGATTTTGTTTCGAGTTTGCCCCTATCTCTAGGAAAGAAAGATGCGATTTGGATTGTAGTTGACCGATTGACGAAATCAGCTCATTTTATTCCGATATAATTTGATTACTCGCTTGATAAATTAGCTGAGTTATACATTTCCAATATTGTGAGATTACACGGTGTGCCATTATCTATTGTGTCAGATAGAGATCCGAGATTCACTTCGCGATTTTGAAAGAAATTGCAAGAGGCTTTAAGTACGAAATTGTATTTCAGTACTGCTTTTCACCCACAGAAGGATGCTCAATCCCAGCGGATTATTTAGATTCTTGAGGATATGTTGAGATTTTGCATTCTTGAATTTGAAGGTACGTGGGAATAGTATTTTCCATTGATTGAATTCGCCTATAATAATAGTTTTCAATTTAGCATTAAAATGGCACCGTACGAGGCCTTATATGGTCGCAAATGCCGTACACCTTTGTATTGGACTGAGCTCAGCGAGAATAAGATTCATGGGGTTGATTTGATAAAAGAGACTGAACAGAAAGTAAAAGTGATCCGAAAAAGTTTGAAAGCAGCTTCCGATCGACAGAAATCTTACACAAATTTGAAATGAAAAGATGTTGAATTTGAGATTGGTGATAAAGTGTTTTTAAAAGTGTCCCCTTGGAAGAAAGTACTTCGATTTGCTCAAAAAGGCAAGTTAAATCTGAGATTCATTGGGCCGTATGAGATTACCGAGCGTATCGAGCTGGTTGCATATTGATTGTTGTTGCCACCTGAATTAGAAAAGATTCATAATGTGTTTCACGTATCGATGCTTCGACAATACCTTTTTGATCCCTCGCATGTAATTTCTCAGTCCAAGATTGAAATTCAATTTGACATGACATATGAAGAAGAACCGATCCGTATCTTAGCTCGTGAGGTTAAAGAATTGCGAAATAAGAAAATTCTGTTTGTAAAAGTAATGTGGAATCGACAAGATATTGAAGAGGGACGAAAATCCCTAAGGGGGAGAGTTGTAACAGCCTGGTTTAGACCCTAGTTGGAACAGTGGTTTCAGGACCACAAATCCAAGTGAAAAAAATATTTTAATAATATTTTTCTTGCTTATAATATGTGAATTAAAATGTGTGAAAGTTTCATATGAAAATTCGATTATTTGTGTGCTTAATTTGATAAAAGGACTTAATTGCGTAAATTGTAAAAGTTGCATACTATATGTTAAGTGTGCCTATTTGTTATGGCTTATTAAAGCAAAGGTCCTTATGTTGATATTTGACCATTGGAAGTATGAGTGGACATCAATGGCCTTAATTAATATGAATTATATGTTTAATTACAAAGGGTAAATAAGTAAATAATGAAATAAACTTATTATAATTAAAACAAAGTATGAAAATAGGCCATTAACATCTCATATTGCTGACAATACAAAGAAATAAGAACGAAAAAGACTAAGCTAGGGTTCGACTTTGTCTTTTTTGATTAAGGTATGATTTTTGTTCAGTTTTTGATAATTTCTATGTTTTTGTGATCGTTGCACTGTATTCTATCAAGCCTATGTTTGAATTTTAGAAATTGTTGATGATTTTGAGTTGAGCCATTGATGAAATTATGAGTTTTATGAAGTTTGATGATAGTAAATGAAAAATATGTATTGGGTTAACATGTTTTGTCTTTGAAACTTTGATAAATTTAAATAATTTGGACTAAATTGTGAAAATGAGATTTTGAGGGACTAAAATGTGAAATAAATGAAATATGTGGACTTATATGAACACTGGGGGCTAAAGTGCTAAAATGTGAAAATGTAAGGGCTAATTTGTAAAATGCCCTAAATATGTGTTTTTGGATTGAAATGAATGATTTGGTGAATAAAAGAGTTAAATTTGAATTTATATAGATCAAGAACAAAAGAAAACGAAATTAGATCGGGGGAAATCGAAAGTCGTCGAGTAGTCGACTCCGTTCATTTGAATTCGTACGAGGTAAGTCAATATGCAAATAAACATGTTTGAGTTGATTTATTTATGTTTATATGACATTGAATTATGATGAATGGCTATATGAGAGCTCAATATGTGATTTCTGAGAAAGTTCCGATAATGCAACGATGTCCGAAAAGCTCCGTACGAACCATAGGAATAGTTAGGATACATATCTCATGACATAGGATCCGATATGTGTTTTTGTGTAAGACCACGTCTGGGACGTTGGCATCGACTTATAATTTACATGTAAGACCATGTCTGGGACATTGGCATCGTATTTGATTTCGTGTAAGACCTTGTCTGGGACAATGGCATCTATATTTGATTACATGTAAGACCACATCTGGGAGATTGGCATTGTACGAGCTTTCTGAGCTATTTGAGTATCCTTATTGATTCCGAAAGGTTCAACAGGCATTCCGAGAAAATGAATGACTATGTGAACATGTATCTGATTCAGGTACGTTTGAAATGTATATTAAGATTGAGAATGAAAGGTAAGCATATGTATATATGTGTGAACATATGAAATATGTTTGTATTATGTGGAAATGTGATGTACATATGAGCAAATGATTATGAGTATTTGAGCTAAATGAGAAATATGAACTTGACAATGAGTTATGCCATAATTCATACAAATGATTTGTTTATAGTTGTGATTTGTGGTAAGTTTATTTGAATATGGCTTACTAAGCTTTTGAAAGCTTATTTTGTGTATGTTTTCAATTGTTTTATAGATTTCAAAGCTACCGAGAGCTTGGAGATTGTCGAGGATCATCACCACACTATCGAACTCTATTTTGGTACCTTTTGAAAATGTATATATTGAAGTATAGCATGTATAGGCTAGAAGTTTGTGAATATGTTTGGTAATGTGTATATCTAGCCGTGTGATATGGGTTGGTTTTGGTTATAATTATGAATGTCTTTTGAGCATAAATTAGGTGATGCAATAATGTTCATATGATGTGTTCATGAATGACCTGGTAATAAATCATCAAATTGGTAAGTTGGTAATGTGATTTAGTTGTGGAAATGTTATGATTTTGGCATGAGATTTGATGTGAAATATTGAGATAGGGATATGTTAGAATGAATGAGTTTGCTTTGTGATTTTTGATATGTTTTGAATCGGTTAAATAGGATGAAATTTTTTGTTAATGAAATGGCATGAATAATGTATGTTTTGGTTGAAAATTTTGTATGAAATGAATTGGTTTTGATGCTTGTAGGGAGGACCCTTAAAGGGTGGCATTATGGCTTTGTAAATGGCCTATTTTTTTTTGCCCACATAGGCGTGTGTCTCAACCGGGTTGCTTAAAGGCCATTTCGAAATTAGCCTGGGCAAACCACACGGATGAGCACATGGGTGTGCGCTAGGTCGTGTGGCCAAGTCAAACTCAAACATAGGCTATACACATGGGTGTGTGACTGGCCGTGTAACCCAAGTCAGTAGCCTCCCTAATTTTCACACGCCTGGCACACGTGTGTGTCTTGTGTCTGTGTAGACAAGTCAGTATGTATGCCTTGTTTTGCCACGACCTAGACACACGGGCGTGCCTAATGCCATGTGAGGCACACGGCCTGCTCACACGGGCATGTGACCTTTATAACTTTGAAAAATTTTTAAGTTTCGAAAAATTTTGTATGCGTTTGGTTTTGTCCCAACCCCTTTCTAAAGCATGTTTAAGGTCTTGTGCTATGATGATTGTGAAATGATTGCTAAAAGTTTAGATATGTCCAGTAATGCCTCTTAACCCTAGTCTGGCAACGGATACAGGTTAGGGGTGTTACACCATAATTTATTATTACAGAATACACCAAAAAGGCAATCCATACAGAGTATGCCACAAAGGCAATCCATACAAAGTATGCCACAAAGGCGATTCATACATAGTACGCCACAAAGGTTAATAGGATGCCACATAGGCATCCCAAAACTGTCCTGTTTGAGATATGGATTTGTCTAAACTCACATTAAGTGTGGTTTGCCTATCATCTCCATAGGACACGTAGAGAACCCCACTAGATAAAATGTCATTCAACAGTTCCTTTTTAAAGTATGTCATGGCCATGAACTTTTCCTTTCAAGATTCCATATTAGAGTTCATGTTTACAATCCCAATGAACTTCCTTATTTACCACGTAGGGACTCGACTCATTTTACAACCTCTACAAACTAGACACATGTAGACCTGAGATTTTATAATTTCGTAACACTCTCCATACATCCCAAAGAACTTAATTCCAAGAAGAGTAACTTATCTATTAATCTAATCATATCATTATTCCTATAGTTGTATAAGTAACATATTCATACTATACTATCCATGATTTCCAGTTTCTAGTTCGATCACTTTCATATAAATATACTTTAGTATGAATAGTATACATATAAGAATCAGAATTGAGACTCACCTAATTCTCACTAACGATAGTTCAAAACTCAAAATCTGGATATCCATCTCAAACCAGCAACAACCACTGCTTTCAGAAGATAAGAACATTATTAAGACTCATTCGTATACTATTGACCATCAATTCGAACACTAACAACTCCCATGCAAAGCGTTATACTTACATCTTATTGTTCATGCACCTCTTACAGACTTACTTTCATAATTGAACATGCAGAATAGTAATACTTACCCTTGAATAGAATAACCACTGATCATAACATAATCATAGCTTTTAGATTATCGATAAAGAGATACATCCAAACTTAAGGAAGGTATCAGTAAATACCACTTATAAAAAGCGGAAGAAGAAGGAAGAACCCTTTTAGAATTCATCTTTGACATATAAATATGTCTCAACTAAGTGGAATTTAACAAGTGTCATATGTTTTAGAACTTGTCTTCTTAATATCCTATAGTTTTTGAGATAAATATTTATAAATGTCTTGCAATCACAATTATCCAGATTGGCTTTTTAGTTTATTCCTAACCATGTTACTTAAAATCTAACTAGCGCAGTATTCTATATAAATCAAGCGTACTATACTTTTGGCGAATACTCCTCCTATATTACCTTTAATTTCTTAACACGAACTTTTCCTTAATACATGGTAGAATATCATAAAATCAAATTCTTTCTTACTCTTATGGTAGTTAGTATACACCCACATGTATACACCAAAACAATCTTTTGGGCAGATAACACTATGCTAGACAGACTATTTACGGCTATACGCTGAAACTTTGGACTCGCTAGATCTGGGGTGTTACATAATTATTGTGTAATATCCTGATTTTGGGCCTAGTCGGAATAGCGGTTTCGTGACCACAAAATCTGAGATAGAAATAATTATTTTTTGATTATTTTAAGGTCTATGATATGATTGCATGATTGTGTGAAAATTTCGTGAAGAAATTTTATGCATAAAGTGCTTAAATTGAAATTAGGGACTAAATCGAATAATTTGTAAAACTTGCATTCTAGAAGTTTCTAGTATGAAATTGTTTTGAAATATTAATTAGGAGGTCTTAGATAGAAATTTTACCAATTTCTAAGTCTATGGACAAAAATTGGACATGGATGGAATTTTTGGAAAGTTTAGTAGTAAGGGCATTTTGGTCATTTAGGGGTAAAATGAATTAAAATACAAAATTAAAAGCCAATTTTGCTCATCTTCAACCCCATGGCCGAATATAGCAAGGAGAAACCATGGCTAGGGTTTTTCAAGCTTCCAAGCTCGATTGTAAGTCCGTTCTAGCCTCCTTTTTAATGATTTTTACGTTTTTGGAGTCCCGGTAGCTCGATTAAGCTTATGCTAGCAATAATTTAACCTAGGGTTTATATTTGGAAAAATACCCATAGGTTAAATTTGTGTATTTTGGTGTTTTATGATAGAATATGAGGTTTTAAATTATGTTAGACAACTTGTGCTACTCGGTTTTAAGCGAAAACTAGCAAAAGGGCTTAATCGGTAAAAATACCTAATAGTCATAAGTACATGTTAGAGTGAGAATTTGATGTTGCCATAGAAGGGAAAAATTATCAGCATGTCATAAAACATAAGAAAATAGGCTGAAGTTTAATTTACGAGCTTTGGGGCAAAAGTGTAAATATGCAAAAGTTTAGGGGCAAAAATGTAATTGTTCCAAAATATGATTTTGGGTCAATTTGAATAATGTGAGTCCTAATTAGACTATATTTTAAATGATAGAGCAAGGAAAACTGAAATTCGGGCTAAAATGGAAAAATACCAAGTTGTGGACGAAATGGTAAAAGTAGCCATTTTCGCATACGAGGTAAGTTCATGTGTAAATAATGTAGCATAATTGTTATTTTTAAGTTATTGATGTTAATTATATGATATGATGATTTTTTTATCGTGAAATATTATGCTTTGTGGTTAATGTTGAGTAATATGCAAATTATGTTTACTACTTGATAAATATGAATTGCTACCGAGTATCGGTTCCGATATTCCATGGAAGACGGCAATGTGAGATCGAGGAAAAAAGCCCGTTTGAACCTTAGGAATAGATTAGGATACAAGTGACATGTCACTAGGATGGTTGAGCATCCGAACTCGTTGAGTTGAGTCCGAGTTCACTTATGGATGCGAATGTCCGAACTCGTTGAGTTGAGTCCGAGTTCACTTATGGATGCGAACGCCCGAGCTCGTTGAGTTGAGTCCGAGTTCACTTAGGGGCGGGTTACATGATTTCTTGATTACATATGAGGCACTTTTGTGCAAATTATCCGTGTATCCGAGTTGTATTCCGATGTGTTCAACGGGTGAAATTTCTAGTGAAATGAAAGAACACTTAAGATGCAAGCGACGTTTTGGTAAGTGTTGTGAAATGGACACTTTGGACAGGTATGTTCTTAACCCTCGGGTTGATAATAGATACAACAACGATAAGGTAGTAAGATGATGAATGATGTTTAGAAATATGATATATGTTTTGGTGATACCATGCTAAAGTTGTTTGGTATATTTGTATTGTTATGTTACTTGTTATTTACATATGAACTTACTAAGCATTTATGCTTACTCCCTCCTCTTTATTTACTGTAGTTTTGAACAAGCCAGCTTGGGAATCGGGACGGGTCGAAGGTTCGATCACACTATCCAAAGGACTTTCATCTGGGTAAATGGCTTGTAAAACTTAAGTATGGCATGTATAGCAATATATTTATTTTGTGTAAATAATTTTATGATATGGCCATGATTGGTTGAGAAAATGTTTGATATTGATAAGTCATGGTGATGGTTAAATTTAGATCATGTTTGATATTATGGAAGTTTAATAGGTTATCTAGTTCATAACAACTCATAAAAAGATGAAATTTGCCTTAAAACAGAATATTGCTGCAGCAATGACATGAATTTGAAAAATCACTAAAAATAGTATAAATGGAATTAAATGATGAGCAAGTTATGAAATTGAAGCTTAATGAGTCTATTTTCATACGGATAAAAAAAACAGGCATATAAATTATACTTTATGAGATATTTGAAACCTTGTGAAACAGGGCCAGAGTGATTTCTGGATCCTCTATTCTGACTTTAAAAATTCATAATAAATTGTAAAAAAATAATTAGAAGTCATTCTTTATATTTAAAGATTCCTTATCGAGTCTATTTTTAAGAGAAACAAACCTCGTAGTCATTGAAATTCTGTATAGAGAGATATCTGATTCGTAATACACAGATGTCAGAGCAGTCGAACCCTGAAACAGGGGAGACTTTAACTAATAAACTGTACTAATTGGCCCAACCAAAAATTCTAGAAAAAAATTAGTAAATAGATATATGAGTCTAGATTTATGAAAAATTTACAGATCTTGATTTCGAGTTTCATAACTCGAGATATGATTTTTCTTGTAACTGTGACGCGAGTAGCTAGAAAGCTGTGAATGTAGAAACAAAAGATTTGAAGTTCTTAATTTGATAAATTATATTCGATAACTCCTCAAGCTCGACTCCGGTGACGGTTTCGGGCGTGGGGGCGTTACATATTGTGTCGTGAAAGAACCACTACCTTAGAAGCAATTTGCACTGATTGTTGTAATCGGGTAGAGGACATCACCCTTCAAGGTTAATACAGTAATTTAGTATTCGTACACCCAAATAAAGAATGTGGAACTCAATTGGTAGTGCTCTTCTAGAAAGGAATCGGAAAGCAAAGCAGAAAATGTAATCAAAATTTTTATTGAAAAAATGCTAAAAGAAAATAGACGAGAGAAAAGAAAAAACGAGAGAAATATTGTTGTTTGTTTGTTGTGTAAAATGAGGAAAATGACCTGCTATTTATATTGTTTTTTGAAAGGGCAAAATGGTAAAATACACAATGACAGTTTTTTTAAAAAGTGCATCTGATCAAATTTTCCGCAATGGTTAGAGGTTTTTCCGCAACTAAAAATATTCTAAAAATAATTTATAAAAGAAAAAAAAGTATCCAAAAGGAAAGTGTTAGCACAAATGCAAACCAAGTTTGGGCCATGGTGATGTGCAGGCTATATTTAAACTCTCTTAGAAGCCTTTTCTCAACCAACGTGGGATTACTCCCTTTGCGTTACCAACAAACATCACTCACCGTCTTCCCGATCAATCTTCTTTTTCATGCTTCATTGCCCTTGTTTCACTCACCTTGCAATCTTCTAATTTTTATTTTCTGCTTTTGGCTTTGTTTTTCATGTTTTGTGTGGGCGTTGTCATCTCCCTCCTTGCTTTCTAGCGTTGCAAACTTCACCAGCCTGAACGGTAATGGTCAAGTGTTCCAGTGACCTCCCTTCTGGCCACTTAAAACTTAAATGTTGTTAGGATACCCCTATTGTCGTCTCTTCGTTGTACAGGGTTGGATGGGTTTTTTTTAGGTACTCGCGGTTCCTTCTAATCGTGGTCTTCGCCATTGTGCTCGTTATCTAATGGCTTTATTTGCTTTTTGTGTTATGTTGTATTGTGCTATTTTTATTTATGTTTGTTTGTTCTACGTTTGTTTTATATTTTGTGCTTCTTCATTTAAAGTTGATCAAGGAAGGTACGATCAGTCGGGAGAGTGTGAGAACTGGACCTAGAATCTTGACATCTCTTTGGGATATTTTGGATCATGTAGTCAACGTCTTTGCTTCTAGGCTTGATTCCCCCTGGCTTGTTTTTCCAATGACATAACATGATACCAACCTTAGCCTCTGATCTTGCTATATTTAGTTTCATCAAGGTGGATTTGCCTTTTCTTCATGATTATGGTTTTGCTCCTTGTTCGCCCTTTTCTGATGTGATACGTGTGATATGCGGATGGTTCTGTCCGCTTCAACTCCCTATCCGAGGGTTCGGGTTTTGCTGGCTTCGGCTTTGTCTCCAAGAGTTTGGGTCTGTGTCTATTTAGCCTTGGGCTTTTTTTGTAAGAGTGAGCCGACTAGGTCTTTGATTGGGGGTGAGATTTATATTAATCTTGTTGATATGTTGTACTTTCTGTTTTCAATGATACTTTTCTTTTATGATAAAAGAAATCTTAGCTAAACCATTTAACTCCAACTAGTTATTTAAATTGATTAAAAATTTATATAATTCCAATTATTTAATTTTAAATGTAAAATGAAAATTAAAATTTTTAAATTGAGTAAATTGTAATCATCCCTCTGTCTGAAGCACGTGGCTATTATATGCAGTAGTGCTGGGTGGCGGTTACGATTAGCCAGCCCATGATCGTCATCAAACCAGGCCAAACCTAGCTAACCATGTGCAATATCCTATATTCCTTTCTTTTATATAAAGACCATCTTTTGCCATGTGCTTCAACTTGAGCTCACTCCATCCTGGATACCTTACTAGATTTTGTTTTTTGGTTTAACATTTTGTATCAATTGCCTTCTTGTTTTTCATGTAATTACACCCATGATCATGTGCTTCCACGTCCATACCATTATAACCACATTTTTTTCTTTTTTCTTTTTCCAAAAAGCAAGTAAATAACAAAATATATAATCGTTTTCTACCTATTATAGTTCTTTTTTATAAAAATATATATATGGATAAGGAAATACAAACCTACTCTTAATAATTTAGGAATAAATATATAGAGATACTTGTATTAGGGGAAGCAAAAAAAAAAGAGAAAAGTAAATTATATATTTATAAGGAGGTCAAAATATAATTTTATTATTGCCTTAACTCATATATATATATATAATTTAATTTATGAACTATTAAAAAGTTAAAAAAAAAAAAGACATTTGATGACAGTGTGTGTTAAATATTTTCATTAATAAACTATAAACAATTTAATCTCCGTCAAAATAAACAAATTAATATATTCTTTGTAGCATTCAAAATTGAATCATGTGTAAATGTAAAATTGGTTAACCTCAAAAAATTTTAAAAATTATAAAATATTTTCAAAATTATTTTTATTAAAAATTTTCAAAAATTAAATAATTAGTTCCTAAATTTTGGGAAAAATAAAAAATAAGTTCTTAAAAAGAGAAATTATTTTATGGATCATTTCCATCACATCATTCATGGTCCATTTTTAATTATTTAATGACATTTCGACCATTTTTTTATGTCATTGATACATAATTTTAGAAATTCTTTTACATTGAATCCCGAACCAAACACTCTAAACCTTAAATCTTAAATCCCGAATCCCAAACATAGAACCCTAAACCCTACCCTTGAACCCAAACCTTACCAATAAACTCTAAACCCTAAACTTAAACCTTAAACCTAAACATTAAACCATGAATCTTAAACCATAAACTCCAAACTCCAACCTAAACCTTAAACAAATTGAACCTTGAACTCAGAATCCTAAAACTAAATTGCGTTTTTAACTTCAAATGGTATAAATTGCTCATGACTAATGAAAATAGTCAACATTGTTATTAGCTGTATATGTAAAAATTTTATACTGATTAAAATTTTACTATTAAAAATCAGAAATATTAAGTAAAATAATTAAATTAAGCATAGAATTATCTTTTAAAAAATATAATATTACATGCATTAAAAATAAAATAATTTGTATTAAATGTTGCAATGGTTTAACTTTTCTTAACATATAATGGAAAACATTAATATCATAATAAATATATCCATTTAATTGATTAAAATTGTGATAAATATATTAAATTATAAATTTAATGAGATTTAAAATTAAAAATGCTACTAAATTTAGCATACAAATTAAAATGGATATTTCTTTGGAAAACGATAAGCTCTCTAAATCTCGATTTGTTGATGACCGGAAAACAAAAAAAGTTCAGTTTAAAGAGCAGGATGTTGATGTTCATTATGGATCTGATTTCGCTACCAAAAGTATCTTGGAAACAGATGCTGCTGGTGAAAGAGGTTTCAGTTCAAGAGGAAGGGCCCCGATCTAATGAAAATGATATTATTGAAGATTTGGAATTTCTAGAAAGAGATGTTAAAAAATCCATGGTCAATGGACTTCCGGCGACAGAGTTCTTGGATCATATCCAATAGATCCTATTTAAGGATATGGAGACAACGGTTGTGGTGAAGCTATTGGGGCGTAATATTGGTTAAGACACCTTGTTTAATCAGGTCAGTAGCTTATGGCATCCTTCTAACATTCCATCTAATGATATTGACAACGGTTATTTCCTAGCTAAACTTCAGTTTATTGAATATTATAATAAAGTGCTCACGTAAGGACCATGGATAATATATGGTAAATATCTCATTGTTTAGCCATGGACAAAAATTTTCAACCCTAAGAAACCTTACCTGAATGTAGTTTTGGCATGGATCAAAATGTCAGTCTACCGTATATTATGTGCAAAGAGAGAATTCTGGAAGCAGTGGGAGGATTGGTGGGCAAAGTGGCCAAACTTGATTTCAACACTGATAAGAAAACCAGGGGTTATTTCGCTAGAATAGTTGTTTTTGTAGATCTTAATAGACCGTTGGTGTCCCAAGTGTTGGCGAATGGAGAATTGATAAGGGTGAAATATGAAGCCTTGCCAACCATATGCTTTTCGTGTGGAAAATATGATCACCTGAAGGAAACATGTCCTTCGTTGACGGCAGAGACAAGCCTTAAGACTAGGATAACCAGTGATAACTTGAAGCCATCAAATTCGACGATCGGTGGTAAGAGATCGGCATTTGGACCATGGATGGTGGTGGAGTGGAAAATACGGTGGGGATAGAGGAATTAGCGTAATTAGAGGGATGGGGGTAAAAAAAGGCAACTTCGGGGTCAAGATTATTGACCTTAAATGGATTGGGAATCTGAATATAAGTGCTGGGGATGGGGATGTGATTATCTTCGATGATTCTACTATAAAATTAAAGGGTAAGGAAATTTTTTTTGCACTTTTAATGGGGAAAGGTAAGTCACTTTAAAGAAAGGAGATGTTAGACTGATGGTGCATCCAATTGAGGGCGAAGGCAGTGGATCATAAGAAAATGGTTCTAGGCCTGACGGGTTAGGTGAGAAAATAAATGAGGGTTTGGGCCAAACTATAGCAGCTCGTTTTTAGGGTTAATTGAAACAATGGTTTTGGGGCCACCAAATACAAGAGTAGGTTTGTAAATATTATATTTAATATTTACGAGTTAATTGTGAGTTTAAAAAAGGTTTTTGATATTGTCATTTTTGTTTTATAAGCGATTTATTAAGTTGAAGTGGTATGACCATAAGGTCAAGTAGGTTTAGAAAATGAGGTATCGAGACCTCGTTTCTATAAACCGAGTCGTAAATATTTTTATAAATATTTACGGAGTGGCAATAAGATGGTATTAAAGTTTCATTAAAAAATTTTATCGTTTTGATAGTTAATTAAGCAAAAAGGACTAAATCGCGTAAAGCATAAAAGTTGTGTTCTATAAGTTAAAGATATTAAATGGCTATGGAATTAAATAGTGAGAGTCCTTAAGTGGTAATTATTCCATAATTGTTGATAGTGGAATTCCATGGCTTGGTATAATGGAAATTATAAATGTATATTAAGGTTAAATATGGTATTTGGTAATTATAATAAAATAAAATAAAACAAAAGTCAAATTACATGCTATAATCTTCATCAATAGCCAAATATGAGAAAGAAAATAATGTTCTCAAAGCTTTGAAGGTTCGGCCATGGTTGTCCATGCATGTAAGTCCATTTCATCTCGATTTTTAATAATTTTTACATTTTTGAGATCGTTGCTTTGTGTTCTAGCTAGCCCGTACCTTCGATTTCAAAATTGTTAAAGTATTTGGACTATGTCATTGTTGAATATTTGAGTATCTTGATGTTTAATGATAGAAAATAAATATTTGATGGTAGATTATTGAGTTTTGTTAAGTGGATTTTAGTAAAAATGTCAATTTTGGACTAAATTATGAAATATAATAAATTGTGTAGTAAAAGTGTGAATAAATGAAAAATATGGGTTGATATGAGCATGTATGAAATTTCGATAGCTTGGGCTATGATGAAATTGACTAAATTTGCATTTTACGAGCTTAGGGACTAATTTGTAAAAATGTCAAAACTGTAGGGGTAAAATAGTAATTTTACCAAAATATGAAATTGAGTTAAAATTAATAGAATATGAATTGAAATAGCTGAATTTGATTGATTAGATCAAGTTAAGCCTCGTACGAGTCTATATCGAGGGAAAAATAGAGTTTCAGACTAGTCGGTCCATTTCAACGTTTTGACGATCGAGGTAAGTTTGTATGTATTAAGCATTGTTAAATTTATGCTTTTAATGCTTGATATTGTATAAATTGTCTATACATGATTATTGTTATGATTAACGACTTATCGGCTAAAATGGCACTTAGTGTGCAGTTCGAAATAGCTTCGGTTAAAAGTGGCACTTGGTGTGCAATTTGAGATAGCTTCGACTATATATATATATATATATATAAATGGAACTTACTGTGCAAAGTATCGAGAATGGCACTTAGTATGCGAAACATCTAGAATAGCACTTAGCGTGCGAGGTATCGAGTATGGTACATATGGTGCGAGACATCGAAGATGCAACGACATTATGTATATGTATGAAATGGTAAGGATCGGTACAGGTATGTACAGAAACTCAACTTAATATGAAATTCATGAATGGTAAGTCCATGAGCATTGTGAAATGATGTTGTGTTAATTTGGTGAATAATGATATATGTTTATAAATGTATGGATTTCTAATTGAAAGAAAGGAAGGTGTGGTAAATTTAGTTATTATCATTTTCTTACTAAAATAGTTTTGGATAGCAGCAGTAGTCCGAATTTGAAAATACACCAAAAATAGTAGAAAGTGAGTTAGAGATTGAATAAAATATAGATTTGAATATTATTGAGTCTAGTCTCTTATAAAAGAAACGGTGTAAGCAAAAGAATTTTATATTATGAGATATTTCAAGTTGTGTGAGACACAGTCAGAATGATTTTGAAATCCCCTGCTCTGATTTGACAAAAATCATTAAAAATTTTACAAAAATATTTATGGGTTATAATTTACATGCCTATAATTCTTAATGAGTCTATTTTCAATAAAAATAGACGGGAACATCATCTGAGTCCCGTACTATGAGATAATTAATTCTTAGTGAAGAAAGGTCGAAGTTGCCAGGCAGCGAAACAGCGGTGATTTTAAAGAATAAACTATACTTATCGGCTAAACCAAAAATTCTAAAATTTTATAGTAATAATATATGTGAGTCTAGTTTCAAGAAAAATTAGCAGAACTTAATTTGGAGTTCCGTAGCTCCAGATATAAATAAATTAGTGACTGTGACTCGAGAAAACAACTTGACCTGAACATAAGTAAAAATGTAAATATGGTTGTATTACCTTGAGAAGCAAGTTAATAAATTGCTTATTATTTTCATATGAACTTACTAAGCTTTATAGCTTTCTGCCCTTCCTTTCATCTTTTATAGGTTTATTTAGCTAGCTCGGGTCGGAGATCGCCGGAGATTCAATCATACTATCAAGCTACCATTTTGGGTATAAGTATTCAAATACTTAAGTCTATGGCATGTATAGGGGCTTTATCTTTTGTAATTATGTCATTAATAATGTGGCCAAATGTGTTGGCCTATAATAGTTATAGTACAATTTGTGTATAGCCATGAATGGTGGCTTATGTTGATTATAGGATTATGCATATGCCTATATCATGGAGATGAGGCTTGTGATTGTGTGTATGTAATGACTTATATTGTTAGTGGTGAATGCTTGATGGTTTAATAGAGATGAGATGATGTGTTGATAACTAAGGCTTAAATGTGTGATATGGGAGTAATCTTATAAACTTTGATGCATGAGAATTAGTAAATTTGAGCTTGACTAAGAATGATGTTTTAAGTATGTAAAATATGATATGAGGTTACCATGATCTTGTATTGTTTGTGGATGATTGAATGTTCAAATGTGGCATGTTAATGGTCAATAAAAGTAAGCATGTGAATTTGTTATTGAGGGTGGCAATTGGCTTAAAAAATAGCCTAAAAATTGCCCACACAGGCCGTGTGTCCCCTGCATGATGTACTTTAGTTTCGAATTGGTCACACGGGCTGTGACACAGCTATGTGTCTCAGCTGTGTGAGGGACATGACCTGGAGCCACGGGTGTGTGCCCTTATTTTTGTGATGATGTCATAAATAGAGAGTTACATGGGTTGAGGACATGGGCGTGTCCCGAGCCACACGGGCGTGTGACCCTGTTTCATTATGAAATTTTCTAAGTTTTTCAAAAGTTTCCAAAGTTCTCGATTTAGTCCTAAACCACCATTGATGTATATTTTCGGCCTCGTAGGCCCATATAAGGGATGTTATCCATGTTTATGAAAAGTTTTAATTTGGATGAAATTTTATTGCCTTGTTTTTGTGTGAATATTTTGATGTAAGTCCGGTAATGGCTCGAACCCTGTTCTGACATTGGATACGGGTAAGGGGTGTTACATTTAATGGTATCAGAGCTATGGTTTAGCCGATTCTTGGACTAACCTAGTGTATGTGATTCTAGCTATACATGCCATATTACTACTCGTGATAGTGTGATATCTCTCGGCCCTAACGAAAATGTTTTGTTAAGATAGAGGTGACTTCCAACTAAGCTATTTTCAGTAATGCGGAAAAATGATATTGAGAGGATTGAAACATGCTTATGATGTGTCAAAATTGAGAAAGATATGAATAGAAGTTCATGATATTTATGTGCTAACGTAAGCAATGTAATAATCATAAGTTAAGAAATGTGGAAACATGGAATGAAATGAATGTTTATGTGGTGATAAGCTTATCTGTGTGTGTTGGTACTCGTATGATGTTATGTGCCCAATCTATTTGATTAAGTGAATATGATAAGCTAATTTACTCAAGACGACGGAATATGTGTTTATGTACACTTATTGAATGATGTATAATCAGTGTGTTTATATGATTAACTCTATGTTTCAATTGCTAAATTAAAGGTATTATAATGTTATGTTTTATGGTTTTGATATGGAATCATAAATAATATGATAATATGAAATTGAATTGGAAGATCAAATTGAGTAGAACGCAGGAAATGAGTACAATCGTTCGATGATGAATTGACGGATAAGACCATGGTTGGACCATGGCAATACATGTGAACTAGTGTAAGACCATGTCTGGGACATGGCATCAGCTTGATATGTGTCAGTGTAAGAGCATATCTGGGATATGGCTTTGGCCTTGATATAAGAGAGTCAGTGTAAGACCATATATGGGACATGGCATCGACTCTATATGTGATTACATGTAAGACCATGTCTGGGACATTGACATTGTATTGTGATTTCATGTAAGACCCTGTGTGGGACAGTGGCATCGATATGTGATAACATGTAAGACCATATCTAGGATATGGCATTGTACGAGCTAAATGTGATTATCGAGTATCCGTAATGATTCCGAATGGTTCAACGGGCATATTCAAGACAAGAATTAAAGTACGATCAGAATAAGTAATACAGGTATGTACAGAACTTATGTGAGAATCAAATGAAAGTAAAATTGGTGAGTTCATATTGTATTATGTATGTTAAATAAGAAAGAATTGTGTATAGGTATGTTTCATGTCAAAATGTGTTTATTTGACTATAATGAAATATGTATTGAATGTTATGTGAGATATAAATTATAGTTGCTTTTACTAAATATAGATATGGCAATCAACTAATAAGACTATAACCGGGTTATGGCAAGTGAAATAAAGACCATGGCAGGGCCTTGGCAATGTATGTGTAAGACCATAGTTGGACATGGCTTTAAGTAAACGACGTATTCAGACTCGTAAGACACTCTTTAATTTGACAAATGTTGGTAAGTAGAATTGAAGTTAAATGTTGAAATTTAATTAGATACTGATATTGGGCTCGAATAAGTAGATTTACTATTTGAAATTGTGGATGACAGAAATAGTTGTAAAATAAATAAGTATGTTAATTTGGTTGGAGTAAACTATGTGATTGTGATGATATTTTATTAACGGTGAATGTTGAATCATAAGTGTGTATTTATGAGAGTCAAGTTAGAGGCTTTACAACTTCCCCTTACCAGTGTTGCTTTTGTGACAAAAAATTTTACGAGAATTATGTTGAATAAGCTCACAAGTATGAGATTAAAGAGTTCAATGGTGGGATAATTAGTAATGCAAATAGAGTAGAGTACAGAGTAACAAATGAACTCAATTTTAGAAGAAATATTGGGATGTTTTAAAAGATCATACAGAGTATGTAATGTTTTAGTTAAAGAAGAAAATTGGTCTCAGCTATTCTACTCATTTGGGTATGAAGTTTAAAGATATGTTTGTTGGGATTCCTTCCGAATTGGTTTTCGTTAGTGAGTGGGATAATATGGGGTCCTTGATGACAGAATTAGTCAGAGAAAGGATAAATGAGTTGTAAAGATGTCTGTGTGTAATGGTTAAAGTTGAATAAATTAATGTGACTTCTTCTGGGTGTTATAAATATTCAATTGTCCCCAGGGGTTTATATGATCGTTCTCTTTCTGATGAAATTCTTATTGTGTGAGAATATTAGCTAACTATGATATTAGACGTAAGCACTGTTGGACTTGTTGGTTTATGATTGGCATTTCTTTATTCTCTTTGAAATTCTATTCTATTAAGTTGGAATAAGGACGATGGTAAAAATTTGTGTGAGGCTATTCTTCCGTTCCTGCCAAATGATGTTTGTCTTATGTGTATACTCAAAAGATATGATATTTCTATTACAATGGACTTCCAGAATAGATAAGTATTATTTTTTTTCTGGTTTTCTCTGAGAAAATTTTTCGAGTTTTCATGTAACAGCCCAAAATTGACCCTAGTCGGGAAGTGGTTTCGGGACCACAAAACCGAGTCATAAAAATAATTAATTTCCATATTCTATGCTTATTATGTGTGTACATGAGTATGTGGAAGTTTCATTCTCCAATTTTGCCAATTGCATGAGAAATTATTAAATAGCGATCGATATGAGACATGGTGAAAATATGATAGGCTAATTTAAAATGGTCTATTAATGCATGTTGTGAAAATGATGGGTTTGCATGTCAAATTACCCAAAATTTGAGCTAGTGGTTGGCCATGCTATGGGTGGAAACATGTTGGGAACATGTTGGCCTAGTGAGGTATGTAAGAAAAAAATAAAATAAGGAGTATGGGTAATAAAGAAAGGAAAAACAAAAAAATGAGTGGTTGTTTCCCCCCCCCCATTGCCGTGAGCTAAAGAAAGGAAAAGAAAAACTTGTTCATCCTTTTTCATCCTCTTTTGACCGAAAATTCTAAGGGAGGAGGAAGGAGTTCTTGCTTCATGTTTGGTTTGGAAGAGAATTAGGAGGAAGTTTGGCCATGCATGTAACTAGATTGAGGTATGTTTGATATTATTCTTTGAGATTCATGTATATTTTAAGTTGTAAGTTTGAAATCTACCTAGCCATGGTTCAAACTTTGTTAAATGATGGAGATGATATTCGGCCATGCATGTTACATTCTTGGTTGGTATTTTGATGTTTGATGTTGTGGTGATGAGGCATGAAGATGAGTTAAGATTCGGCCTAGGTGGAGTTTGTGTTAATGCCATTGCATGCTAAATATGAAGCTTGTTAATGATGCATGTGATGGTGGATTGATGATTCTTGAATCTCTTTTTTTTTTAGCATTTTTGAGTGAGCACATATGTGCATTGGTTGCTAGATGGGGAAGAATCGGCTAGCAAGTTGTGTGCTAAGGCCGAATATAATTTTTGTAGGTTAATGAGTAATGCATGTGCTAAATTGATGGAAAGGGAGAGGATGCTTTACTAGTGTATAAATGATATAAAGATTTTAGAAATTATTTTTGGTTAGGTGTATGTATGATTAGGTATATTCGGCCATATGAGTAAATATATAGATGATGTTAAATTTGATTATGTATAATGGGCCATATAGGGTACACATTGTGATATTAACTTTGATTCTCCATAATTGATCAAGTGGGTGATTAGTAAGGGTGATTGCCGAATATACTAACATACATATGCATGTGTAATTGGATTGTAAATATTTAGCAAGGCGGTTAAACTAGTTGATTTATTGATTAAGCTCAAGGAGTTAAAGGAGGAGAATCGAGCAAAGGCAAAGAAAAGATCATCGAGTAGCCGAGTTGGAACCATCTTACCCAACACAAGTAAGTCATTAAGCATATCTTTGGTATTGATTTAAAGGATCGTAATACCTATACCATTGTGTTTAATGAGATGAAATGTATACAAATGTATATGTAAGTAGAGATGAAATTTGTCGAATGTAAAAAGGAAGTGAAGCCTATTGAGTGGCTGGTTTTCGGCACTAAGTGTGCGGGCGATAAGTGTTCACGGTCATGAGATTGGCACTAAGTGTGCGGGTTTAAATTGTACAGCACTAAGTGTGCGAGTTTAAAGTACATGGCACTAAGTGTGCGTGGTTGATTATTAAGCACTATGTGTGCGAACCCAATATATATTTTCTATAAATTATTTACATTAAGGGTGCGACCTTACCGAGTCGATTTTGGACAGCGGAAAAGGTAAGTGTGCGAACTTGAAATGCATGGCACTAAGTGTGCGAGTTTAAAGTACATGGCACTAAGTGTGCGTGGTTGATTATTAAGCACTATGTGTGCGAACCCAATATATATTTTCTATAAATTATTTACATTAAGGGTGCGACCTTACCGAGTCGATTTTGGACAGCGGAAAAGGTAAGTGTGCGAACTTGAAATGCATGGCACTAAGTGTGTGAGTTTAAAGTGCATGGCACTAAGTGTGCGCGGTTGATTATTAAGCACTATGTGTGCGAACCCAATATATATTTTCTATAAATTATTTACATGAAGGGTGCGACTTTACCGAGTCAATTTTGGACAGCGGAAAAGGTAAGTACCTTGAGTTCATGGCTAATAGGCGCTATGTTTATATTTGGAGTTGAGCTTGGTAAGTTTTGAACCTATGTGACGATTATAGTTGAAGTCACGTACATAAGGTTCATTGTGGAATAGGTGAAAGTTCGTTTAATTGTATGATTATAACGAAAATAAAATGATGTATGAAAGGCCAATGTAGGACTTGGTATGAGATTGAACCATAGGGTTTAAGGAACTATGGTATAGTTTGGTATGGATGGAGTACTTAACCTCATTTCATTGTTTCCTGTTGTGATAATTTTATTAATGGATGGTTGTGGAATGCTTATGGCTTACTGAGTTATATACTCATTCGGTGTTTGCTTGTCACCTATTCTAGGTTTCTTGGGCTCGTCTCTTTTTGCGTGATCGTGCCGTCGTCGAAGTCATCACACCGGCTAGCAAGTTTTGGTACTTTCTTCTTAGTCGGCTTAGGAGAACATTTCGGCATGTATAGGCTATTATGTTGTGTTTGAACTTTGGTATGTAAACTTTTAGCCATGCGAAAATGGCATAAATGTTCGGTTGGGTTTGGTTTCATAACGTTAGGTCGTAAATCTTGATAATTCGACCTTTTTATGCCATATGTCATGGTTGATTATTTTGGTGTTAAAATTCATGATATGGCAATAGTATAGTAGGGGGATGTTTGACAATGATTAGCCTTTGGCATGGCTAGTCATGATCATAATTTGTGATATGTATGACAAATTACTGTTAGATCAAGGAGAAATCACGAAATGGGCATAGTTGCTTTCATAACAGATGCTGGCAGCAGCAGTGACATGAGATTGAAAAATCACTAAAAATAGTAGAAGTGGAATTAATTGATGAATAAATTATGTATTCGAAGCTCGATGAGTCTATTTTCATATAGAAGCAACGAAAAGATCATATGGACAGTATGTTAAGAGATATTCAGGTTCTCGTGAGACAGGGCCAGAACGGTTTCTGGATTCCCTGTTCCGACTTTGGAAATTCATTATAAATTAACCAGAGACAATTAGGAGTCATACCATATATGGATAGATTCCTCTCTGAGTCTAGTTTCTATAGAACAAACGACATCAGTATTGAAGCTCTGTGCAGGGAGATATCCAGGTCGTAATGCACAAAGGTCAGTGTAGTCGATCCCTGTAACATGGGAGACTTTGACTAATAAACTGTACTAATTGGCACGACCAAAAATTCTAGAAAAAATATGTAGATGGGCATATGAGTCTAGTTTCAGGGAAAAATCACGAAACTGATTTTCGAGTTGTGAAACTCAAGATATGATTTTTAAAGCGACTAGTACGCAGATTGGCAGTGTCTGAGAAATATTTTTATAAAGGGTTTAAAGTCTGTTAACACCTCGTGTTCGACTCCGGTGTCGGTCTCGGGTTCGGGGTGTTACATTTGATTGGTATCAGAGCTATGGTTTAGTCGGTTCTAGGACTACCATAGCACGTATGAGTCTAGCTATACATGCCGAATGTTAATGTTTAACTGTGTGATGACTTCTGACGGTTAAAATTTATGTTTTGATTAGTAAATGGATCCCGGTGTAGAGAGAACCTTGGCGGATGACATTGAAAGTGTAGCGGCTGCTCCTGCACAAGGGACACCGCCTGTTGAACCTCAGTCATCTGCGAATAATCAAGGTGAGGGGGCTAAACAAGCCTTCTTTACCATGATGAATGAGTGGGTCGCGCAGTATGCCCGAACCAATCCGGCTGTTCAACAATTCCCGAATTTGAATAATCCACCCCCGGAGCCAGTAATGCCATCAGTTACTGATCCTGTGAGGCTGAGTAAGCCACCTGTAGACTTGATTAGGAAGCGCGGGGCTGAGGAGTTCAGGGCCATAGTTACTGATGATGCTGAAAGGGCCGAGTTCTGGCTTGATAACACCATTCGGGTGTTTGATGAACTGTCATGCACACCCGATGAATGTCTAAAGTGTGCTATATCCTTGTTGCGGGACTCAGCCTACTATTGGTGGAGGACCCTGATTTCCATAGTCCCAAACGAACGAGTAACTTGGGACTTCTTTCAGACGGAATTTCGAAAGAAATATATTAGTCAACGGTTCATTGATCAAAAGCGTAAGGAATTCTTGGAACTCAAGCAAGGCCGTATGACAGTATCTGAATACGAACATGAATTCGTAAGACTCAGTAGGTATGCCCGGGAGTGTGTAGCTGATGAGGTTGCTATGTGCAAAAGATTCGAAGAAGGATTGAATGAAGATTTAAAGCTACTAATGGGTATTTTGGAAATAAAAGAATTCGTAACACTAGTCGAACGAGCCTGCAAGGCGGAAGAACTTGGAAAGGAGAAGAAGAAGGCTGAATTTGAAGCTAGAGACTATCGTAAAAGATCGACGGGTAAAGCTCCGTTCTCAGCCGTAAAGAAGTTCAGGGAGGACACTAATAAGTCGAGGACGACTGCGGGAATTTCCATCAGAGCAAGACCATCGACGGACTCCCGAGCTACTTCGGTAGCTAGTGTGGGCAATAATCGTCTAGAGAAACCTGAATGTCCCCAATGTGGAAGACGACACATAGGTGAATGTTGGGGTAAGTCTATTAACAGGGCCTGTTACGGATGCGGTTCGAAGGACCACTTCATTAGAGATTGCACGGAGCTTGATGAGAAGAATAAGATTCAAGGTGCAAGACCTAGTGGAGTGACAACTAGAGGTAGACCATCGAGAATTTTAGGAGGTAGGGGTGGTAGTCAGAGAGGGGCCTCTGATACGGCTGTTCGAGCCGAGAATCGCACTCCTGCTAGAGCATATGCCATCCGCGCACGAGAGGAGGCATCCTCCCCTGACGTCATCACTGGTACCTTCACTCTCTTTGATACTAATGTGATTGCATTGATTGACCCTGGCTCTACTCATTCATATGTATGTGAAACCTTAGCATCCAGTAAGACTCTACCTGTTGAGTCTACTGAGTTCGTAATTCGGGTGTCAAATCCCTTGGGTCGTTACGTGCTTGTCGACAAAGTGTGTAAGAGATGTCCCCTAGTAATTCGAGGTTCTTGTTTTCCGGCGGACTTGATGCTTTTGCCGTTTGATGAATTTGATGTTATTCTTGGTTTGGATTGGCTGACCGCGCATGATGCGGTTGTGAATTGCAAAAGCAAGACTATTGATTTGAGGTGCGCAAATAACGAGGTAATCCGAGTTGAGTCTACGGATTTGGAGGGGTTGCCAACTGTAATATCAGCAATGTTGGCCCAGAAATATGTAAGAAAAGGGTGCGAAGCATACCTTGCGTATGTACTTGATGACAAAGAGTTAGAAAAGAAACCCAAATTTGTGCCGGTGGTTTGTGAATACCCGGATGTTTTTCCTGAAGAATTACCGGGTTTACCACCTGTTCGGGAGGTAGAGTTTGGTATTGAGCTTGTACCTGGGACTACGCCGATTTCGATAGCTCCGTATCGTATGGCACCAACCGAGTTAAAAGAGTTAAAATCTCAGTTGCAAGAATTGACGGATAGAGGTTTTGCTCGACCAAGTTTCTCACCTTGGGGTGCACCAGTATTGTTCGTGAAAAAGAAGGACGGAACCATGAGGTTGTGCATTGACTATCGTCAACTGAATAAAGTGACGATAAAGAACAAATATCCGTTGCCGCGCATCGATGATTTGTTCGACCAACTGAAGGGAGCCTCAGTGTTCTCAAAAATAGATTTGAGATCGGGCTATTATCAGTTGCGAATTCGAGATTCGGACATACCCAAAACTGCTTTCAGAACGAGGTACGGTCACTACGAGTTCTTAGTGATGCCGTTTGGGCTCACTAATGCCCCTGCGGTATTTATGGATTTGATGAATCGGATCTTTAGACCATATTTGGATCGGTTCGTAGTTGTGTTCATTGATGACATCTTGGTCTATTCAAGAGATGAGATCGAACATGCTGAACACTTGAGATTAGTGTTGCAAGTTTTGCGGGATAAGAAGTTATATGCTAAGTTCAGTAAGTGTGAGTTCTGGTTAAGAGAGGTTAGCTTCTTGGGTCATGTGGTATCCGCATCGGGTATTCGAGTTGACCCGAACAAAATCTCAGCCATACTTAACTGGAAACCTCCGAGAAATATTACTGAGGTTCGGAGCTTTTTGGGACTCGCCGGTTATTACCGACAATTTGTCAAAGGTTTCTCGATGATAGCCACACCAATGACGAAGCTACTTCAAAAGGATGTTAAGTTCGAATGGACGGAGAAATGTCAGAAAGGCTTCGATCAACTGAAAACTCATTTGACTGAAGCTCCAATTTTAGTGCAACCCGAATCAGGCAAAGAGTTTGTCATTTATAGTGACGCATCCCTACTCGGGTTGGGTTGCGTATTGATGCAAGAAGGCCGAGTTGTGGCCTATGCGTCGAGACAATTGAAGCCACACGAGAGAAATTGTCCAACCCATGATCTCGAACTAGCCGCCATCGTATTCGCTTTGAAAATATGGCGACATTACTTGTTTGGCGAAAAGTGCCATGTATTTTCGGATCACAAAAGTCTCAAATATTTGATGACTCAAAGAGACTTAAATCTGCGACAAAGACGTTGGCTTGAGTTGTTGAAAGATTATGAGCTTGTCATTGATTACCACCCGGGAAAGGCTAATGTGGTTGCGGACGCCTTAAGCCGGAAATCACTGTTTGCTTTACGAGTGATGAATGTGCACTTGTCTGTTCTACCCGACAATGTGTTAGTAGCTGAATTAAAGGCCAAACCATCATTGATTCATCAAATTCGTGAAGCTCAGAAAGTCGACGATGAATTGGTTGCAAAACGGGCTGAATGTATTCCGAATATGGAATCCGAATTTCAAATTGATGATGACGATTGTTTGAGGTTCAGAAGTCGGTTGTGTGTTCCAAGAAATTCAGAACTCATTTCGATGATTCTGAACGAAGCTCATTGTAGCCGAATGTCAATTCACCCGGGGAGTACGAAAATGTACAACGATTTGAAACGACGATTTTGGTGGCATGGTATGAAACGGGACATCTCCGACTTTGTTTCGAGATGTTTAATATGTCAACAAGTGAAAGCGGAACATCAAGTGCCTTCAGGATTACTTCACCCGAGTGGAAATGGGATCGAGTCACAATGGACTTTGTGTCCGGACTACCATTGTCAACAAGTAAGAAGGATGCGATTTGGGTTGTTGTTGATAGACTGACTAAGTCGGCTCACTTTATCCCTGTGCGTACGGATTTTTCATTGGATAAACTAGCCGAATTGTATGTTTCTCAGATTGTGAGATTACATGGAGTACCTATTTCTATCGTGTCGGATAGAGATCCGAGATTCACCTCGCGATTTTGGAAGAAATTGCAAGAAGCTTTGGGTACCAAGCTGCATTTTAGCACCGCTTTTCATCCCCAAACCGATGGTCAATCCGAGCGGATAATTCAGATACTCGAGGATATGCTGAGATGCTGCATCCTTGAGTCTAGTGGTTCATGGGAACGGTATGTACCTTTGATTGAATTCGCTTACAACAATAGTTTTCAATCAAGTATTAAGATGGCACCTTACGAGGCTTTGTACGGTCGTAAATGCCGTACACTATTGTTTTGGACCGAGCTCGGTGAAAGTAAAATTTTCGGAGTTGATTTGATTAAAGATGCCGAACAGAAAGTAAAGGTAATCCGTGAAAGTCTGAAGGCAGCCACAGATCGTCAGAAATCGTATGCGGACTTGAAACGAAAGGACATTGAATATCAGGTGGGAGATAAAGTGTTCCTTAAAGTTTCGCCTTGGAAAAAGGTACTCAGGTTTGGCCGTAGGGGCAAGTTGAGCCCGAGATTCATTGGGCCGTACGAGATCTCCGAACGAGTTGGTCCGGTTGCGTATAGATTGATTTTGCCCCCTGAGCTTGAAAAGATTCATGACGTCTTTCATGATTCGATGCTTCGACGCTATCGATCTGATCCATTGCATATAATTAGCCCATCAGAGGTTGAAATTCAAGCCGATATGAGTTATGAAGAAGAACCGATACGTATCCTAGCTCGTGAAGTGAAGGAGTTGCGAAACAAAAAGGTTCCGTTAGTGAAGGTGTTATGGCTCAAACATGGGATCGAGGAAGCTACTTGGGAAACCGAGATCTCGATGAAAGAACGATAACCAAACCTATTTACCGGTAAGATTTTCGGGGACGAAAATTTCTTAAGTGGGGGAGAGTTGTAACAGCCCAAAATTGACCCTAGTCGGGAAGTGGTTTCGGGACCACAAAACCGAGTCATAAAAATAATTAATTTCCATATTCTATGCTTATTATGTGTGTACATGAGTATGTGGAAGTTTCATTCTCCAATTTTGCCAATTGCATGAGAAATTATTAAATAGGGATCGATATGAGACATGGTGAAAATATGATAGGCTAATTTAAAATGGTCTATTAATGCATGTTGTGAAAATGATGGGTTTGCATGTCAAATTACCCAAAATTTAAGCTAGTGGTTGGCCATGCTATGGGTGGAAACATGTTGGGAACATGTTGGCCTAGTGAGGTATGTAGGAAAAAAATAAAATAAGGAGTATGGGTAATAAAGAAAGGGAAAAAAAAATGAGTGGTTGTTTCCCCCCCCATTGCCGTGAGCTAAAGAAAGGAAAAGAAAAACTTGTTCATCCTTTTTCATCCTCTTTTGACCGAAAATTCTAAGGGAGGAGGAAGGAGTTCTTGCTTCATGTTTGGTTTGGAAGAGAATTAGGAGGAAGTTTGGCCATGCATGTAACCAGATTGAGGTATGTTTGATATTATTCTTTGAGATTCATGTATATTTTAAGTTGTAAGTTTGAAATCTACCTAGCCATGGTTCAAACTTTGTTAAATGATGGAGATGATATTCGGCCATGCATGTTACATTCTTGGTTGGTATTTTGATGTTTGATGTTGTGGTGATGAGGCATGAAGATGAGTTAAGATTCGGCCTAGGTGGAGTTTGTGTTAATGCCATTGCATGCTAAATATGAAGCTTGTTAATGATGCATGTGATGGTGGATTGATGATTCTTGAATCTCTTTTTTTTTAGCATTTTTGAGTGAGCACATATGTGCATTGGTTGCTAGATGGGGAAGAATCGGCTAGCAAGTTGTGTGCTAAGGCCGAATATAATTTTTGTAGGTTAATGAGTAATGCATGTGCTAAATTGATGGAAAGGGAGAGGATGCTTTACTAGTGTATAAATGATATAAAGATTTTAGAAATTATTTTTGGTTAGGTGTATGTATGATTAGGTATATTCGGCCATATGAGTAAATATATAGATGATGTTAAATTTGATTATGTATAATGGGCCATATAGGGTACACATTGTGATATTAACTTTGATTCTCCATAATTGATCAAGTGGGTGATTAGTAAGGGTGATTGCCGAATATACTAACATACATATGCATGTGTAATTGGATTGTAAATATTTAGCAAGGCGGTTAAACTAGTTGATTTATTGATTAAGCTCAAGGAGTTAAAGGAGGAGAATCGAGCAAAGGCAAAGAAAAGATCATCGAGTAGCCGAGTTGGAACCATCTTACCCAACACAAGTAAGTCATTAAGTATATCTTTGGTATTGATTTAAAGGATCGTAATACCTATACCATTGTGTTTAATGAGATGAAATGTATACAAATGTATATATAAGTAGAGATGAAATTTGTCGAATGTAAAAAGGAAGTGAAGCCTATTGAGTGGCTGGTTTTCGGCACTAAGTGTGCGGGCGATAAGTGTTCACGGTCATGAGATTGGCACTAAGTGTGCGGGTTTAAATTGTACAGCACTAAGTGTGCGAGTTTAAAGTACATGGCACTAAGTGTGCGTGGTTGATTATTAAGCACTATGTGTGCGAACCCAATATATATTTTCTATAAATTATTTACATTAAGGGTGCGACCTTACCGAGTCGATTTTGGACAGCGGAAAAGGTAAGTGTGCGAACTTGAAATGCATGGCACTAAGTGTGCGAGTTTAAAGTACATGGCACTAAGTGTGCGTGGTTGATTATTAAGCACTATGTGTGCGAACCCAATATATATTTTCTATAAATTATTTACATTAAGGGTGCGACCTTACCGAGTCGATTTTGGACAGCGGAAAAGGTAAGTGTGCGAACTTGAAATGCATGGCACTAAGTGTGTGAGTTTAAAGTGCATGGCACTAAGTGTGCGCGGTTGATTATTAAGCACTATGTGTGCGAACCCAATATATATTTTCTATAAATTATTTACATGAAGGGTGCGACTTTACCGAGTCAATTTTGGACAGCGGAAAAGGTAAGTACCTTGAGTTCATGGCTAATATGCGCTATGTTTATATTTGGAGTTGAGCTTGGTAAGTTTTGAACCTATGTGACGATTATAGTTGAAGTCACGTACATAAGGTTCATTGTGGAATAGGTGAAAGTTCGTTTAATTGTATGATTATAACGAAAATAAAATGATGTATGAAAGGCCAATGTAGGACTTGGTATGAGATTGAACCATAAGGTTTAAGGAACTATGGTATAGTTTGGTATGGATGGAGTACTTAACCTCATTTCATTGTTTCCTGTTGTGATAATTTTATTAATGGATGGTTGTGGAATGCTTATGGCTTACTGAGTTATATACTCATTCGGTGTTTGCTTGTCACCTATTCTAGGTTTCTTGGGCTCGTCTCTTTTTGCGTGATCGTGCCGTCGTCGAAGTCATCACACCGGCTAGCAAGTTTTGGTACTTTCTTCTTAGTCGGCTTAGGAGAACATTTCGGCATGTATAGGCTATTATGTTGTGTTTGAACTTTGGTATGTAAACTTTTAGCCATGCGAAAATGGCATAAATGTTCGGTTGGGTTTGGTTTCATAACGTTAGGTCGTAAATCTTGATAATTCGACCTTTTTATGCCATATGTCATGGTTGATTATTTTGGTGTTAAAATTCATGATATGGCAATAGTGTAGTAGGGGGATGTTTGACAATGATTAGCCTTTGGCATGGCTAGTCATGATCATAATTTGTGATATGTATGACGAATTACTAGTTAGATCAAGGAGAAATCACGAAATGGGCATAGTTGCTTTCATAACAGATGCTGGCAGCAGCAGTGACGTGAGATTGAAAAATCACTAAAAATAATAGGAGTGGAATTAATTGATGAATAAATTATGTATTCGAAGCTCGATGAGTCGATTTTCATATAGAAGCAACGAAAAGATCATATGGACAGTATGTTAAGAGATATTCAGGTTCTCGTGAGACAGGGCCAGAACGGTTTCTGGATTCCCTGTTCCGACTTTGGAAATTCATTATAAATTAACCAGAGACAATTAGGAGTCATACCATATATGGATAGATTCCTCTCTGTGCAGGGAGATATCCAGGTCGTAATGCGCAAAGGTCAGTGTAGTCGATCCCTGTAACATGGGAGACTTTGACTAATAAACTGTACTAATTGGCCCAACCAAAAATTCTAGAAAAAATATATAGATGGGCATATGAGTCTAGTTTTAGGAAAAATCACGAAACTGATTTTCGAGTTGTGAAACTCAAGATATGATTTTTAAAGCGACTAGTACGCAGATTGGCAGTGTCTGAGAAATATTTTTATAAAGGGTTTAAAGTCTGTTAACACCTCGTGTTCGACTCCGGTGTCGGTCTCGGGTTCGGGGTGTTACACTTCATTATTATTCTCTTATGAGTTATGTTCTCGGGTTTCTGTTGTGAGATCGTATCTAGGGTTTTCTTATCATCCTCATTGTGTGGATTATCTGATATGGCTTATCTTTAAAGTGCATTCTTTGATCTGTGATGATTATATTTATTTGAAGGTATTTCTAGATTTGATAATAGGAATGTGGAAAATTCTAGTATCTAGATTTCTCTAATTTTCAGTGTAAAGAATTGTCATTGGCAAAGGCATAAATGATGGAAACTCAAGCTTGAAATGTGTAGTGGTTTTCTTTTCTCGGTTAAGCTTGACTAAGGTTAGTGAGTTTAATCGGAATATGTTTCTTTCCTTGAGCTAATATAGTTGTGAGATCTTTGATTTGCATGACAAGAGAATTATGAACGAGTGCATGTACTTGGGTTGTAGTAGTGGAAATCAACTCAGTTGTTTATATCAGCGCAAACTGATTTGTCGAGATGTGAATTGAGTTATATATATTTAAATGATTCTCTAGTATGGTGATGAATTTTTGTACAATCATGAGTATATAAATAGGTGGATAGTTGGAATAAAGAAACTATGTTCTCGAGAGTATAATACGGAACTATGCTTATTGGAATATTCTAACCGAATGATGTTGTTATGAGTTAAAGTTGTTCTGGTTAATGAGATTATCATGTTCGTGAAAGTTGAATGATCGATGCGAGTTAGCAAAGTTGGAAATAGTTGAAAGTATTATTAACTGAAGTTTTAGTGCTGAGTTTAGTCTGGATTAAGTAAAGAAGTTATGATTTTCAGTAATGTACTAGTGAACTGTTTGGAATATGTTTCATTAAGAGAATATAGAGAAAGCAGATATAATTACAGATGCTGAATGGAAAGATCTTTGCTTATTTTTGTGAGAATGGTTACTCGATTGATGTTATCTGATGATGGGAAAAAAATTCGCATGATTGTTTTACTATATATAGAGTTCCTATTTGATAGAGCAACTGAGTTATGTGTTCTGAATGTGTAATTCAAAATTTTGACAGTATTCTCCGGCACTGTGTTAAAATTCAAAGGCTATGGGAAAAAGATACGCGAGGCTGAAATCGATTTGTGACCTTGAGAAAATAGTGAAAGTGATTCATAAGATTTGGAAGCAACTTCTTCTAGTAAGATTTTCGAGGACAAAAAATGCTAAAGGGGGAGGCGGAGAGTTGTAACAGCTCGTTTTTAGGGTTAATCAGAACAGTGGTTTCAGGGCCACCAAATTCGATGAGTAGGTTTGTAAATATTATATTTAATATTTACGAGTTAATTGTGAGTTTAAAAAAGGTTTTTGATATTGTGATTTTTGTTTTATAAGTAATTTATTAAGTTCAAGTGGTATGACCCTAAGGTCAAGTAAGTTTAGAAAATGAGGTATTGAGACCTCGTTTCTATAAACCGAGTCGTAAATATTTTTATAAATATTTATGGAGTGGCAATAAGATGGTATTAAAGTTTCGTTGAAAATTTTTATCGTTTTGATAGTTAATTAAGCAAAAAGGACTAAATCGCGCAAAGCATAAAAGTTGTGTTCTATAAGTTAAAGATATTAAATGACTATGAAATTAAATAGTGGGAGTCCTTAAGTGGTAATTATTCCATAATTGTTGATAGTGGAATTCCATGGCTTGGTATAATGGAAATTATTAATGTATATTAAGGTTAAATATGGTATTTGGTAATTATAATAAAATAAAATAAAACCAAAGCCAAATTACATGCTATCATCTTCATCAATAGGCGAATGTGAGAAAGAAAATAATGTTCTCAAAGCTTTGAAGGTTCGGCCATGGTTGTTCATGCATGTAAGTCCATTTCGTCTCGGTTTTTAATAATTTTTACGTTTTAGAGATCGTTGCTTTGTGTTCTAGCTAGCCCGTACCTCCGATTTCAAAATTGTTAAAGTATTTGGATGATGCCATTGTTGAATATTTGAGTATCTTGATATTTAATGATAGAAAATAAATATTTGATGGTAGATTATTGAGTTTTGTTAAGTGAATTTTAGCAAAAATGCCAATTTTGGATTAAATTGTGAAATATAATAAATTGTGTAGTAAAAGTGTGAATAAATGAAAAATATGGGCTGATATGAGCATGTATGAAATTTGGATAGCTTGGGCTTTGATGAAATTGACTAAATTCGCATTTTACGAGCTTAGGGACTAATTTTTAAAAAGGTAAAAAATATACGAGTAAAATAGTAATTTTACCAAAATATGAAATTGAGTTAAAATTAATAGAATATGAATTGAAATAGCTGAATTTGATTGATTAGATCAAGTTAAGCCTCGTATGAGTCTATATTGAGGGAAAAATAGAGTTTCAGACTAGTCGATCCATTTCAACGTTTTGACGATCAAGGTAAGTTCGTATGTATTAAGCATTGTTAAATTTATGCTTTTAATGCTTGATATTGTATAAATTGTCTATACGTGATTATTGTTATGATTAATGACTTATCGGCTAAAATGACACTTAGTGTGCGGTTCAAAATAACTTCGGCTAAAAGTGGCACTTGGTGTGCAATTTGAGATAGCTTCGACTATATATATATAAATGGCACTTAGTGTGCAAAGTATCGAGAATGACACTTAGTGTGCGAAACATCCAGAATAGCACTTAGCGTGCGAGGTATCGAGTATGGTACATATGGTGCGAGACATCGAAGATGCAACGGCATTATGTATATGTATGAAATGGTAAGGATCGGTACAGGTATGTACAGAAACTCAACTTAATATGAAATCCATGAATGGTAAGTCCATGAGCATTGTGAAATGATGTTGTGTTAATTTGGTGAATAACGATATATGTTTATAAATGTATGGATTTCTAATTGAAAGAAAGGAAGGTGTGTTAAATTTAGTTATTATCATTTTCTTACTAAAACAGTTTTGGACAGCAGTAGTAGTCCGACTTTAAAAATACAC
Source organism: Gossypium hirsutum (assembly GCF_007990345.1). Classification (NCBI taxonomy): domain Eukaryota; kingdom Viridiplantae; phylum Streptophyta; class Magnoliopsida; order Malvales; family Malvaceae; genus Gossypium; species Gossypium hirsutum. The sequence goes on from NC_053427.1 coordinate 50,240,490, forward strand.
AAAAAATAGTAGAAAGTGAGTTAGAGATTGAATAAAATATAGAATTGAATCTTATTGAGTCTAGTCTCTTATAAAAGAAACGTTGTAAGAAAAATAATTTCATATTATGAGATATTTGAAGTTGTGTGAGGCAGAGTCAGAACGATTTCGAAATCCCCTGCTCTGATTTGAGAAAATCATTAAAAATTGTACAAAAATAGTTATGAGTTATAATTTATATGCCTATAATTCTTAATGAGTATATTTTTGATAAACATATACGGGAACATCATCCAAGTCTCGTATTATGAGATAATTAATTTTTAGTGAAGAAAGGTTGAAGCTGTCGGGCAGCGAAACAGGAGTGATTTTGAAGAATAAACTGTACTTATTGGCTGAACCAAAAATTCTAAAATTTTATGGTAAGAATATATGTGAGTCTAGTTTCAAGGAAAATTAGCGGAACTTAATTTGGAGTTTCGTAGCTCCAGATATAAATAAATTAGTGACTGTGACTCGAGAAAATAGCTTGACCTGAACATAAGTAAAAATGAAAATATGGTTGTATTACCTTGAGAAGTAAGTTAATGAATTGCTTATTATTTTCATATGAACTTACTAAGCTTTATAGCTTACTCCCCTTCCTTTTCATCTCTTATAGGTTTATTTAGCTAGCTCGGGTCAGAGATCACCGGAGATTCAATCATACTATCAAGCTACCATTTTTGGTATAAGTATTCAAATACTCAAGTCTATGGCATGTATAGGGGCTTTATCTTTTGTAATTATGTCATTACTAATGTGGCCAAATGTATTGGCCTATAATGGTTATAGTCCAATTTGTGTATAGCCATGAATGGTGGCTTATGTTGATTATATGATTATGCATGTGCCTATATCATGGAGATGAGGCTTGTGATTGTGTGTATGTAATGACTTATATTGTTGGTGGTGAATGCTTGATGGTTTAATTAAGATGAGATGATGTGTTGATAACTAAGGCTTAAATGTGTGATATGGGAGTAATCTTATAAACTTTGATGCATGAGAATTAGTAAATTTGAGCTTGACTAAGAATGATGTTTTAAGTATGTAAAATATGATATGAGGTTATCATGATCTTGTATTGTTTGTGGATAATTGAATGTTCAAATGTGCCATGTTAATGGTCAATAAAAGTAAGCATGTGAGTTTGTTATTGAGGGTGGCAATTGGCTTGGAAAATAGCCTAAAAATTTTCCACATGGGTCGTGTGTCCCCTGCATCATGTACTTTAGTTTCGAATTGGCCACACGAGCTATGACACAACCATGTGTCTCAGCTGTGTGAGGGACACTGCCTGGAGGCACGGGCATGTGCCCTTATTTTTGTGATGATGTCATAAACAGAAAGTTACATGGGCTGAGGACACGGGCGTGTCCCGAGCCACAAGGGCGTGTCCCGAGCCACACGAGCATGTGACCCTGTTTCATAATGAAATTTTCTAAGTTTTCCAAAAGTTTCTAAAGTTCTCGGTTTAGTCCCGAACCACTCTCGATGTATGTTTTCGGCCTCATGGGCCTGTATAAGGGATGTTATGCATGTGTATGAAAAGTTTTAATTTGGATGAAATTTTTTTGCTTGGTTTTGTATGAATGTTTTGATGTAAGTTCGGTAATGCCTCGAACCCTGTTCCGGCGTTAGATACGGGTAAAGGGTGTTACACAAACCCTAAATAGAGGCGCCCTAGTGTTTCTAGTAACAGTGCAAGAAGTGATACCAGTTTGGGTTGGGAAAACCAAGTGTAAGGGATTAAGGAAGCCGGGTAGAATAATGAGGGTGAGATGGGTTTGGGCTTGCGGCCCATGGGACAAGTGGCTAAGGACATAGGCAAAAGGCAGGCTAAATCAGGTGGTCCAAGAGATAATAGGACTTGGCTTAATATCGTTGGGTCTACTACCATGGGCATTCTTAATGGTAAAATTGATGGGTTGTATGAGAATTATAATGAACCAAAAATGACAGTGATTGATTTGAATGCCATTAAACAATTGGGGAATTTATTTAATGACCCCCCATAGTCCTCTAATTTATCAGATGGCCCCTTTATGTCTACTACGTATTTCAATCCTACTTTCGAAGAATCAGAAGGAATGGTGATGGCTTTAGATGGAAATGTTCTTGATTCAAGGAAGTATTCGGTAATCGTTTTCAAAGAAAATTCTAATCCCAATAAAGGAAAAATATTAGGGAATGGTGAAAATGATAGTATTGGAAAAAGAGTTTTACACCCAAAGTGCGAGGTTTAGGTATTAAAGGTGGATCGAGCCATAGCGATAAAATTTAATTGAACTATTTGAAATCATGGGGATAGCTTTAAATTAGTTGGCACTGCCTGTATTCCTCTATCTGATTCTATGAATTCTTTGGTTGAGTTAGTTAGTAAAGAAGTAGAGGGTTCGAAGGGTTTGCAGGATTTAGAGTCGGGGGACTCTAAGCAGTAAAGTAGGTTTTTTTTCCTCTATTATTTTTTTTATAAATTTGACAGTTTTCTCTTGGAATTGCTAGGGATGTGTCAGTCCAAAATTTCTCTACGTCTTTCATGAATACAATAGAGAGCACAAACCCGAAATTGTTAGTTTGCTGGAAACAAGGGTAAGTGGTTTTAAAGTTGATAAATTTATTGCTAACTTGGGTTTTCAATTTTCACATAAGGTGGAGGCTATTAGTTTTTCTGGAGGCATTTGGGTGGGTTGAAAGGCCCATTTTCTATTGAAATTCTTCGCAGTAACCCTCAATTCATCTATATTTGAGTTATCAGGACTAGTTGTGTATTGCCTGTTCATATTGCTTTTGCTGAAGAAAGCCTAGATAGGAAAAAGAGGAAGAAACTTTGGGAAAGTCTTACTTCCATTATTCTGAACGATAATACCTCGTGGATGGAAATTGGTGATTTTGATGTTATGCTTCTTTTAGTGATAAGAAATGAGGGAATATAGTTGGGAAATGTTGTCATCTATTTAATGATTTTCTTAAGAAGTCTTTTCTGTAGGATTTAGGTTTCAGAGGGACTTATTTCACTTGGCATCGAGGTGAGCTTTATAAAAGGCTTGATAGGGCAATTGGTAATGATGCTTAGCTGAAATCTTTTTCATACTGCTCTGTCACTCACCTTCCGAAGGTCAAGTCAGATCATAGACCTTTGCTTCTATCTCTTAAGCCGGAGGTTAATTTGCCTAAAGGTTCAAATTCCTAGTTGGTTGGATTTAACACCCTAAATTTTTAGATTTTATCAAGGAAAAGTGGTGTTTCAAAGGTAATATAGCTGAATCTTTAAACTTTTTTACTGACAACATTAAAAATTGGAATCATTCTGTGTATGTTCTTTTTGGGACCCATAAGAAGAAGTTGATGCAGAGATTGTCTAATGTTCAAAGGGCCTTAGAAAGTTTTGATTCTATGCATTTAAGTATTCTGGAATCTTAGATGCGAGAGGAGTTGGAATGTGTCCACCATGAAGAACTATTATGGAAGCAAAAAGCTAGGAGTGATTAGTTGCAATTTAGGGATTGGAACACTAGATTTTCCATTCTCGTACAATTCAGAGATCACAAGAAAAACATAGCTTTGAAGAATGAAGAGGGTGTTTGGATCTTTTAGGATGAGGTTCTTCAGTCTGAGGCAATTAAATTCTTTCAGAAATCGTATAGTGAGTCTCCGGAATGCTCGAGAGCCTTACTCACTAGATTGCTTCCTAAAATTGATTCTAATGATGACGTATTCTTGAGTAAAGTAGTGTCGAATGAAGTGATGGTTAACATGGCTCTATAGAAAACGCTTGGAAGTGATATTATCATGCATTTTTTTCAGAGTCAATTGCAGCAAATCGATGGGGCTATCTGCGAGTGGGTCAGAAAAATTTTTTATGGTCAAGCTATCGAAAGGGAGCTTAATAATACTTTACTTGTGCTTATCCCTAAGGTTTATAATCTTGAGAGCTTTACACAGTTTCGCCCTATAAGCTTGTGTTTAGTTCTCTACAAATTGGTCTTGAAGATTATTGCAAATAGATTTAAAGTGGTTTTTCCTAGAATCATTGAGCTAGAACAAGTCGGCTTTATTGTTGGAAGGAACATCACAAATAATATCATAGTGGCCCTATAAGTTATCCATTCAATACGTAGAAAATACAAAAAAATGGATGGCCATTCAGATTGATTGGAAAATGCCTACGACCGAGTGAGTTGGGAATTCATAGATGCCTCCCTTCAAGCAGTAAAAATTCCAGATTTCCTTCAAAATGTCATTATGTTCGCTATCACCAATTTCACTATCCAGATCTTATGGAATTGAGTGCCTACTCAGAAATTTAGTCCAGTTAGAGGCATTAGGCAGGGGTGTTCTCTGTCCCCTTACCTTTTTGTTCTATGCATGGAATGATTGGGTCACAGTATTTGTCGAAACTATTTTTTTATTTTGGAAAAAATGGGGATCGAATTTTAAACGAGGTGCGGAGTCGCCACCAATCCTTTTTTTGTTTTGGTGTGATTGGATCACCTAATAAAACATTTTATTGTATTAAAAAAAATCAATTTTGGCCTACAAAATTCGAGAAAATGGGTTCGGGAGTCAGTATCAGGTGTTAGTAATAAAATACAAGCAAAAACCAAAAATAATCAGAACACAAATATGGGCAACTACTAAGGCTTAACACAACTCTACCTAAGGATAGCTCTTAAGGTTCACTATATGTGGTTCGGTTCTAAAGAGAAGGTACCTAAACCAGCAGATTCCTCAATCCTCACCCATTATAGGCTCATATGGATCGAGTTCGGTTCAGGGGAATACATTTCCCTATGACTATGCGGAGATGAAAATCTCACGAAATCATAGGTACAGATGTATCCCGGAAGCAATCCACTAGCCCATGCGGAGGTGAAAACCTCACGAAAGCATAGTTTCTTACTCCCACTTAAAGGTATAACCACAACAGTCATGCAATGCAATGCAATATTATTCTACAAGGCCCAAACCATAACAATCATACCAACAAACGCAATCAAAAGGATCATGATTTTCAAAACAAATTTTCGATTCTTTGACAAAAGGACAACAAATAATCAATTCAGAGTCGCCAAGATGTCGAAACTATTTTTTTATTTTGGAAAAAATGGGGATCGACTTTTAAACGAGTTGCGGAGTCGCCACCAATCCTTTTTTTTTGTTTAGGTGTGATCGGATCACCTAATAAAACATGTTATTGTATTAAAAAAAATAAATTTTGGCCTACGAAATTCGAGAAAACGGGTTCGGGAGTCGGTTACGTACGAGGAAGGATTAGAACTCCCGTTGCGCCCAAAATTGGTACCAAATTAATTAAATAATGTCCTTATGTCTAAATTATTTTTTTTTGAAATACGATTTCTTTTAAAACATTTGAATGACTCAAACCGGATGTCAAGATTCTCTTGATTTAAAGGAATATAGCATCACATCCAGCACGATAGGACACGATCCTTTATACCTTCGAAACCACGATTAATCCTTGACTTCCAAAATCTTATACGTTGAAAATTACAAAAGGATGCCCAATTATTTAGTCCAACGAAAAGCCGAAACCCAGCACGGTAGGGCACAATTTCTTGAATTTCCAAACATTGAACATTGCCTTGTTTTAGAATTTAGAAAATACGGATGAAATTTCAAAGAAATATTAAATTATTTTGGACAAATGAAAAATTGAAACCCAGCACGGTAGGGCACGATTCCTCAAGTTCCCAAACATCAATCATTACCTTTGTTTTAGTAAATTTTCAAATAAACAATTGTAGAACTAGCTCAAAACGCATTAATTTGACTTGAAATAAAATGGAATAATTAATTTGGGATTAATAAGTTGAAAATTTCAATCGTAATATGATAGTGAATGAGAGGTGAAATTATAAGCATGTGACAACATACATGAATAATGTACTATACTTCACGAAGGATAATAGCATAAACATAAAAAAGAATTAATAAATACACCAAAAACATATCAAAGAAACACATCAAAACAAACTACAGTAAGCTTTCAAACATAAAATAATAAAATTAAGAAAGTAACACCAAAAACTAATTAACAACATGAAATAATAACATATAAAACAATATGAAATCTATAGAACACACATGATATACAAAACAGTATAGACACTAGGAACTAATACGATGCGAAACGATAAAAAATATATATAGAAAATTATAAGTGAATAACACATGCAAAATTTGAAATAGTTTATATATATAAAAAACTAAGTATATACATAACTTATTATTAAAATAGATATTATAAAAGAGAAAATTTGAGTCAAATAATGTACAAAATATTTTTAAAATGAAATATCTATTTAAAGTTGACCATATACATATAATAAGAAAAATTTTAAAAACATATAAAATATGAAAGGTTTTTAAATAACAAAAAAAAGTATGATAAAATATATTTTATATACATAAGGTTTTAATATATATATAAATAGGTTGAAAAGAAATTATGCATGTAAAGTAACATAGAATTAATAATATATATAGAATAAAAACTAAATTTATCATGAACTATATATGTATAATAGTATACAAGACATTTGAATGAAATTTTAGACAAAATCTTTAAAACCATACGATATAAAAAGCTTTAAAATAAAGATTTTATATAAAAAAGGGGTAAAATCATCATGATAACTCAAAAAAGTACATATATACATGTATAAAGAATAAGTATTAAGTGAATAAAAAAATAATAATGAATTATACTAATCAAAAGGACTCAATTGAAATAGAATTAAACTAAAAGGATATTTAATAAATAAAATAAACTGCTGAAATTAAAAGAAAGACTAAAGCGCAATGCGCTCCAATGCTCAGGGATCAAAACTGGAAATATACCAGCTCCCAAAGCGCTGCGTTTAGGCGCGGGTTAACTTGCAATAACGCGCAAATCTCAGGGAAAAATTAAAAAAATAAAGAAAATGCACAGAGGGCCCAATCAAATACCAGCGCGAAAGAGAGGGATCAAACACGCAATTAGCCCTCAAAGACCAAATCACGCGGATCCCCATGGGCATCGGGTCGGGTCGCATGGGCAAGGCCTATACGGCACCATTTTGGAGCCATTGGGATAGACCCTAAACGGTGTCGTTTTATGCTCTATACAAAACCAGGTTAAGAAACCCTAAAACCTTTTATTTAGCCACTTAAAAAAATGTCAAAAATAAAAAAACAAAAGCCTCTTCCCCTATTCATTCGGCCGAACCAAAAAATGCAGCCCTAGCCTTTTCGTTTCATCTCTTTCAGCCGAATCAGATGGTCCTTCGCCCATCAGCCATTTCGCCTCCATATTTCGGTGGATCGCACTATATGAAAGCACAATCTACCTTATTCGAAGACGAACCCGAAGGTTTCTCTGTTCTTAAGCCACGGAATCCTCACTTAAACTTTGATTGCTATGAAGCAAGCAAGGATCCGAAAGTGACAATACCAAGATAAGTCCCTTCCTTTTTTATTATTCTTTTTTATACTGTAAATAAAAATCAAGAAGAACAAAGAAATGAAATTGAAAGAAATGCCAAGTCTAAGAATCACCTTTCCCAAATTGACTTCTAAAATGCCTTTTTTCTTTTGTTTTTAGTATCCGTGTGTCCAGAAGAAAAACTTACAATCAAAAAAATAAAAAGGGCTTTATAGCTGAATGATGAAAACAAAAAAAAAATAGAATCTTTTACCCATTTTTTCCTCGTTTTGCTGTGGTGTTTGTCCCTTTTTGCAGGTATGTGGTGTGTGTGGCATGTGTACGGAGGCTGTGCGCTGGCGTATGGAGGCGCAATGGAGGCTGTACATAGGGAAGCCAACTGCGGCACGAGGGAAACCCTAGGTTTCTGGCTGCAAATGTTTTAGTTTCGGGCCATTGTATTGGGCTAGGTTTTAGGTTTGGGTCACATTTGTTGTTGGGCTATGGACTTTGGACTTGGACTTAATTATTTGTTAGTTTGGTTTATTATTGTTTTGTATTTTGGTTTTGGTGTGAACCCGGGCAAATTGACCTGTTTACAGTATTTGTTTGGTTATAAGCTCTAGCCTTTGGTCTCCCATTCGCTTATCCAAGTTAGGTTTGACTCTTTCTCACTTAGCTTTTGCATATGATCTTGTTATCTTTGGGAAAAAAGATATGAGTCAAGCTAGATTAATTAAAGATTTACTGAGTAATTTCTGTGGCTATTTTAGGCATCGGTCAATGCACATAAGTCGAACATTTTCTTCTCCAAAGGCGTGAATGAAGATTTGGTAGGACAACTTTGTGGTATGCTTGGTTTCCTAAAGGTTCACAATTTAGGATTGTACTTGGGAAATTTAGGATTGTACTTGGGAATCCCTCTTCTCGACGAAAGGGTTACCATTAGTTTCTTGAAGTTTGTGGTGGAAAAAGTAAAATCGAGGCTTCAAAAGTGGGATGCAAGGCAACTATCTCTAGCTGGCAGAGTTACTTTATCTCAATCGATTTTTCTTACAATCCTTAGCTACTTCATGTAGTCTTTGAGGATTCCCAAAGGAATACATGACGAAATTGAGAGTGTTATTAGACAGTTTATATGGGGGTCGGTTGAAGTAAGTAAAATGATAAGTGTTAAAAGTAACATGTTTTAATCTTATTCCTAATGCGTGTTTAGGTGATTATTTGATGATAATGGTGAATTTTATTGTCCTAATCCTTTAAATTCATATTTTTATACTTAGGAGAGTATTTAGGAGAAAAATGAGAGAAAAACGAGCAAAAACTGGAAAATCAGAGTAAGGTATAGGAGCCACACGGGTTGACCCCTTCCACACGGCCATATGAGCCACACAGCCTACCACACAGCTATGTGACTGACTGTGTCAATTTCACGAATTGGCACTCTAAACTGTAGTAAAATACGATTTTTAAGTTTTTTTTTGGAATTCTAAGGCGTATATATGACAAAAATAAGAAGATAGGATTGAGCCGTCATATAATATTGAAGAAAACAGCTCGAAAAACACCATTGAAGCTAATTTTGAATTAGATTTTCCTCAAGATTGAATATTCGCATTTGATTTCTTATAAATCCATCATGAGTTTCTTTGGTTCTTTCGGCTATATTGTATTTTGGATGCTTTTATTTTTCAAGCATGAACCAATTTTCTAAATACCTAGGGGAGATGAACTATATGATTAATTTTGTCGTTTGCTTTTTATTTTACGCAATAAATACTTAGATCTTATTCTCAATTATGTGTGCTTAATTCTTGATTTGATATTTCTAGATTATTGATCCATGTTTGATGTGCTTAAATCAGAGGAGAAATAGACTTGTTTAAGAGTACATCTTGCATAATTGAGTGAAGTTGCATGCAATCCTAGAAATAGGACGACATAAATATATCATATTAGAGTCAAATCTAATAGAGGAATCCATAGATTGAGTTAATGCGATAATTGTAATGCCCCAAAATTTGAACCTTTGCTTGTTAAAATTTGTCAATAAATTAAGTATCTGCTTCAGTGGTTTACTGCCTTAATTGTTCATCAAGGGTTCAAGTTCTATTTTTGGAAAATTTTTCTATTTGTTTTGACTTAATCTTCATCTTTAAGCTTTCGATTTAAATTCAATTCTGTGTCAAATTGTGTCAAGAATGAGCTTGCTAGTTCAATGGTTAAGCTTTTGCATACCTTTGGGGGTCTTGTGTTCGAGTCTTTGTGTAAGTGTTAAGGAAATATTTTTATGTCCTTTTGTAAATTAACTTTATTTTTTTAAAAAAAAATTAATGTTTTATTTTTTTAATTTTTTCTTATCCTCATCTTTTCCACATTTTCCCCCAAAATGTTTCTCCTCTTCTGTTCTTTCTTTTCTTTTAGTTTTTTTTTCTCTTCTTCGTTGTAACACCCCGAACCCGAAACCGACACCGGAGTCGAACACGAGGTGTTAACTGACTTTAACCACTTATAAAATTTATTTTCCAGACACTGCCCAATCTGTGTACTAGTCGTTTTAAAAATCATATCTTGAGTTTCGTAACTCGAAAATCAGTTTCGTAATTTTTCCCAGAAACTAGACTCATGTGCCCATCTATGTATTTTTTTCTAGAATTTTTGGTCGGGCCAATTAGTACAGTTTATTAGTCAAAATCTCCCATGTTGCAGGGGTCGACTACACTGACCTTTGCCCATTACGACTTGGATATCTCCCTGCATGGGGCTTCAATACTGATGCCGTTTGTTTCTATGAAAACTAGACTCAGACAGGAATCTATACATATATGGTACGACCCCTAATTATCTCTGGTTAATTTATAATGAATTTCCAAAGTCGGAGCAGGGAATCCAGAAACCGTTCTGGCCCTGTCCCACAAAAATCTGATTATCTCTTAATATACTGCCCATATGATCTTTTCGTTACTTCCTCATGAAAACAGACTCATCGAGCTTCGATTACATAATTTATTCATCAATTAATTCCACTCCTACTATTTTTAGTGATTTTTCAATCTCATGACACTGCTGCTGCCAGCATCTGTTACGAAAGTAACTAGGTCCATTTCATGCCTACCCTTGATCCAACTCAATCGAACATTCGTGCCATTTTCGCATGGCTTAAAGTTTACATGCCAAAGTTCAAACACAACGTAATAGCTTATACATGCCAAAATGTTCTTCTAAGCCAACTAAGAAGAAAGTACCAAAACTTGCTATCCGGTGTGATGACTTCGATGACGGCCCGATCACGCAAAAAGAGATGTGTCCAAGAAACCTAGAATAGGTGACAAGGAAACACCGAGTGAGTTTATAACTCAGTAAGTCATAAGCTATGCACTACCATCCATCAATAACATTATCACAAGAGAAAACAAAATGGAACGAGGCTAATTACTCCATCCATTCCGAACCATACCATAGTTCCTCCAACCTATCGATTCAATTTCATATCAATTCATGCATTCACATTCCATATACTCATCAATAGGACATTGAAGCATTTTCATAAATCAATTTATTTTCGTTACAATCAAACGACTAAACGGCCTTTCACCCATCCTACGATAAATTTTATGTACGTGACTTCAAGTATAGTTGTCACATAGGTTCAAACTTACCGAGCTCAACACCAAGTATAAGCATAGCACCTATTAGCCATGTACTCAAGACACTTACCCGATCCGCTGTCCGAGATCGACTCAATAGTGTCGCACACATAGTGTCCATAATGATTCACGAATGCATATTGAGTCCGCACACTCAGTGCTATATAATCAACTCGCACACTTAGTGCTACGTAATCAAATCGCACACTTAGTGCTACATAGTCAAACTCGCACACTTAGTGCCGCATGGTCAATTCGCACACTTAGTGCATCATATTCATTTCGCACACTTAGTGCAACATAGTCAAATCGCACACTCAGTGCTGTACAATTTAATCCCGCGCACTTAGCGCCAATCTCATGGTCATAAATGGTTATACCCGCACGTTTAGTGCCGAGATCAACAACTCAGTACATCTTACCTCTTTTCTTTTCATTCAACAATTTCATCATCACATACGTACATGCATATATATATATGTATATTTATTCATTCCATTCAGCATCAATACATAAACATTATGACCATTTGAAATAATACCAACTACATGCTTAATGACTTACCTTGTGTTGGGTAAGACGGTTCCAACTCGACTACTCAGTGATCTTTTCTTTGCCTTTATCGGATCTAGTTCCCTTTTGCTCTTGAGCTTAAGTTCAACAAAATTTAAAATAGTCATTAATCGACTATTCAAGTATTACTTTCAGAATAATATATATATTGATTTGACCTTCACACACATAGATTATAGTAAGCTTTATAATAGTCAATAAATAACTCATTGGCAAATTTTCATTAATGTTTACAACAAAATCACATATTCACTACGAGCTGTTTTCCTGAGCAGTAGTCGCTAAATTGTTTATAACTGGAGCTACAAAACTCCAAATCACTAGCCGTTAATTTTCCCTGAATATAGACTCATATATCTTCCATCCATAAAATTTTCAGAATTTTTGGCTTGGCTAATCAATACCAGATTTTTCTTAAAGTTTCCCCTGTTTCACTGTTTGACTATTCTGACCACTCTTCACTACGAATCAAATTTCTCATTTTACAGAATTCAAAATGTGTTGTATTTGATCTCATTTGAAACTAGACTCATTAAGGAGTCTAAGCATATAAATTTTATCTTATAATCATTTTTGTACAATTTATAATGATTTCCTAAAAACAGAACAGGGAATCTAGTAGTCATTTTGACTCAGCCCCACAATACTTCAAATATCTCAAGATCGGTAACTCTTTTGTTTTTATAGTTTCTTTTGTAAGAAAATAGACTCTTCAAGATTTAATGGCATAATTCACTCAGCTTCTAATTCAACTCCTACAAATTATGGCGATTTTCCAAAATCACCTTACTGCTGCTGTCCCCAAACAGATTATTACCAAATCAAATACTAACATTAGCATTTCACCTTAATAGCTAGCTTACCAAGCCTTAATTTAACATATTAATATTTAACATATCTTTCACTTTTCATCAACAACTATCAAAAAGCTCAAGCACTCATCAATGGCAAAACACAAAATCATCATCAATCCACAAAATTGAACCATGGGTTTTTAGAACTCAAGTCAACTACTAAAACATGCATGCATCTCAAGAACAACATCAAACATACCTTAGTCTAGCAAACCACCATAGCCGATTTTCTCAAGCTCTTCCCCTTCCTTTCTTTCCTCTATTCGGCCAAAGGTGTTCAAGAATGAACACATTTTTTTTTGTTTTCTTTCCTCAACTCACGGCAACAAGGGGGGGTATGGATGAGACCATTTTTTTTTCATCACCCTTCCTTTTCATTGTTTAATTACCATGCTCTTTATTTTATTTTTCTTAGCATACATCACTAGCATAACATGTTGGTGACATGTTTCCACCCATAGCATGGCCAGCCACTATGCTTTAATTTGGCTAATTTGACATGCAAGGACAAACACTTTCCCACATATATTAATGGGCCACTTGAACACTTGCCTAGCATATTTCTAAATTGTCTCACATAAGTCCCTACTAATAAATTCCACATACACTGACCAAATTAAAGTATGGAACTATCACACAAGCATTTACGCACATCATAAACACAGAATATAATCTTTAATTATTTATAAGACTCGGTTTTGTGGTCCCGAAACCACTTCCCGACTAGGGTCAATTTTGGGCTGTCACAACTCTCCCCCACTTAAGAAATTTTCGTCCCCGAAAATCTTACTGGTAAATAGGTTTGGATATCGTTCTTTCATCGAGCTCTCAGTTTCCCAAGTAGCTTCCTCGATCCCGTGTTTGAGCCATAACACCTTTACTAGCGGAACTCTTTTGTTTCGTAACTCCTTCACTTCACGAGCTAGGATACGCATCGGTTCTTCTTCATAACTCATATCGGCTTGAATTTCAACCTCTGATGGGCTAATTATGTGCGATGGATCAGATCTATAGCGTCGAAGCATCGAAACATGAAAGACGTCATGGATCTTTTCAAGCTCAGGGGGCAAAATCAATCTATACGCAACTGGCCCCACTCGTTCGGAGATTTCGTACGGCCCAATGAATCTCGGGCTCAACTTGCCCTTACGGCCAAACCTAAGTACCTTTTTCCAAGGCGAAACTTTAAGAAACACTTTATCTCCCACCTGATATTCAATGTCTTTTCGTTTCAAATCCGCATACGATTTCTGACGATCTGTGGCTGCTTTCAGACTTTCACGGATTACCTTTACTTTCTGTTCGGCATCTTTAATCAAATCAACTCCGAAAATTTTACTTTCACCGAGCTCGGTCCAAAACAATGGTGTACGGCATTTACGACCGTACAAAGCCTCGTAAGGTGCCATCTTAATACTTGATTGAAAACTATTGTTGTAAGCGAATTCAATCAAAGGTACATACCGTTCCCATGAACCACTAAACTCAAGGATGCAGCATCTCAGCATATCCTCGAGTATCTGAATTATCCGCTCGGATTGACCATCGGTTTGGGGATGCAAAGCGGTGCTAAAATGCAGCTTGGTACCCAAAGCTTCTTGCAATTTCTTCCAAAATCGCGAGGTGAATCTCGGATCTCTATCCGACACGATAGAAATAGGTACTCCATGTAATCTCACAATCTAAGAAACATACAATTCGGCTAGTTTATCCAATGAAAAATTCGTACGCACGGGGATAAAGTGAGCCGACTTAGTCAGCCTATCAACAACAACCCAAATCGCATCCTTCTTACTTGCGGACAATGGCAGTCCGGACACAAAGTCCATTGTGACTCGGTCCCATTTCCACTCGGGTATCATGATCGGCTGAAGTAACCCTGAAGGCACTTGATGTTCCGCTTTCACTTGTTGACATATTAAACATCTCGAAACAAAGTCGGAGATGTCTCGTTTCATACCATGCCACCAAAACCGACGTTTCAAGTCGTTGTACATTTTCGTGCTCCCCGGGTGAATTGACATTCGGCTACAATGGGCTTCGTTCAGAATCATCGGAATGAGTTCCGAATTCCTTGGAACACACAAACGACTTCTAAACCTCAAACAACCATCATCATCAATCTGAAACTCCGATTCCTTGTTCGGAACACACTCAGCTCGTTTTGCAACCAATTCATCATCGACTTCCTGAGCTTCAAGAATTTGATGAGTCAATAATGGTTTGGCTTTTAATTCAGCTACTAACACATTGTCAGGTAGAACAGACAAGTGTACATTCATCGCTCGCAAAGCAAACAATGATTTCCGGCTTAAGGCGTCCGCAACCACATTAGCCTTTCCCGGGTGGTAATCAATGACAAGCTCGTAATCTTTCAACAACTCAAGCCAACGTCTTTGTCGCAGATTCAAGTCTCGTTGAGTCATCAAATATTTGAGACTTTTGTGATCCGAAAACACATGGCACTTCTCACCAAACAAATAATGTCGCCATATTTTCAATGCAAACACAATGGCGGCTAGTTCGAGATCATGGGTCGGATAATTTCTCTCGTGTGGCTTCAATTGTCTTGACGCATAGGCCACAACTCGACCTTCTTGCATCAATACGCAACCCAACCCAAGTAGGGATGCGTCACTATAAATGACAAACTCTTTACCCGATTCGGGTTGCACCAAAATTGGAGCTTCAGTCAAATGAGTTTTCAGTTGATCGAAGCTTTTCTGACATTTCTCCGTCCATTCGAACTTAACATCCTTTTGAAGTAGCTTCGTCATTGGTGTGGCTATCATCGAGAAACCTTTGACAAATCGTCGGTAATAACCGGCGAGCCCTAGAAAGCTCCGGACTTCGGTAACATTTCTCGGAGGCTTCCAGTTAAGTATGGCTGAAATTTTGCTCGGGTCAACTCGAATACCCGATGCGGATACCACATGACCCAAGAAGCTAACCTCTCTTAACCAGAACTCACACTTACTGAACTTAGCATATAACTACTTATCCCGCAAAATTTGCAACACTTGCCTCAGATGCTCAGCATGTTCGGTCTCATCTCTTGAATAGACCAAGATGTCATCAATAAACACAACTACGAACCGATCCAAATACGACCTGAAGATCCGATTCATCAAATCCATAAACACCGCAGGGGCATTAGTGAGCCCGAACGGCATCATTAAGAACTCGTAGTGACCGTACCTCGTTCTGAAAGCAGTTTTGGGTACGTCTGAATCTCGAATCTGCAACTGATAATAACCCGATCTCAAATCTATCTTTGAAAACACCGATGCTCCCTTTAATTGATCGAACAAATCATCAATACGCGGTAACGGATACTTATTCTTTATCGTCACTTTATTCAGTTGACGATAGTCAATGCACAACCTCATGGTTCCGTCCTTCTTTTTCACGAACAATACTGGTGCACCCCAAGGTGAGAAACTCGGTCGAGCGAAACCTCTATCCGTCAATTCTTGCAACTGAGCTTTCAACTCTTTTAACTCGGTTAGTGCCATACGATACGGAGCGATCGAAATTGGCGTAGTTCCAGGTATAAGCTCAATACCAAACTCTACCTCCCGAACAGGTGGCAAACCCGGTAACTCTTCAGGAAAAACATCCGGGTATTCACAAACCACCGGCACCGATTCGGGTTTCTTTTCTAACTCCTTGTCATCAAGTACATACGCGAGGTATGCTTCGCACCCTTTCCTTACATATTTCTGGGCCAACATTGCTGATATTACAGCTGGCAACCCCCTTAAGTCCGCAGACTCAACTCGGATTATTTCGTTATTTGCGCACCTCAAATCGATAGTCTTGCTTTTGCAATTCACAACCGCATCATGCGCGGTTAACCAATCCAAACCAAGAATAACATCAAACTCGTCGAACGGCAAAAGCATCAAATCGGCCGGAAAACAGGATTCTCGGATTATTAGAGGGCATCTCTTACACACTTTATCAACAAGTACGCATTGACCCAAAGGGTTTGATACTCGAATTACGAGCTCAGTAGACTCAACAGGTAGAGTCTTACTGGTTGCTAAGGTTTCGCATACATATGAATGAGTAGAACCAGGGTCAATCAATGCAATCACATTAGTATCAAAGAGAGTGAAGGTACCAGTGATGACGTCGGGGGAGGATGCCTCCTCTCGTGCGCGAATGGCATATGCTCTAGCAGGAGTACGGTTCTCGGCTCGATCGGCCGTATCAGAGGCCCCCCTCTGACTACCACCCCTGCCTCCTAAAATTCTCGGTGGTCTACCTCTAGATGTCACTCCACTAGGTCTTGCACCTTGAATCTTATTCTTCTCATCCAGCTCCGTGCAATCTCTAATGAAGTGGTCCTTCGAACCGCATCCGTAACAGGCCCTGCTAGTAGACTTGCCCCAACATTCACCTAGGTGTCGTCTTCCACATTGGGGACATTCAGGTTTCTCGTGACGATTATTGCCCACACTAGCTACCGAAGTAGCTCGGGAGCCCATCGATGGTCTTGCCCTGATGGAAATTCCCGCAGTCGCCCTCGACTTATTAATGTCCTCCCTGAACTTCTTTACAGCTGAGAACGGAGCTTTACCCGTCGATCTTTTACGATAATCTCTAGCTTCAAATTCAGCCTTCCTCTTCTCCTTTCCAAGTTCTTCTGCCTTGCAGGCTCGTTCGACTAGTGTTACGAATTCTTTTATTTCCAAAATACCCATTAGTAGCTTTAAATCTTCATTCAATCCTTCCTCGAATCTTTTGCACATAGCAACCTCATCAGCTACACACTCCCGGGCATACCTACTGAGTCTTACGAATTCATGTTCGTATTCAGATACAGTCATACGGCCTTGCTTGAGTTCCAAGAACTCCTTACGCTTCTGATCAATGAACCGTTGGCTAATAAATTTCTTTCGGAATTCCGTTTGAAAGAAGTCCCAAGTTACTCGCTCGTTCGGGACTATGGAAATCAAGGTCCTCCACCAATAGTAGGCTGAGTCTCGCAACAAAGATACAGCACATTTTAGACATTCGTCAGGTGTGCATGACAATTCATCGAACACCCGAATGGTGTTATCAAGCCAGAACTCGGCCCTTTCGGCATCATCAGTTACTATGGCCTTGAACTCCTCGGCCCCACGCTTCCTAATCAAGTCTACAGGTGGCTTACTCAGCCTCACAGGATCAGCGACTGATGGCATTACAGGCTCTTGGGGTGGATTATTCAAATTTGGGAATTGTTGGACAGCCGGGTTGGTTCGGGCATATTGCGCGACCCACTCATTCATCATGGTAAAGAAGGCTTGTTTAGCCCCCTCACCTTGATTATTCGCAGATGACTGAGGTTCAACAGGCGGCGTCCCTTGTGCAGGAGCAGCCTACGCTCTCAACGTCATCCGCTAGGGTTCTTTCTACACCGGGATCCATTTACTAATCAAAACAAAACATTTCAACCGTCAGAAGTCATCACCCTTTTAAACATTAACATTAAGGCATGTATAGCTAGACTCATACGTGCTATGGTAGTCCTAGAACCGACTAAACCATAGCTCTGATACCAATCAAATGTAACACCCCGAACCCGAAACCGACACCGGAGTCGAACACGAGGTGTTAACTGACTTTAACCCCTTATAAAATTTATTTTCCAGACACTGCCCAATCTGTGTACTAGTCGTTTTAAAAATCATATCTTGAGTTTCGTAACTCGAAAATCAGTTTCGTAATTTTTCCCAGAAACTAGACTCATGTGCCCATCTATGTATTTTTTTCTAGAATTTTTGGTCGGGCCAATTAGTACAGTTTATTAGTCAAAGTCTCCCATGTTGCAGGGGTCGACTACACTGACCTTTGCCCATTACGACTTGGATATCTCCCTGCACGGGGCTTCAATACTGATGCCGTTTGTTTCTATGAAAACTAGACTCAGAGAGGAATCTATACATATATGGTACGATCCCTAATTATCTCTGGTTAATTTATAATGAATTTCCAAAGTCGGAGCAGGGAATCCAGAAACCGTTCTGGCCCTGTCCCACAAAAATCTGATTATCTCTTAATATACTGCCCATATGATCTTTTCGTTACTTCCTCATGAAAACAGACTCATCGAGCTTCGATTACATAATTTATTCATCAATTAATTCCACTCCTACTATTTTCAGTGATTTTTCAATCTCATGACACTGCTGCTGCCAGCATCTGTTACGAAAGTAACTAGGTCCATTTCATGCCTACCCTTGATCCAACTCAATCGAACATTCGTGCCATTTTCGCATGGCTTAAAGTTTACATGCCAAAGTTCAAACACAACGTAATAGCTTATACATGCCAAAATGTTCTTCTAAGCCAACTAAGAAGAAAGTACCAAAACTTGCTATCCGGTGTGATGACTTCGATGACGGCCCGATCACGCAAAAAGAGATGTGTCCAAGAAACCTAGAATAGGTGACAAGGAAACACCGAGTGAGTTTATAACTCAGTAAGTCATAAGCTATGCACTACCATCCATCAATAACATTATCACAAGAGAAAACAAAATGGAACGAGGCTAATTACTCCATCCATTCCGAACCATACCATAGTTCCTCCAACCTATCGATTCAATTTCATATCAATTCATGCATTCACATTCCATATACTCATCAATAGGACATTGAAGCATTTTCATAAATCAATTTATTTTCGTTACAATCAAACGACTAAACGACCTTTCACCCATCCTACGATAAATTTTATGTACGTGACTTCAAGTATAGTTGTCACATAGGTTCAAACTTACCGAGCTCAACACCAAGTATAAGCATAGCACCTATTAGCCATGTACTCAAGACACTTACCCGATCCGCTGTCTGAGATCGACTCAATAGTGTCGCACACATAGTGTCCATAATGATTCACGAATGCATATTGAGTCCGCACACTCAGTGCTATATAATCAACTCGCACACTTAGTGCTACGTAATCAAATCGCACACTTAGTGCTACATAGTCAAACTCGCACACTTAGTGCCGCATGGTCAATTCGCACACTTAGTGCATCATATTCATTTCGCACACTTAGTGCAACATAGTCAAATCGCACACTTAGTGCTGTACAATTTAATCCCGCGCACTTAGCGCCAATCTCATGGTCATAAATGGTTATACCCGCACGTTTAGTGCCGAGATCAACAACTCAGTACATCTTACCTCTTTTCTTTTCATTCAACAATTTCATCATCACATACGTACATGCATATATATATATGTATATTTATTCATTCCATTCAGCATCAATACATAAACATTATGACCATTTGAAATAATACCAACTACATGCTTAATGACTTACCTTGTGTTGGGTAAGACGGTTCCAACTCGACTACTCAGTGATCTTTTCTTTGCCTTTATCGGATCTAGTTCCCTTTTGCTCTTGAGCTTAAGTTCAACAAAATTTAAAATAGTCATTAATCGACTATTCAAGTATTACTTTCAGAATAATATATATATTGATTTGACCTTCACACACATAGATTATAGTAAGCTTTATAATAGTCAATAAATAACTCATTGGCAAATTTTCATTAATGTTTACAACAAAATCACATATTCACTACGAGCTGTTTTCCTGAGCAGTAGTCGCTAAATTGTTTATAACTGGAGCTACAAAACTCCAAATCACTAGCCGTTAATTTTCCCTGAATATAGACTCGTATATCTTCCATCCATAAAATTTTCAGAATTTTTGGCTTGGCCAATCAATACTAGATTTTTCTTAAAGTTTCCCCTGTTTCACTGTTTGACTATTCTGACCACTCTTCACTACGAATCAAATTTCTCATTTTACAGAATTCAAAATGTGTTGTATTTGATCTCATTTGAAACTAGACTCATTAAGGAGTCTAAGCATATAAATTTTATCTTATAATCATTTTTTTACAATTTATAATGATTTCCTAAAGACAGAACAGGGAATCTAGTAGTCATTTTGACTCAGCCCCACAATACTTCAAATATCTCAAGATCGGTAACTCTTTTGTTTTTATAGTTTCTTTTGTAAGAAAATAGACTCTTCAAGCTTTAATGGCATAATTCACTCAGCTTCTAATTCAACTCCTACAAATTATGGCGATTTTCCAAAATCACCTTACTGCTGCTGTCCCCAAACAGATTATTACCAAATCAAATACTAACATTAGCATTTCACCTTAATAGCTAGCTTACCAAGCCTTAATTTAACATATTAATCTTTAACATATCTTTCACTTTTCATCAACAACTATCAAAAAGCTCAAGCACTCATCAATGGCAAAACACAAAATCATCATCAATCCACAAAATTGAACCATGGGTTTTTAGAACTCAAGTCAACTACTAAAACATGCATGCATCTCAAGAACAACATCAAACATACCTTAGTCTAGCAAACCACCATAGCCATTTTCTCAAGCTCTTCCCCTTCCTTTCTTTCCTCTATTCGGCCAAAGGTGTTCAAGAATGAACACATTTTTTTTTGTTTTCTTTCCTCAACTCACGGCAACAAGGGGGGTATGGATGAGACCATTTTTTTTCATCACCCTTCCTTTTCATTGTTTAATTACCATGCTCTTTATTTTATTTTTCTTAGCATACATCACTAGCATAACATGTTGGTGACATGTTTCCACCCATAGCATGGCCAGCCACTATGCTTTAATTTGGCTAATTTGACATGCAAGGACAAACACTTTCCCACATATATTAATGGCCACTTGAACACTTGCCTAGCATATTTCTAAATTGTCTCACATAAGTCCCTACTAATAAATTCCACATACACTGACCAAATTAAAGTATGGAACTATCACACAAGCATTTACGCACATCATAAACACAGAATATAATCTTTAATTATTTATAAGACTCGGTTTTGTGGTCCCGAAACCACTTCCCGACTAGGGTCAATTTTGTCAT